>NC_143514.1:56963776-57265443 GCF_031878675.1 Megascapheus bottae | reverse complement strand
CTCTACCACTACGCAAAACTCCCAGCCCCATTTTCCAATATCTCTTCATTTTATAAATGATGTAATAGGCACATCTGTATATGTTTGGAAAGGGAGTGTGACTATCTTCTAGAATATGTTTCTAGCAGTAGAATTGATGGGCTAAAAGTTATGTACATTTTGAAGATCCTTGAAATATGGAATCATATGGTCAAAATTGTAGGGATTTTATCATGTCTTTTGGCAGTACTGATATTTGAATTCAAGTCCCCCAGTTGGCTAGACAAGTGCCCTCTCAGTCTCTCTGTCTGTCTCTCTCTCTAAAACCCTAGCCCTTTGGGCTATAGTTTATTTTTCAGCTAGGGTTTTGTCCTTTTGTCCCATGGACTAGGCTCAGATCGTGATCCTCCCATCACCACCTCCTGTGTAGCTTTGGATTACAGCTGTGTGCCACTATGCTGGGCTGAGAGCCAAGAATGACAGACTATGGCTGGTGTCTTGGAAAGAGTTTTTTTTTTTTTTTTTTTTTTTTTTGCCAGTCCTGGGGCTTGAACTGAGGACCTGATCACTGTTCTTGGACTTTCTCAAGGCTAGAGCTCTACCATTTGAGCCATAGAACCACTGCCAGCTTTTTTTTAAACGTATGTGGCACTGAGGAATTGAACCTGGGTCTTTGTGCATGCTAGGCAAGCACTCTACCACAAGGCCAAACTCAGGGCCCTGGTAAAAAGGGTTCTTTAAAAAATTCTCTTTGGAACCTATGACTCTATAGACATAATGTTTTATTACATAAATTAATATGTTTCTATGACATACAAACCCTTAGCCTAATTTTGATTAAGTTCTAAATACTAAGTCCTAGTGATTGTAAATAGAGATTCCCTCTTTGAACACTTGTTTGTTAAACTCGTCATTTAAAATATGATGTAAAAATCAACGTTAATAAATTCTCTAATAAAAAAAAAACTTTAAAAAAAAATTCTCTTTGGGGCCGGGAGTTTGGCCTAGTGGTAGAGTGCTTGCCTAGCATGCACGAAGACCCGGGTTCAATTCCTCGGTACCACATACATAGAAAAAGGCTGGAAGTAGTGCTGAGGCTCAAGGGGTAGAGCTCTAGCCTTGAGAAAGTCCAAGGACAGTGCTCAGACCCTGAGCTTAATCCCAGGACTGGCAAAAAAACCCCCAAAACAAAAAAAAATTCTCTTCCATCTTCTTATACTACTGCATTGCCTTCATTGGATACTACATGTTTAATCTGACCCCCAAACCTCCACCAAGGCCCATATTCTTATCATCCCCATTTTGCATATGAGACAACCAGGTTAGGGAAGGCAGTGTCTCTTTCTGAGGGCCACACTGTAGTTGAGCAAGAAAAACCTCCATTACTTGTCATGGTTCTCTTTGCTCTTTGGCATCTCTTTTCTCAACTGCCTGTAACATTAGAGCTTGCTGTGCCCCTGCTGATGGTGCTTTGGAGTGTGTATGTGGAGACATTGTTGTGCCAGAACGGAGCAAGGTAGAAGGAGCAGGAGGGTGCTCATGAGAGGTGGTGGGCAATCATCAAGGAGAGAACCTTCAGCAGGTACTGATTGATGGCTGAGATATGAAGCTCAGGCTTTGTTGCCAACCTGGGCAGACAAATCCCAGAGACTCCTTTCTCAAATTAATCAGCAAAATGCCAAAAGTGGATGTGTGGCTTGAGTGGAAACACTAAGTGAGAATGCAAGGCCCTGGGTTCAAACCACAATGCTGGCAACAAGAGAGGGTGATAGGGAGAGGGAGAGGGTGAAAGAGAAAGGAAGAGAAGAGGAGGGGAGGGGAGGGGAAGGGAAAGAAGAAAAGGGGAAGAAAAGAGAAAAGGAGAAGAAGAGGAGAATGAAGAAGAGGGGGGAATAAGAGAGGAGAAGGGAGGGGAGGGGAGGCTAGGGTTCAGATTTTGGGAGTCTCTGGACTGCTTTTCCATGGAGTCGGAAGACAGGCTGAGATAGTGTTAAGAAACTGAGTTTAAATCATTGGTTTGAACCAATTGGTTGAACCATTGAAACTTTGTGGAGGATGAACATTTCACTTCTCATTAACATTTCACGTAGGTTTGAGCTCCCAAGAGGAACAGAGGTCTTGGTTGAGGTCTCTCCCTAACATGAGGGAGACTTTTTTTTTGGCTAGTCATGGGGCTTGAACTCAGGGCCTGGGCACTGTCCCTAAGCATCTTTTGCTGAAGGCTAGCACTCTACCACTTGAGCCACAGCATGACTTCTAGTTTTTTCTGTATATGTGGTACTGAGGAATCGAACCCAGGGCTTTGTGCATGCTAGGCAAGCACTCTACCACCGAGACACATTCTGAGCCCTGATGGAGACACTTGAATGTGCCAGAATTCTCTGCTGTCAGATGTCACCCTAATGGAGGTCATTGATGGTCTTTGTTTCAGCCCCATCTCCAGGAAATATCTCTCCCTCAGTGGTGGCTCTTTCTACTATCCTGCTTGTCCTGATGCTTCTCATCTTAGCAGGCATTTATCTCATGTGGAAGCAAAGAAGATCAAAAGGTAACTCAGGGGTAAGGGAACCCAGGTTGGCAGGAAGAGGGATTAAGGCTGATCTAGAAGGAAGTAGATGTATATATGACATTTATCTATAGGTTGGAGGTCCTGCAGGTTGGCTAGGAGAAATCTGGTAGAGCCACACTGCTGAAGGAATGAAATAAACTACAGATAGGTCCTGAGCAGAGCTGTGAACTCTCATTGTCTGAGAAATTGGACAATAACTAACTATATCAGCTTAACTAAGAAACTAGAGACTCCTAATCAAGAAATCCAATTATATTCATTAGATAAAATCTTATTAAATGGTCGTGATTGCAAAGGATGTGAAAGTTTCATAATCCAACACTCCCATTCCCCCTGCTTCCCTCCCCTCCCTCCCTCCCCTCCCTCCCTCCCTTTCTCCCTCCTTCCCTTCCTTTCTGCCTTCCTGCCTTCCCTCCTCTCCCTCCCTCCTTACCTTCCTCCCTCCCTCAAACCCATGCATGCTGTCAAGTACTCTATCACTAAGCCATAGCCCCAGTCCTCTTCTCATTTTTTCAAATAGTCACACAGTTATAGCACAATGATTTTGTCCAACTCAAGCTGTTTAGGTCATCTGTGGATGCCTGTTAGAAAGAGCTAAGCTCAGTCGGATGCTGGTGGCTTACGCCTGTAATCCTAGCTACTCAGCAGGCTAAGATCTGAGGATCGAGGTTCAAAGGATCATGCCAGGCAAAGTCAAAAGTCCATGAGACTCTTTTTTTTTTTTTTTTCTGTGGTTCATGGGGTGTAGACTCTGGGCCTGGGCATTGTCCCTGAGCTCTTCAGCTCAAGGCTAATGCCCTACCCCTTGAACCTCAGCACCACTTCCTGTTTTCTAGTGGTTAAGTGGAGATAAGAGTCTCTTGTTCTTTTTTTTTTCTTTTTTTATATAATTTTTATTGTAATTAATAGAAGAGTTACATTATATTAACCAGACAGAAGGTGCATTACTTCACAAACATTGATACCCTTTCTCATGTTTTGGTCCCTATTTCCATTCCCCCACTCCCACCCTGAGTCTCTCGTTCTTTAGTGCCCAGGCTGGCTTTGAACCTTGATCCTCAGCCCATGGTTCTCAGATCTGTCAGTCACTGCTCCCGGCCTGTGAGACTCTTGTTTCCAGTTAATCACCAGAAAACGAAGTGGAGTTGTGGCTCAAGAAGTAGGGAGGTAGCCTTGAATTGAAGAGCTCAGGGACAGCACCCAGGCCCTGAGTTCAAGTCCCACGACTGAAAAAAGTCCCACTGACAAAAAGAAAGAAAGAAAGAACGAACTGAGCTGATGACTCTGTCCCTCTTTCCCTTCTAGAGAAGCTTCTTTATGAACAGGCGATGGAGGTAGGTAAGTGTCCTGGGCTGGGGGGAGGGAGATATTTCTCTTTTGTTGGTTTCTGTATCCCCAGCACCCATGAATCTAAATTTGCAGCCTGAAAGTGGTGTTATCTACTACTGCCTTTAGTGTTGGTGATGTCTAAATCTTTTTTTTTTTTTTTTTTTTTGCCAGTCTTGGGCTTGAGCTCAGGGCCTGAGCATTGTCCTTGGACTTTCTCAAGGTTAGAGCTCTACCACTTGAGCCTCAGCTTTTTTCTATGTATGTGGCACTGAGGAATCGAACTTGGGTCTTCGTGCATGCTAGGCAAGCACTCTACCACTAGGCCAAACTCCCAGCCCGGTGATGTCTAAATCTATAGCTTCCAGTTTTCATTAGCTTACTTGCTATACCTTGCTTTCTGGTAGATTCAGAGGCTTTTGTTGGTGAGCTCATTGCTGCCTCCTCCTCCTCCTCCTCCTCCTCCTCCTCCTCCTCCTCCTCTTCCTTTTCCTCTCCCCCACCTCCTCCTTCTTCTCCTTCTTCTCCTTCCTTTTTCCTCTTCTTTGCCAGTCTTAGGGCTTGAACTCAAGGCCTGGGCACTGTCTTTGGATTTTCTCAAGGCTAGTGTTCTACCATTTGAGCTACAGCACCACTTCTGGCCTTTTCTGTGTATGTAGTAAGGAATCACACCCAAGGCTTCCTGTATGCTTAGGCACACACTCTACCATTAGGCCATGCTCCCAGCCCTCATTGCTTATTTTTTTTTTAAATTTTTTATTTATTTATTTATTTTTTGCCAGTCCTGGGCTTGGGCTTAGGGCCTGAGCACTGTCTTTGGACTTTCTCAAGGCTAGCACTCTACCACTTGAGCCTCAGCACCACTTCCAGCTTTTTTCTATGTATGTGGTACCGAGGAATCGAACCTGGGTCTTTGTGCATGCTAAGTAAGCACTCTACAACTAGGGCAAACTCCCAGCCCCTCATTGCTCATTCTTATGGGATATTGGGTAGGTCAAACATGGAGAAGCTTTTGTTCACTCATTTAATAACTGATAATTCTTTATTCAATGCTCTACACCATACTAGATTTTGAGGATCCAGTGGTGAGTGAAACCAGACATAGTCTCTGGCCGTTAGTCTAGCCAGGGATTTTACAGACTGAATCATTACACAAATAAATGTGTGTAACTGCCATAAAAGAAAGTATCCGGTCCTTCATGAACAAGTGCAATCAACTGAGCTAGGGGCTGAGGGTGTGATGCTGCCCTTAAGGAAATGGAGATCATGAGCAAGGGGAGGGGAGGATGGAAAACCATGCTCCTCAGAAAGAATAACTTGACAGAGCATGGCCAGTATTGCATGAGCAATACTCAAAAAAGATGCCTGAGTGAGGAGGAGGTGACCGTGCTAAGTCACAAGGGCCCTGGAGATTACACAAAGGATTCCAGTCCTTTTCCTAAAAGTGGGAATGAATGGAAACATGTCTGAGAAGGGCGCTTTCACAATCTCCCTCTCACAGCGGTGTTGAGAATGTGCCAGAGGGAGCAAGGCAAAACGTGGGAGACATTTTCAGTTGTTTTTTGTCATCACAATGAGAGAAGATAAGGGACTAGATTGGGGCTGTGCAGTGAAGATGGACAAGTTCAAGAGCAGATACAACCAGTAGGGATCAGAGACCCTCAAGGTAACAGCAAGCAATCTCATTGTCTTCCTCCTCCTTTTTTTAATCTCTAGAAAATCTTCTTGAAGACCATGCAAAAGAAAAAGGTAAAGACTGAGAAGTACAAGTAGTGTATTCTTTTTTTTACTTATATAAGTACTGAAGGCCTCTTAATATTTCTGAAATGTAATTTCTAATGTAAAGGGGATATGGAGTTGGTGGGAGAGGGTAGGAGAAGCCCATGATCAAAATCCGTAGGTCTCGCTGAGCACTGGTAGTTCATGCATGGAATCCTAGCGACTAAGAAGGCTGAGATCTGAGGATCTCATGGTTTGAAGCTGGCCATGGCAAACAAATCTGAGGGACTGTTATCTCCAGTTAACTCTAATTAGAATGGTGGCTCAAGTGGCAGAATAACAGCCTTGAATGAAAAAGTTAAGCAAGAATGGAAGGTCCTGGCCAGGAGCTTGGCTTAGTGGTAGAGTGCTTGCCTAGCATGCACAAATACCCAGGTTCTATTCCTCGGTAACACATATATAGAAAAAGCTGGAAGTGGTGCTGTGGCTCAAGTGGTAGAGTGCTAGCCTTGAGAAAGTCCAAAGACAGTGCTCAAGCCCTGAGCCCAAGCCCAGGACTGGCAAAAAAAAAAAAAAAAAAGAAAGAAAGAAAAGAATGGAAGGTCCTAAGTTCAAGCCCCAGTTACCAGCACATAAAAAAAAAAACCATAGGGGCCGGGAGTTTGGCCTAGTGGTTAAAGTGTTTGCCTAGCATGCATGAAGACCCAGGTTCGATTCCTTGGTACCACATACATAGAAAAAAGCCGGAAGTGGTGCTGAGGCTCAAGTGGTAGAGCTCTAGCCTTGAGAAAGTCCAAGGACAGTGCTCAGGCCCTGAGCTCAAGCCCAGGACTGGCAAAAAAAAAAAAAACCATAGCTCTGGACCATCTCATGCTTCCTTCATCAGCCTTTCTACCAATCATTTAGACAATACATTTGCATATTATTTATAAGAATATACATAATTTGTGAGAATCTCAAGCAATTCACACAGTAACAGAAAGATGGTGTAATGCATGGAAAGGCTATAGTTTTCTGGACTCAGAAACACCTCACTCAATTTTCTGAACATCTCCCATTTATTGGCCTTGCATTAGTCACTGTACTGCTCTGAAATCTGATTTCTTAATCTGTAACATGGGGATGTTATTTTACCTGACTTTTTAGTGTTAAAACTACACATATATGTAATATATTATAATAATATAAATATAATATATGTAATTTATTACATGTGTATGTAATATATATGTTTCATTACAGGGCCTTCCATTTGGCAGACGGGTGTTCTACCACTTGAGCCATGCACCCAGCCCTTTTTGCTTTAGTTTTTAAATAGTGTCTCAGGATCCAGAGTAGTCTGGATCATGATCTTCCTATTTATTCGTTACAAGTAGTTTAGATAAAAGTTATATACCACAATGCCCTGATTTTTTTATTTGAGATGGGGTCTCATGAACTGTTTGCCCTGGCTTGCCTTGAACCTCAGTCCTACCATTCTCTGCTAGAACTGTAGAAATGAGCCATTGCATCTAGCTAGAGAAAATGTTTTGAAAAGATCTAACACAGGGTCTGCAACTCATTTCCCTCACTGCCAGTTTTAAATTGGATGTGTTCATGAACCACTGAAGGTAAAAGTCAGACTTCCTTTTGAAGTGTAGATAAGTCCAATGATGAGTCCAAGTTCAAAGACACTAGGATTTTGTTTCCTTCACACTATATTTTCTCTAAGTGAAAATATGGGATGAACAATGCAGACACTCAAGCCATTTTGCCAAAGGACATAAGGGAACAATGTGGAGGAATGGTGAGGGTCTTGGACTCAGGAGTTGGGTAGACTTGGGTTTGAATCTTACCTCTGGTCACTCACTAGCTGAAGAACCTTGAGCAGGTGTCATGTCCCTCTGATCACCAAGCTGCCTCTCTAGAAAACAGAACAATAGTTCTACACAACTCACATTCAGTATCTACTTGTTTAAGAGCAGGACTCAGCTGATGGAAGCTGTTAATACTGGAAAAGACAACCATAAACCATAGTTCCTGGGGAACTGAAGCATACTTAGCTTCATTACTCCAGAGTCAAAGCCTAACCCACAGCCAGCCTTAGCCCAGGGCCTGATAGTAGAATCCGTGTCACTTCAATCCTCTGGCAGGATCAATGCTAGGCACAGGAACTTGAGGGCTAGATGCTCCAGGCCAGAGCAGCAATAGTACGTCCTCAAAGTATGTGACGCATATACATATGTCTTCAAACTTTCTGGGATCTCCAGACTTGGGAAAATTATAACTTTTGTTACAATGTCATCAAGTTAATATAACACTTTTAGCAGGCTGGCCAGCCTGGATCATTAGACTAGTGGAACTGACACCACCGGTTTCCTGAGACTAACCTCTGACGTAGGATTGGGCTAGGCACTGATAGAAACATCTCCATCCTTTCAGTCATGGGAGGGGGAGTGGTACCTAGGGTCTCAAGGATAAAGGCAGGATCTGATTACTTTCTTTCTGTCTCTCTGGTTTTTAGGAAGACTCCATAAAGCCCTCAGTAAGTTCTGTTCTTCATCTTTGGCACAAACTTCCCTTTGCCGCAGTCTGTTTTGAGATAAGTGTTTCAGTGTTACTTCTCAAGGTAAAAGGGAGGGAGCAAAGGTAATTCAAGTTATGGAGTTTGGGGATTTCTTGGCTTTCAAGGGCTTTATTTTTCGGGTTTGGTTCTGGTGGCTCGTGCCTGTAATCCTAGCTACTTAGGAGGTGGACATCTGAGAATCAGTTTGAAGCCAGCCCAGCGAGAAAAATGTAGAAGACTCATATCTCTAACCAGAAAAAGCTGAAAGTAGAGGTGTGACTCAAGTGGTAGAGTGTCATCCTTGTGTGGAAAAAGCCAAGTGAGAGTTTGAGGACTTGAGTTCAAGCCCCAGTACTAGAATACACACACACACACACACACACACACACACACACACACACACACACACACCCTTTGTGAAGTGTTCTCTTCTTCCTTTTCTTGTATGGCTGTTTTCAAGATTCTGAATGGGAATAGATGTACCTCTCATAAGTGAAACCATCTGATGACCCATTTATCACCCAGGCATAACATTCCCTTAGGTGAGCTTTAAGACACTGGGTCCCCACTAGACTGAAGACGCTGGAATAATGCTTTTCTATCATTCCATGTGTGAGAACCTCTATGTTATTATTTTTGCAGTCTGAGGATACATGACACATCTATTTTTTTATTATTTTTTCTTTTTTGCCAGTCCTGGGGCTTGAACTAGGGCCTGAGCACTGTCCTTGGGTTTTCTCAAGGCTAGAGCTCTACCAGTTGAGGCACAGCACCACTTCTGGCTTTTTTCTATGTATGTGGCACAGAGGAATTGAACCTGGGTCTTTGTGCATGCTAGGCAAGCACTCTACCACTAGGCCAAACTCCTGGCCTGACACATCTATTTTGTATGAAGAAAATATATATGATAGCAGTAATAGTTTTAAATGAACTTGTATCTTAGTCTGTTCTAATGGAATTTATATATACATTGACACTGCTATTACCTATAGGTGAAGGTATATTTTTTGACCTGTAGGTAAGGCTTGGCTCACATAGGAATTTTCTTTTTTAATTTAATTTAATGTAATTTAATTGTAAAGGTGATGTACAGAGGGGTTAGAGTCACATAAGTAAGGTAATGAGTACATTTCTTGTTGAACAGTGTTGCACCTCCCCCACTTTCCCTCCCCCCCCCACTTTCCCGCCTCACCTCACATAGGAGCTCTGTCTCTGGGGACCTGTGGCCCTCAGCTGAGAGCTTGCTGTGGCTACTGAAGATCTGCTGTAGGAATGTGGGGTGGAGTGGAGAGGAGCATTGAGGATGGGTTACTAACCCTTTCTCTGATGTCTCCAACTATTTTTGTTCTTTAGAGAAACTCCGGAGTGAACTGAGTAAGTTTTTCATGATTTTATAACTTCCATACCAGCTTACCTTCTGTTGTCCCAAATTTCTAATAGTAGCTCATCTCCTTATCTCTTCTTCTGCAGAGTTGAAAAGAGCTGCAGCTAACTCAGGTGAGATGCTTTCTCCTGACATTTGTCCTCTGCCTTCCAGAGTCATCAATTTCTCCCTAGTCTTGAAAACCCCCTTTTATGTCTTTTAGGCTGGAGAAGAGCCCGGCTGCATTTTGGTAAGTTATATTAACCAAATCCATTCAGATTTCAAATCCTATGCTTCTTTAGGTAGTTAATTTAATTTCTGAAACAGGGCCTTGTTATGCAGCTGAAGCTATCTTGTGTGTGTGTGTGTGTGTGTGTGTGTGTGTGTGTGTGTGTGTGTGTGTGTGTGTGTGTATGTGTGGGTCCCTTAGCTTTTTTATTCTAAATAGTATAGAAGCAAACAACTCACAAAGAAGACAAATACTTAGTAAATCATAAATGTTTTTGAAATTGTTGAGCGGTTAAACCAACTTGATAAAAATTTTAAAATTCAGGCTGTGTGAGGTGACACACACCTACAATGTCAGCTCTAGGGAAGTTGAGACAAGAAGATAGTGAGTGCCAGGTGCTTTCACCTGTAATCCTAGCTCTTCAGGAGGTTGAGATCTGCGGATCATGAAGTCATCCACACAGGGAAGGAAAGTCTGTGAGATTCTTGTCTCCAATTAATGTCCCCCCAAAAAAAGCTGGAGGTGGAGGGAGGTATGGTTCAAGTGGAAGAGCACCAACCTTGAGTAGAAAAAGCCAAAAAAAAAAAAACTCCTTATCAAATAATAACAAAACAATAAAAGATAATAGTAGTATTTCCTAAGGATTAGTTAAGGCAGTTTCATAGGCAGATAAAAGAACTTTTCCTCCTTTACTTAGTAGCCTAACAGGAGATCTATTCTTTTGTTCCAGTTCTCCTGGGAAGGTGGGGTGAGGGGAAGCTTGAACCATGACCTAAATGTGTCAATGATAGCAATTGCAGATCGCAAGACCATTTTTCCTCCCAAGAGCCCTAAGGCTTAGCCTTTCATAGCTCACTTCTGTGACTCTGCAGTGGCAGTGACCTTGGATCCAGACACAGCACATCCCAAACTCATCCTGTCTGAGGACCGACGATGTGTGAGGCTTGGTGACAGGAAGCGCCTGGTGCCTGACAACCCTCAGAGATTTGACTTTGTTGTTAGTGTCCTGGGCTCTGAGTGCTTCACAGCTGGCTGTCACTACTGGGAGGTTTATGTAGGAGAGAAGACTAAGTGGATCCTCGGCGTATGTAGTGAGTCTGTGAGCCGGAAGGGCAAAGTCACTGCTTCGCCTGCCAATGGACACTGGCTTTTACGACAGAGTCGTGAGCTTCACTATGAAGCTCTCACTTCCCCGCAGACCTCCTTCCGCCTGAGAGAGCCCCCAAAGTGTGTGGGGATTTTCCTGGACTATGAAGCAGGAATTATCTCCTTCTATAATGTGACTGACAAATCCCACATTTTTACTTTCACCCACAGTTTCTCTGGCTCCCTTCACCCTTTCTTTGAGCCCTGTCTTCATGATGGAGGGAAAAACACAGCACCTTTAATCATTTGTTCAGAGTTACAGAAACCAGAGGAATCTATTGTCCCCAAGCCAGAAGGAAAAGGCCGTGCTAATGGAGATGTGTCCTTAAAGGTGAATCCTTCCTTACTACCTTCTCAGGGCCTTGAGCCTTTCCCACTCAAGGATGCCATTGTATCCTGGCACTCTGACCTTGGCCCAGCCCTTCAGGGGCTCAAGGCCCCTTCTTTTTAGATATGTGCCTCATGATTTGCTCTCAAGTTTGCCCGGCTCAGGACCCTGGATTTCAGACTCCTAGATCAACATCTGATTCTGGAATGTCTTTTCCTTGATCCAAATCCATACTTTTCCTGGTTTCAGTCAGTATTTCTTTTTCTCCCAGAGCTCAGTTTGGAGCCCACCATTCTTCTATTGACTTGGAAGGAAGAGTTCCGAAAAACATCAACAACAAAAGTGAAAAAATGAACACATAGTTTAGGTTTAGGTGCTACTGACTATGATTTAGTGCAGACTTCAAAAGGGTTCTTTACAAGAACGTTCCACTGCCTCAGCCTGCTCAATGAGTTTTCAGGTCCTGACTTCTGAATTGGTTCTATCAAGGATGGTTCTTCCCCCCGCTCCTCATTTTCTGTCCTGTTTCTTTCCTGCTCTCTCTCCCTCCTTTCCTCCCTTCCTATTTTCCTTCCTTGCTTTCTCTTTCTCTTTGTCTCTCTGTCTCTGTCACTGTGTCTCTCTTCCCCCCGCCCAGCCCCAAAGTCAGGTGTTTACAAGTGAGTTGTTTTGGTTCACAAATTCTTCCTCTTTCTTTAGGAATGGAAGCAGAGAGGGTAAAAACACACCATCTTTTTCAAGTTCTTCTTTCTTTCTTTTTTTGCCAGTCCTGGGGCTTGAACTCAGGGCCTGGGCACTGTCCTTGAATTTTTCAAGGCTAGTGCTCTACTACTTGAGCCACAGCATCACTTCCGACTTCTTCTGTGTATATGTATATTGTACCAAGGAATCAAACCCAGGGCTTTGTGCAGGCTAGGCAAGTCATGCTTCCTGTCCCTTTTTCAGTTTTTTTTTGGTGGGTCATGGGGCTTGAACTTTGGGCCTGGGTGTTGTCCCTGAGCTCTTCAGCTCAAGGCTACCACCCTACCCCTTGAGCCACAGCCCCATTTCCTGTTTTTTAGCAATTAATTGGAGATAAGAGTCTCACATTCTTTAGTGACCAGGCTGGCTTCGAACTGGGATCCTCAGATCTCAGCCACCTACACAGCTAGGTTTACAGGCATGAGCCACTGCACCCGACTTTTCAGGTTATTTATTTATTATTATTATTTTTGCGAGTACTGGGGCTTTCTTGATTTCAGGGCCTGAGCACTGTCCTTGGGTTTTTTCCTCAAGGCTAGCACCCTGCCACTTGAGCCACAGCACCATTTCCAGCTTTTCTATGTATGTGGTACCGAGGAATCAAATCCTGGTTTTCATGCATGCTAGGCAAGCACTCTACCACTAGGCCAAACTCCTGGACCCTTTTTCAGGTTTTTGAATGCTATTTACAACAGAGTTGAGACACAGCCAGAGTCTACAGTTTTTTTTTGTTTTTTTTTTTGTCTTTTCTTTTTTGGTATTGGGAATCGAACCCAGGACCTTGCACTTGCTAGGCAAGTGCTTTGCTACTGAGCTATATCCAGCCGCAGTCTACAGTTTTTTAAAAACTATTTTGAAACAAAGACATCCAGAATGTACATGCTTTCAACAGTTATCTTATCTACTAATGATAACCACCTACCTTAATCCTGAAAAGTCTTAGTAGCCCAGCTAGGGAGACACAGCTTTGGCCTTACACACTCTTGTCTTTTGCTCTGGTTCCTTTAAAGACCTTCCTGAGATTCATAGAGGCCAGTAAGAAAAAATGGCAGCTTTCACAACTTATGTAGAAGCCCCCACCCCCCCAAGTTATTTTGGAAGATTTGACTATTAGTACAGCAAGCAAGCCTCTTAGATCAGAGTACTCACTTCTGAGAAGTAGGTAAGCTTATTTGGAAAGATAAGAAGTTGTGAGAACAAAATAATCCATCTGATTTGGGAGTATGGATTGCAGAAAGAAGGCCAGGCACTTTGTCACACCCTGTATGTGGGCTGGCCTATCTGTGGAGATGCTGGCTAGCAGTTTGCAGATTGGCAACATAGTTCAACCCAACAGAAACTAGAGCTTTCTGTCTGTCAGAAGTTCCTTCCATTAATGCCTAAATAATTAGTCATGGTTCTCCAGAGAACAGAACCTGTCAAATAGTATATATTATATATATATGGAGATAGTAATCTATTGATTTAGTATAGGAAAGTGGCTCCCATGATTATGGAAGTTGGCAGGCCTGTGACTTAATTCAAGTCTAGGGTAGGTGAAGCAGATGGACAGTCCAGCTTTCTGTCTTACTTGAGGGGAGGATCAGCCTCTTTGTTGTATTCAGTTCTTGGAGTGACTGGATGTGTTCTGTTCACATTAAGAAAGGCTGTCTGCTTTACTCTGTCTATGAATTTACATCTTAATCTCAATCCAAATACATCTTCCCAGAAATACTCAGTAAAATTAATGTTTGGCAACTTGACCCAGTCAAGTAGTACATAAAATTAATCACTGTGCTTGAATAGACTTTTTGGTTTGCCTTTGTACAGTTGTTAAATAAAACTTTTGGTATTCATTGTCTGACATGAGTGAGAAATTGTAACAAAAAACTTTTTGTTAAGAGAAAAACACATTATGGTTTCTAAACATCTTTGAGTCCTCTCAAGCAAGCCTTAATCATAGTTCATAATAAACTTGGCTTTATTCTTAAAATTTCCCTGCAGTATTTAATTTTACGAATTCATAAACTAATATTATACCCTAGATATTTATATTTTCGTCCTTCATATTCAGTTTCAAACATTTTCCTGAATATCTCAACCATAAAGCTAACATTGTTCACGTGGCTTTACCCATTCAGTTTGCTATAAACAAACCAAAACAAAAACCTGACATTTGTGGAGGCAGAAGCTCTTTCTATAAACTCAGTTAATCCTTACAACTTTTCTGCTAGGGATTTTCTTTTCTTTTCTTTTTTTAAATAGAGAAAGAAATTGGCCCTCCAAATGGCGAGGCAGTCAAGCTAACGTTATAAACCTTGTCTTTGTAACCCTGAAGGCAAGGCCTTTTAGTCTTTTTTTTTTTTTTTTTTTTTTTTGCCAGTCCTGGGCTTGAGCTCAGGGCCTGAGCACTGTCCTTGGACTTTCTCAAGGCTAGAGCTCTACCACTTGAGCCTCAGCACCACTTCCGGCTTTTTTCTATGTATGTGGTACCGTGGAATCGAACCCGAGTCTTTGTGCATGCTAGGCAAGCACTTTAACCACTAGGCCAAACTCCCGGCCCCAAGGCCTTTTATTCTTTATGCTGTTCTTTGTATCAGATATAAGAAGCCTATAGGTAACATTACATTTAATTAGCCCTCATTATCTTCTAAAATAAAACCCGAGTCTAGCCCACTAGGTCAGTTAGAGTGTGGTGCTAATAATGAAATAAAACCTGAAAAACAAATCCAGTCCTAGAGACTTTACTGCCTTGATCTAGATCGTGGAGTGGCTGTTACGTTTAACTGAGAGTGCTGGAAGGGACAGAATAATTGTACTGGATAGGAGACATTTGGCTATTTCGAAGGGATTGAAGAGTTATTTTAACTCTTTTGAGTCCATTCCAAAGTCCACACTGATTTTAAATTGCAAGCCTTAAGTGGGATGTCAGACTCTTAACTTCACTGTATGTCTACAGGAGGGTTGTCAACGGCCAACTCAAAGTAAAGCAGATCCGGGACACGACAATCTTAGAAGCAAAACCAGGGTTCCAAACTCCCTTCTAAACTTTGCTAATGTTTTCTGGGGCCATCTTCCTCAGGACTACAACTCCCAGCATGCTATGCCAAAGCCTAAAGCTTATTGGAGGTTCCACCTGGGCGTCTATCTTAGTGGCATATACTGCAGCCAATAGAAAGAAAGGATAGCTCCAAGAACCCAATCCTGGATCTAAGGGGCGGATCCTTCCCAGGTTCCGTCTCCGGCTCCTGTCCCCCGCCCACCGAGGCGGCGCTGTCTCTGGCGGAACGGCGGGAGCGAGGTGGGTCCCAGCGTGGGCCGAGGTCGTGGGGGGGAGGCAGACGTGACTTCGTGGGGCACACAGAGCACGCCCCTTCCTTCTCACCTAGGAGTTGGTGGCTGCTGCCTTCCTCCGCGGACCCAGTGGGTAGCAGAGGGGCCCTGTGGTCCCTGACCTCTGTCCGGGTCCCCAGCCCACTGGGTCCGGCGGCCGGCGCCTCACGGGACCCGACCCCGCCCTTTTCCTCATGGCCTTTGAAAACTTCAAGCTCCTGCCGCCGATCTTGCCCCTGGGATCAGCCCCTGGTCCCCTTCCACTCTCCAGTCCCGAGCCCACCGGCGTCTCTGAGCCAAACTCACGCCTTCCAGAACGCGGCACCCCTGGACTCCTCTTTAGCTTCTCCCGCCCTCGCCACATTCTCCAGCCTCTTGGACATCCGTCTTCGGAGCCTTCCGATTGCAGCCTTTGTCCCTTTCTCCAGGACCCGTTATCTGCCTCCCCTGTACGATTCCTGTCTAAGCACTTTACCCCCCAGGTCTTCGCAAGTTTATACCCACCCCACCCCACTTCTCCTTTGCTTGGCCCCAGACCAGGAACTTGAACTTTGCAGACCACATTCCAACTTGGTTTCTTCTTTCCTAGGCCCTCGGCCTTCGTCATCTGTGGTTAGCCCCATCTTCTTGGCTCCCTCTTCTTCGAGCCGGATCCTACTGGATCCCTTCTCTTGTTCATCTGGTGAGCCCTTAGGGAGAGTAGCCCAATAGGCCTGAGGCCAGTAGGCCAGGCTTTCTCCTTCCTTACCTCCCCCCCCCCCCATCTCTGAAACGTGATAGGGGCATGACTATTTTAAGCTACTTTTCCAGTAGGTAATGGAGGACCCTTCCTTGCCAGGCTGGGTCTTGCTCATTACCTATCCTGGAAATCCTGATTGCTATCCCTAACTCCTGGGCAACTGTTTTTCTTTGTTTTCTTTCTGTCCTTCCTTCCTTCCTTCCTTCCTTCCTTCCTTCCTTCCTTCCTTCCTTCCTTCCTTCCTTCCTTCCTTCCTTTTTCTCCCTCAAGTACTGGTGTAATGGTTAAAAGCCCTGGCTTTGCCATAAAGGACATCAGTTCCCATTCCGCCCCTTGGGCAAGTTACTTAATTTCTCTGAGCTTCAGTTTCTTTATCCCTAAAATAAGGATTGGAGAGTACATAGTTATAAAAATGAAATGATAATTTAAATGTAGCACTTTGTCCTCAGTGTAGCAGTTTGTAAGAACTTAACAAAACATTAACTGTTATTGACTCCTGTATCATGTGCCAGGTGCTGTGGAAGGAGGAGGGGGAGGTACAAGGGAGGCTGGGCACTGTCCTTGTCCTCTGGAACTTGACCTGCACTGTATGATGTTTCCGGAGTTCCTATCTACTTCACTACACTCTATCATAAACTGATGATCATAATCCCGAGTCATTGTCCTTGACTCAGCATTCTGCCCTGAGTAGAGCCCAACCTTGGTAAAATTACAGGTTCTCAGCATGGCAGGTTTGGAAGTGAGTGGAAAGCATGTATATGCACATACTTATAAAAACTACTAGATCCTAAGTGTGATGGGCTTTTGAGCACCCAACTTTGTGCTGCAGAAGATTATAGGATAACCCAAACCCTTTCCTCAAGTTGCTTACAAATGACTAGTGGAAACAGATGTGAACAAATAATTGCACAGCCCTGTAAAAAGCAAGCACAACATTCTGTGGCCACATAGAGGACCAAGTGGGTATGAATCAGATTGCTGGGAAATAGTGGGTTAGGACAGATCCATGTAAGCAGGACATGGATTCTGAAAACCAGTCTGGCATTCCTTAATTCTGGTAGCAAGTATTTAGTAAATGTCTTCTATAGATGCCTATAGAATGTGGATTATATTAGTGAGTAAAAGTAAATGTTTCAGTTCTCATGGAACTTATGTTTAATAGGGAACTTACATTTAAGTCTATAATACCCTCATAGACATATATAGGGTATCAGACAGTGACATGTGCTAAAGGGAAGGAAGACGAGAGAGGGAGTATACTTTTTCAAAGAATAATCAGGGGCCAGAAGTATAGTCTAATGGTAGAGTGTTCTAGTATGCACAAAGCCCTAGGTTCAATTCCTTGGTACCACATACACAGAAAAAGTTGGAAGTAGCGCTGTGGCTCAACTGGCAGAGCACTAGCCTTGAGCAAAAAGTGTCCAAGGACAGTGCCTAGGCCCTGAGTTCAGTCCCCAGCTATGGCTCAACTGGCAGAGCACTAGCCTTGAGCAAAAAGTGTCCAAGGACAGTGCCTAGGCCCTGAGTTCAGTTCCCAGGACTGGCCCAAAAAAAGAATCAAGGAAAAGTGAATTTAAGTATCAAAGAATAAGTACTTTGTGATGTTTACTAGAAGTCTTGAAAATAAAGCAAATGTATTATGTTTTTATACTATACTGCTTATCCAAATTCTTCAAGGATAGTAATATGGGTTGGTAAATGCCAGTTCATCTACTTTAAAAGGGTGTTTGTGCCAGAACTGGGCCTTGAACTCAGAGCATTTTTCTCTCTAGGATTTTTGCTCGCAGCTAGTCTTTAGTCTCATTTTACTGATTAATTGGAAGTGGAATCTCTTGGACTTTTCTGCCTAGCTGGCTAAGAACCAAGATCCTTCATCTACAGCTTCCTTGTATCAAGGATTACAAGTGTGAGCCACTTTACTTGACTTTTTTTGGGAGATAGTGTCTCATGTTATGTAGCCCTGGCGTGCCTGGAACTCGAGCTCCTCCTGCTTCAGCTCTCTTTGTGCTGGGATTGTAAGTATTTACCACATGCTATCTATTATTTTGCTGGGACACAGCTGTACTTACTCCTTTATGTGTTATAATGTGAGTGTCATGATACAGTGATGACCACTGAATAATTATTGCACTGATCCTATATTCTAAGTATTTACTAAACATTTCTGACCTTTTACTGATCGATTCCTTACAGAGTTAAGGTTTTACCTGCATTTCACATTTAGGAAATCTACAGCTTTGCACTATTTAAAGAAATTAAAATCTTGGGGCGAGGAGTTTGGCCTAGTGGTAGAGTGCTTGCCTAGCATGCACGAAGACCTGGGTTCAATTCCTCGGTTCCACATACATAGAAAAAAGCCAGAAGTGGTGCTGAGGCTCAAGTGGTAGAGTTCTAGACTTGAGAAAGCCCAAGGACAGTGCTCAGATCCTGAGTTCAAGCCCAGGACTGGCAAAAAAAAAATATTTGAATTATCTTCATTAGCCATAGCATTTATAACAAGGTTATCAAACTTGGAACCCATACTTTTATCCAGCCAGTGGTCAGACCTTAACAGATACAAACAAGTTGGAGTCATTGAAGTTTTTTTTCTTCTTATTTCTTAGTGCAGCAAGGATGTTAGCATCTGCTCTCTTCCTCTTGCTCCTCTTACTAGTCACTTTGGAGATGATGTCATCAAGTTCTTCACTTTCATCATCCGCCTTGAATGTTCCTCTCCCTCCATGGGTCTCATCAAATTCTCCATCCATCTTTCATCAGCATCCAGGTTACCAGACTTCTTAGCACTATCCTCTGCATCTATCAAACTTTTGTTTGTTTGCTCTTTTTTCACATTGCTGGAAAAAATTGAAGAATCTTGGATTCTTAGATTCTTCATAGACCTAGGACATGTTTTCAACTGTGTGTGTGTGTGTGTGTGTGTGTGTGTGTGTGTGTGTGTGTGTGTGTGTGTTTCTGTCTGTCTGTCTGTGGTCCTGAAGATTAAACCCACATCCCTAATCCCTTTTCCTTTTTCTTTTTTTGTTCATCCTGGGGTTTGAACTGTGGGCTTGGGTACTCTCTCTGAGTTCCTTTTTGCTTAAGGCTAGTGCTCTACTACTTGAACCACACAGTTCTACTTCTGGTTTTCTGGTGGTTAATTGGAGACAAGAGTCTCATTGACTTTCCTTCCTAGGCTGGCTTGGAATGCAGTCCTTAGATCTCAGCCTTTGGAGTAGCTAGGATTATAGGAGCTATCATGCCGGCCCTAATTCTTTTTTTTTTTTGCAAGTCCTGGGGACTGAACTCAGGGCCTGAGCATTGTCCTTGGGCCCCTCTGTCAGGATGAAGATTTCCTGTTGGCCTGACCCAGGGAGGGTAACCGTGTTGACCATTTATGTTCATTCCCAGGGTTCAGAGATGGGCAGCGAGAAGGAGCCGAGTCCAGAACCACACCTGCCCGAGGAAGGGGAAGGAGGTAAGCCTTGGAGCTTGGATGGCTCGGAGGGTTCTCGAAGCCCCCCTGGGGAGACACATGGGCAGGAGAGCCTATTGAAGGGAACACAAGCAACACATCCAAAAAAGCCGTGGCAGAAAGCCACTGCCCCGGCTGGGGGAACTGAGGACCCCGTTGCTCATCCAGGGCTTGGGGAAGGTGAGAAGCCCTTTGTCTGTGCCCAGTGTGGCAAAACCTTCAACAATACCTCGAACCTGAGAACACACCAGCGGATCCACACTGGCGAGAAGCCATACAAGTGCTCCGAGTGTGGCAAGAGCTTCTCCCGCAGCTCCAACCGCATCCGCCACGAGCGGATCCACCTGGAGGAGAAGCATTACCAATGCCCCAAGTGCCAGGAGACCTTTCGGCGGCGCTCGGACCTCGCCACGCACCAGCAAGATCACCTGGGCCAGCGGCCGTACCGCTGCGACGTCTGCGGCAAGGGCTTCAGCCAGAGCGCCGCGCTGGCCGCGCACCACCGCACCCACCTGGAGCCCGCGCCCTACATCTGCTGCGAGTGCGGGAAGAGCTTCAGCAACAGCTCCAGCTTCGGGGTGCACCACCGCACCCACACGGGCGAGAGGCCTTACGAGTGCACCGAGTGCGGGAGGACGTTCAGTGACATCTCCAACTTCGGGGCGCACCAGCGGACCCACAGAGGGGAGAAACCCTACCGCTGCACCCTGTGCGGGAAACACTTCTCCCGGAGCTCCAACCTCATCCGCCACCAGAAGACGCACATGGGTGAGCAGATGGGAAGGGATTGCAGCTGAGTGGAGCCTGGCTTGGGGGGTCGGGGGGGAAGGACACCAAAGTCCCCACCTTCGGGGAAGAAAAAGGACTTTCGAATTGGATGCAGCCACCTTGACTGCACACCCTTCCTCCAGTTTACAAGAATGGTTTCCTGCGGTCTCTGAAGCCACGATTTCCAGAAAACCCTGAGGATGAGTGAAAACCCTTGCTTCCTCCCAGGAAGAAGTTAGAGGACACAATCTTGACTTTCTCTCCTTGGGTATGGAAAAGAAGGAGGTTAGCTCAGAATATGTTTCTGTCCTGGAGCTGCAGTCCTCTGGCCTTTGAGAAAGTGCCTAGGAGAGCTTGTCACTGTCTGAGGCCTTGGCCTTGTCTGTGAGCTGCTTAGGACTCGCTGCAGTGGCCTGCTTTCCCACAGGTTCTGAACCAAGAGTGCTGTCAAGCTCTAGGCTGGGAGGAGTGGCTCTCCTAAGGGCCGGGGCTTCCTTGGTCTGGGGAGAGCCTTAGGAATGAAAGGGAAGCCCTCAGGGACCCACAATCTAGGGTCCTTCACCCTTCACTCCTACCTGTTATCCCCACCCCAACCTTCTTTGTTTCCCCAGAATGACTACCAGTAAAAAGAGAGAAAAAAAAGACCCTCCCTTGAAAAGGACTGTGTACTTACTTGGAGAGGTTGGGAGTTGAATTCCGAGACAGATGGGTGGTTGCTCTGAAAAGCAGAGGAATGGAAGACCCAGTTTCCAAGCCCTTGAGGAGATGAGGGAAAGGGAAGGAAGTGGCACTGGTTGAACATCTGCTATATGCTGTAAGTTTTACTGGGTTTATTTGTCAATCATGAACTGCTCTCTATTGTCAGAGCAGCCCACGAGTGTATAAGCTGAGTAATTGGCCAGGTGGAAGGTAAAGTCACAAGTGGTATGTTGCGGAGCCAGTTTTGGCTTGGGTCTCCATGGCTTTCAGCTAATGTTTTTACTGCATTCACCTTGTTGCCAAAGGAGCCATGTAGGAGTTTAGCCAGGAAGTGGGAGCCCAGATGGATTTTTTTCTTTTTTCCTGTGGTAGTACTGGGGTTTGAACTCAAGTGCCTCACACTTGTTAGGTGAGTGCTGTAGCACTTGAGCCTTCTTTCTCATCTTTGTCTGTTCTCTTCCATTCTTCTTTCTTATTGATGAATACTGACAATGAATGGCCCTTGGGTTCTCTAGGAAATTGACAAATAAACCCAGAATTACATTGCAGGATAATAGATGTCATTACAGTTGTATTTCGGGTACTATAATAGCCTAGGAAAGGGCCTTACTCTGGTCTCCACTGGACAGTGGGGCCCAAAAGTAAGACATAGTTCTTCCTGTAGGGAATTAGGATGAGAAACTCCTCTGACAAAGTACTGGGGGAACACAGGTGGGAATGGACCTCCAGAGGTGAGAGGGGCTGAGAAGATGATTGGATTTGGTTTTGAGGAATTAAAGGTGCTTACTGGGCAAAAGAAAGTGGAAGCTTATTTCAGATGGAAGAGAAGACAGTTTGAGGAACAGTGGAATGTCCGATGTAGTAAACAGTTGTTTTATGTGAAGAAGAAGTTGGTAAGGTAGATGCCAGATCATAAAGGGTGTTTACAGACCAAATAAGAAATTTTGGACAGTTGTAGACAGTGGGATGTCAAAGTGGAGAGGGACAGGATCACATTTGTCTTTTAGCAAGACTGCGGTCTAATGTAGAGGATTAACTAAAGGGGGGTGTTGTATGTGTAAGTCAAGTACCAGCTTGGAACCTATGGATCCCTATAGACCTCTGTGTAATGACCTCACACGGATTGCCAACTCACAGTCTGGGCAGTCTAAGCTCTCATCTCATTGCTACAGATTACTGGAATTTATGACCTCATGGTTTTCTTGTGAGAGGTTTCTGTTATGTTATATAGAAGCTTGGCCTATTTTGTACCCATGATCCCTGTCATGGAACTCAACACTTTTATTAGCTTCCTCAAGAAAGTGTCGAATCAAGCATTTTTGTACAGTTAGAATCTCTTCTAGAGATTGAGAGTCTTGGGGTTAATGGACACATCATAGTATTCAGCTTTCCCTTTTCTTCTTTTAAATTTTTATTTATTTTTTGTTGGCCGTAGGACTTGAACTCTGAGCCTGGGCACTGTCCCTGAGCTCTTCAGCTCAAGGCTACAGCCCTACCTCTGGAGCCACAGCCCCACTTCTGGTTTTCTGGTGGTTAATTGGAGGTAAGAGTCTCATGGACTTTATTTAGTGCCCGGGCTGGCTTTGAACTGTGATCCTCAGATCTCAGCCTCCTGGGTAGCTAGGATTACAGGTGTGAGCCACTATGCCTGGCACTTTCCCTATTCTTTAATCTGATCTTTGCCCTTATAGGCTGTGGCCTCCTTGATTGCCCCAAATTGTGGTGCATCTTACTGAAGATGGTATCTTGCCATCATCAAAGATCATTTTTCTTACATCTCCAAAGGTGGCATATGGTTTGCAATTGACCATGTTAAATAAAATATAACATTATAATGAAGAGATAAGGAGGCCTGGGTGCTGGTGGCTCATGCCTATAATCTTACTATAATTTTAGCTATTCAGGAGGCTGAGATCTGAGGATCACAGTTCAAAGCCAGACCTGGCAGAAAAGTCTGTGAGACTCTTTATCTCCAATGAACTACTAGAAAACTGAAAGTGGCATTGTGGTGCAAAGTGGTAGAGTGCTAGCCTTGTGCAAAAGAGCCTAAGGACAGCACTCAGACCCTAACTAAGTTCAAGCCTTATGACAGACCAAAGTGGGCCGGGGGGAGAAAAAGATGATGGGATTGGAAAGCCAGCTCACATTCTTCAGTCTGACTAAACAACAATAATATAAACCAAACTACCTTTATGAGAACTCTCAAATTCTTTCAGAGTTAGGTTTCATTGCTCCAGGAGGGCACAAAGCCAAGAATCACATTGAAATGGGTAAGATGGGTCATTTTACTTCATGTAATTTGCTATTTCCTTAAGTCAGAATAACTCAGTTTAGGTCACAGATTTTCCCTCAAGGGGGGAAAGAAAAGATGTGAGATATATATATATATATATATATATATATATATATATATATTTCAATAATCTGGCCTTTTAGAGCATTGCCCGAGAAACTGGCTCCTCTCCCTCCTAACCTGGAATACTGCTAATAAACCTAGAATAGTGATGCTGCCTGGGAATACTGCTAATAAACCTAGAATAGTGATGCTGCCTGGGTCACAGGGAGCAAGCATAGGGGTTACTTACTGTTTCACCCCAGGGTCTGTAACACAGTAGACAGGCAAATGCATGACTGAGACTCTTAATTGTGGCACCTCCTCCAGAGGAAGGCAGAAAAGTAGAGCAAGTGCCCAGTATTCCTCCTTTCTGGAAGTTGTCTAAGAGACTGGAATTTATTCTTTGTGGTTGGTTGGTTGTTTTAAATATGCTTTTATTGTTATTAAGGAGTTATATAGAGCAGTTGGTTAGAGTGATACAGTGGTAAAGTTTCATAAGTCAGGTAATGAGTACATTTTTTTGGACAATGTCACCCCCTTCCTTCACTTTCCTCCACTAGAAAATGGGAAGTGGGGCTGTGGCTCAGGGGTAGGGCTGTAGCCTTGAGCTGAAGAGCTCAAGGACAGGGCCTAGGCCCAGAGTTCAAGCCCCATGATACACCCACAAAAAAAAGCAAAAACACACACTACTACCCTCTTAGCATGGTATATGTTTTGCTTGTTTGGGGATGTTGGTATTGAGTCAGAATAATTCTAATGTCTAGGGTGCCCTGAACACAAAGGAGAATTGCAGCTTGTTGTGATAGAATCAGAAAGTCTGTAGTACTCAAGACAGACACTAGAGGGAGCAAGAGGTTGTCCATCTCTGAAAATTTTTTTTTTGGGGGGGGGAGGTTAGGGAAGGGAAATTACAGGCATAAACCCAAAGAAGTCATATTCATCGAAAAGGATTCAGAGACAACCCCCTCATCAAAAACCTAATTGAGCTTATTATTGAAGATCTTCCTCAATGTTAAGCCAGTTTATTAAAATAAAAATATTGACTGGGTATGGTGGCACATTCCTTTAATTGTAGATATTCAGGAGGCAGGAGCATAGTGACTTTGTGGTCTCTTTGGGGAAAATTAGTGAGATCCTATGTCAAAAGCAAAATACAAAAATAGAAACTGTAAAAAGAAACAAAATGATTAATTGAATTGAAAAATTCATTAGAAGATTTCAACAGTTGACTTCCAAAGCAAAAGCACCCAGAAGGCTTAAGAGGCCACTTGAAATTATTGGGTCAGATAAGTAAGAAGAAAGAGAGAGTGAAGAAGTGAAGGGATAGCATCAAGTGGACTGGTTGGTAGATGCATTATGGGAATTTTATAGGGCGAAAAGAAATAGAAAAGATAGGAGACATACTTGAAGAAATAAGGCTTCCCAAACCTGAGGATGGAAATGAATGGCCACATCTAGGAATCTTAGAGGACTCTTAAGATGAACCGAAGAGGAACATGCTGAGCAACATTACAGTGAAAATGTCAATGAAGCTAGGATTATGTATTCCTAGCTATTCAGGAGGCTGAGATCCGAGGGTCCCTGTTCTAAGCCAGCCTAAAGACTGTGAGACTCTTCACTTTAATTAATCACTAGAAAATGGGAAGTGGGGCTGTGGCTCCAGGGGTAGGGAGCTGAAGAGCTCAGGGACAGCACCCAGGCCCAGAGTTCAAGCCCCATGACCCACCAAAAAAAAAAAAAAAAGAAAAAGGAAAGGAAAAAGATGTAACAGTATTAACAATAGAACAAGATGATATAATGACATGAAGTGGGTGAGAGTGTAAAAGAATTGAAATGATTGTAATCATTGTCAGCTTACATATTGATTATTATAACTTTAAGGTGTTTTTGCAAGTCTCATGATAACCTCAAAAATCCCTGTAGAAGATGCACAGAAGAAATGAAAGAAAAGAATCTTAAGTGTTTCCGTACACAACAAAATCAATGAAACAATAAGTCAGGAAGAAAAGGAAATGGACAAAATTACAGACAGAAAACTAATAAAAATGGCAATAACAAGCACATCTGTATCAGTAATGGTTTTAAATGTAAATGGATTTATCTCTGTAATCAAAAGTATAGTGTGGCCACATGGATAAAACATTATATATGAACATACATAGTGTGTAAAAGCTGAACAAATGGAAAAATCATCACCTTTTACAATCTATAATACAAGTATGGTCATTGGTAGATAATTGCCTACCACATGGAGAGACCCACAACTAAATAAAAAATTATAACAAAATGGAACCAAAACCTCTATGGGAGCCAGGGCCAGGGCAGGAAAACTTAAACTGTAATTGATTAACTTTTGGAAATAAGGTAAGGACACATCTGACAGTTAAAAACTTTAGGGTGGCTGGGCATGGTGGCTCACGCCTGTAATCCTAGCTACTGAAGAGGCTGAGATCTGATGATCAAGGTTCAAAGCCAGCCCAAGCACAAAAGGACTTGAGACTCTTATCTTCAATTAACCTCAAGAAAATGGGAAGTGGGGCTTGGCTCAAGGGTAGGGTGGTAGCCTTGAGTTGAGCTCAGGAACCACACCCAGGAGCAAGTTCAAGCTCTATGACCCACAAAGAAAGAAAAAGAAAAACCTTTAAGCTGAGGAGCTGAGAGTTTGGCCTAGTGGTAGAGTGCCTGCCTAGCATGCACAAAGACCTGTGTTTGATCCACATGCAAGAAAAGTCAAAACTGGTGTTTTGGCCCAAGTGGTAGAGCTGTAACCTTGAGGGAAAAGTCCAAGGACAGTGTTCAGTCCCTGAGTTCAAGCCCCAGGACTGGCAAAATAATTAATAATAATAATAATAATAACTTTAGGGTGACCTTATCAACTGGGCCACTTCTGTGAATTTAACCTGGGAACTCAGCCAGGTTCTCATAGTGAATAATGGGATAGGTGTGCATGGGGGATTCTGTTGCTTTTCTGGTTGTGGGAAAAAAAAGGAACCATTTTGAAACATCAGAGCACTCTGTTTTGCTTAGCAATGTCTGCCCATAGGCGAAACTAACCAAAGCCTAACTTGCTGGGGGTTTGCTGAGGTTCTGTTAGAACCTAACTGACATGGTGGAAGGGAAGCTCCTAACTCCAGCCATCATACCTTTTGTGTACGTATACTATACTGTACTGGGGTTTGAACTCCAGCTCTCACTTAGATTTTTCACTTGGCTTCTTTTGCTCACAACTGGCATTCTGCCACCGGAGCCATACTTCCAGTCTAGTTTTAGCTGGTTTAATTGGAGGTTAGAGTCTCAAAGATTTGTCTGATCTCAGCCTTTGAGAATCGGAAGATTCCCAGGATCTCAGCCTCCAGAGCAGCTAGGATTACAGGTGTGAGCCAGCACTGCCTAGATCTTTTTCTGATTTTTTTTGAGACAGATCTTGCTAGGTAACCCAAGCTGGCCTGGAACTTGCTATGTAGCCCAGGATGGCCTCTGACTTAGCATTCTCCTGCCTCCTACCCCGAGAACTGGGATTATAGGCACATAATACCAGGTCTGGCTCAATTACTTGCATTTAATGGTGAAAAAACTATAAAATCTCTCTCTCTCTCTCTCTCTCTCTCTCTCTCTCTCTCTCTCTCTCTCTCTCTCTCTCTCTGTCTCTCTCTCTGTCTCTCTGTTTCTCTCTCTGTCTCTCTCTCTGTCTCTCTCTCTCTCTCTTTCTCTCTCTCTCCTTCTTCCTCCCTCTCTCTATCTGTCTTCCTGTCTCTCCCTTTCTCTCTCTTTGGAGGAGGGGTCTGTCCTGGGGCTGGACTCAACCTGGGCACTGATAAAAGCTAGCTAGCACTCCACCACTTTAGCCACAATTCTACTTTTGGCATTTTTTTGGTCATTTATTAGAGATAAGAGTCTGTGGACCATGATCCTCAGAGCTTAGTCTCCTGAGTAGCTAGGATTATGGTCATGAGCTGCTGGTGCCCAAGCCCTAGAATTTTTCCTCTTGAGATCAGAAACTATGCAAGGATTTCCCCTTTTACCACTTCTTTTCAAAACATACTGGAAGTCCTAGCTAATATAGTGAGACACGAAAAACAAGATGAGAAAATTTACTGGGTAGAAATAATTTTATCTTTATTTGTAGATGACATGATTTCTTTATAAAAAATCTAAAAGAAGTGATAAAAATTCAGTCACATATTGCAAGGCTACAGGATACAAGGTTAATATACAAAGTTAATCTGAATTCTAATGAGTGAGTGAAATTTAAAATTAAAAACACAATCCTATTTATTTTAGCATTTCTCCAAATAGATATATTTGTTATAAATATAATAAACATGTACAAGATCTACGTGAAGAAGTAGAAATAAATTTAAAAAGAATTAGATAAATAGATATTCCATGTGGTAGACAGGAAGCCCATTATTATCAAGATTACACTTCTTCCCAATTTGCTGTATAAAGTGAGTGAAATCCCAATCAAGATCCTAGTAAGTTACCTTGTAAATATTGATAAACTGATTTTAGAGTTTATTTGAAGAAGTGAAATAATCCATATAGTTAATACAATGTTGAAGGAAAGCTAACCTTATTTGAATTCAAGACTAACTCTAAAACCTCAGCAATAAAGACAGTCTGATGGAGGAAAAGACAAATAGTCCAAAGGAAAAGACTAGAGAGCCCAAAATATACTTATATAGAGATAGTCAACTGATCTTTGAAGAGCTAAAGGCCACATAGCAGCAAAGTAATCCTTAGCAATTTATATTAAAACAATTGACTTCTACATGCTAACCAAGAAACAAAAACAAGCCCAACCAACTTTTTATGAAAATTAACTGAGGGGCCAGTAGTTTGGCCTAGTGGTAGAGTGCTTCCTTAGCATGCATGAAGACCCAGGTTTGATTCCTCAGTACCACATACATAGAAAAAAGCCAGAAGTGGTGCTATGGCTCAAGCGGTAGAGCTTTAGCCTTGAGAAAGTCCAAGGACAATGCTCAGGCCCTGAGTTCAAGCTCCAGGACTGGCAAAAAAGAACCCCCCCCCCAAAAAAAATACAAACCTGAAAATGACTCACAGACTTAAAGGTACAACACAGAACAGAACACTAGATTACACAGGAGAATAGTTAAGTGATTGTGTGTGATGATGACTTTTTAGATACAACATCAAAGGCATGATCCATCAAAGAAGCAATTGATGAGATGAATTTCATTAACCTTAAAAACTTCTGCTTTGTGAAAAATAGCATCAAAAGAATGAGACCACCCACAGGTTAGGAAAAAATATTTGTGAATGGCATAGACTGTAAAGGACTTTATCTGAAATACAAAGAATTCTTTGTAAAAAGACTCATAAATAAGAAAATGAACAACATGATTTAAAAATAGACAGGCCAGGCAGTGTGACATATGCCTGTAATTCCAGTCCTAGTACAAGGCAAGCCTGAGTTACCAACTGAATCTTAAGCCAGCCCTGGGTACCTAGTGAGACCTTATGAGGAAGGAAAAAAAGAAAGGCTGGAGGTGGGGGAGGAATAGATACCTTAGCAAAGACTAAACAAAGATAGATGGCAAGTAAACACAAAAAGAAGGTGGCTATATCATGTCATTAGGGACTTAAAACAAGAATGCAATGCCAGTACATAATTTAATAAAATGGCTAACATTCAAACAATTGACATCACCAAATGCTGACAAAGATATAGAACAAAGAAATTCTTTTCATGGATGGTGGGAGTGCAAAATGAAACAGCCACATTGGAAGCTTGGCAGTTTCATATAAAACTAAATACACCCAGAAATCATGCTCTATGGTTTACCCAAAGAAGCTGAAAACTTTGCATAGAGATCTACTTGTAACAGCCTTATTCATTATGGCCCAAGCTTGAGCTAACTAAGATGTCCTTTAGTATATAAATTAATAAATTGGTGAGCATCTAACAATGGAATATTATCCAGTGTTTTTAAGATAAACACATTTTTGAGGTATTAAATGACATGCACGAAACAATGCAAATTACTAAAATATATATGATTTAGTTATGATTTGTATGACATAAATTGTTCTGTTATTATCTATTCAAAAATTATAGAAGCAGAAAGATCAGTGGTGGCCAAGAGTACAGTATAGAGATGGAGGGCAGAAGTTTTTGGTTTTGTTTTTTTTCCTGTTTGGTGTTTTGTGCCAGGATTGGGGTTTGAATTTAGGGCCTGGGCAATGTCACTTTACTTTTTTTACCACTTGAACCACAGCTCTGCTTCTGGTTTTCTAGTGATTAATAGGAAATAAAAGTTTCACAGACTTTCCTGCCTGAGCTGGTTTTGAACTGAGAAGACTCCCAGATTTCAGCCTCCTGTATAGCTAGGGTTACAGGCATGAGTGACTAGTGCCCAGCCAAAGAGGGGTTTTGTTTTTCTTTTTTTTTGGTGCTGGTCCTGGGGCTTTAACTCAGGGCCTGAGCGTTGTCCCTGAGCTTCTTTGGTTAAAAACTAGTACTCTACCACTTGAGCCACAGTGCTACTTCTGGACTTTTTTGAGTAGTTTATTGGAGATAAGAGTCTCATGGACTTTCCTGACTGGGCTGGCTTTGAACCACAATCCTCAGATCTCAGCCTCCTGAATAGCTACAATTGTAAGTGTGAGCCACCAGCACCAATTCAGTAAAACCACATGTTTTGCCAGTGCTGTTCTCTATGCATGAATACTTGGGTTCAGCTGGCCAACTTCTATAATTGGACTGGAGGGTTGAATACATGACTCAAATAGAGCAGTTGGCCCTGAGTTCAAATTCTAGTACCAAAGAAAAAGGGTGAGAGGAGGAGTGGTTGGACCCTGTAAAGCAGTCTCATTAGGGCCTGAACTTATAAGAGTATTGTTTATCTTTACTTTCTTTTATCTTTTCCCTCCCTCCTCCCTTCTCTTCCCTCTCTTCTTCTCTCCTTTCCTTCCTTGTGTGCTGGTACTAGGGCTTGAACTCAAGGCCTGGGTACTATCCCTTAGCTTTTATACTCAAGACTAGTGCTCTACCACTTAGAGCCACTATTCCATTTCCATTTTCTGATGGTTAATAAGAAATAAGAGTCTTATGGATTTTCCTGTCTGGGCTGGCTTTGAATTGTAATTCTTAGCCTCCTGAGTAGCTAGGATTACAGGCATGAGCCACCAGTGCCCACTTTTTTTTTTGGCCAGTCCTGAGGCTTGAACTCAGGACCTTGGATTTTTCTCAAGGCTAGCACTCTACCACTTGAGCCACAGCACCACTTCTGGCTTTTTTCTGTGTATGTGGTACTGAAGAATTGAACCCAGGTCTTTGTGCATGGGCAAGCACTCTACCACTAGGCCACACTCCTGCCCCTCTTTTTATTTAAGACTAGTATAAAATTGGTATTGTTTATTGAAAGTGATATGGCTGTCTCAGCAAGACTGTCTGGAAATATTTAAGTCACTTGCCCTCATTTTATTTATTAGTGTAGTACTAAGTCTGTTACTATTTGGTTACATATTACATATTATATTGCTATTTGTCTATGCATGTCCACAGAGGATTTTAAGGCAGTGAAGAAAGTCATTATATATTCATCCAAATTCATAGCATGTAAAACACCAAAGGTGAACCTTACAGTAAACTATGGACTTGGGTAATAATGATGCACATGTAGGTTTTTAGGCATCACAAATGTACCTTTGGTGATTTAATCTTACTAGTTATTGGTTTAGACATTCCCTTTCTTCATTTAGACATTTACTTTATGATTTAGTCCTTGTAGATTGTAGTCTTTTCAGAAATGTATCCATACCCTCTAGGTTATCCAACTTCTTGTTCTATAATTACTAATAACAGTTTCTTACCGTGAATATTACTTTTGTGGCAATCATTTTAAATTTTCTTCTTTCCTTTCTGATTTTAATTATTTCAGACTCTTCCTCCTCCCCCTGTCCTCCTCCTCTCTCTGTTTATCTCTAGATAAGGATTTCTCAATTTTGTTGATCTTTTGTAAAAGCAAGTCTTTGCTGCATTGATTTTTTTTCTGTTTGCTCATTCTCAATTTCATCTATTTCTGCTCTACTTGTTATTATTTCCTTTGTTCTGGTAACTTTGATCTTAGTGTGTTCTTGTGTTTCCAGTACCTTGAAGTATAAAGATAGTTGGTTGGTTAGAGATTTATTTATTTATTTTTATTTTTTATTTTTTTTTGCCAGTCTTGGGCTTGAGCTCAGGGCCTGAGCACTGTCCTTGGACTTTCTCAAGGCTAGAGCTCTACCACTTGAGCCTCAGCACCACTTCCAGCTTTTTTCTATGTATGTGGTACCGAGGAATCGAACCCGGGTCTTCATGCATGCTAGGCAAGCACTTTAACCGCTAGGCCAAGCTCCCAGGCCAAGAGATTTTTTTTATTTTTATTTTTATGGGTCATGGGGCTTGAACTCTGGGCCTGGGCACTGTCTTTGAGCTTTTTCAGTTCAAGGCTACCACCCTACCTCTGAGCCACAGCCCCACTTCCCGTTTTCTAGTGATTATTTGGAGATAAGAGTTACAGATTCTTTTGTGCCGGGGCTGGCTTTGGCTTTGTATCGTGCTACTCAGATCTTAGCTTCAGATTTCAGCCTCCTGAGTAGCTAGGATTACAGGCATGAGCCACCATGCCGACTTGACCTCATATATATGTATATATTTTTTAAAAGAATTTATTAACATTGATTTTTTTTTTCAATTAGAGTCCACTTTTAATCAATTGCAACCTGGCCTATACATTGTCACATTGCAAAGAAGCAAAAATCTCCCTTCAATTATAAGACTTGGCAGAGATTATTAACATTGATTTTTATATCATATTTCAAATGACATGTTTAACAAAAACAAGTATTCAAGATTATTTATTTTTGGGGTGTCATGGGGCTTGAACTTGGCCTGGGCGCTGACCCTGAGCTCTTTAGCTCAAGGCTACCACCCTACCTTGACCCCTCTTATAGACAGCATATAATTCCATCTCTTAGCTGGGCTGGGTGGTTCAGGCCTGTGATCGTAGCTACTCAGGAGGCTGAGATCTGAGGATCAAGGTTCAAAGGCAGCCCGGGCACAAAAGAAGCTGAGTCTCTTCTCCAGTTAACCACTAGAAAAGGAGAAGTGGAACTTGGCTCAAGGGTAGGGCGGTAGCCTTGAGCTGAAGAGCTCAGGGACAGCACCCAGGCCCAGAGTTCAAGCCCCATGACCCCCCCCATAATAATAATAATTCTCTCTCTCTCTCTCTCTCTCTCTCTCTCTCTCTCTCTCTCTCTCTCTCTCTCTCACTTGAACTCAGGGCCTGACCACTGTCCTTGGGCTTTCTCAAGGCTAGAGCTCTACCATTTGAGCCACAGCACTGCTTCCGGCGTTTCAATATATGTGGTACCGAGGAATCGAAACCAGGTCTTCGAGCGTGCTAGGCAAACACTCTACCACTAGGCCATGCTCCCGGTCCTCATTTTTTTTTTTAAAGACAATTTTTCTAGAGCAGTTTTAGATTCTGGAATACTTGAATATACAGGTATATTCCCTATACTCCTTGCTCCTATACTTTCCTCTACTTGTATAACCACTACTTTTATCATCAGAGAGGGAGAGAGAGAAAGATAGCCAGGCACTGGTGGCTCACGCCTGTAATCCTAGCTTCTCAGGAGGCTGAGATCTGAGGATTGTGGTTCAAAGCCAGCCCAGGCACAAAAGTCCTTGAGGTTCTTACAATTAACCACCAGAACCTCGGAAGTGGCGCTGTGGCTCAAAGTGGTAGAGTACTAGCTTTGAGCTCAGAGACTCAGAATTCCAGCCCTAGGACCAAATAAATAAATACATAGATAAATAGATAAAAGTGGGGAGAGGGAAGGAGGGACAGGGGGAGAAGGAGGGAGGGAAGGAAAGGAAGGAAGAGTTAGAAGGGAGAAGAGGGAGAAGGGCAGAGAAAAGGAACAGGCAGGACCTTCAAAGTCATGCCCCCATTATCTACTTCCTCCAACTAGGCTTCTTCCAAATGATGTATCCTGTATCCTCTTATCCTCTTGCTTTTTTTTTCCTCTCATTTGTTTTTTGCTGGTACTGCATCTTGAATTTAGGGCCTTGCACTCTTACTTAGTTTTATTCATGGCATTTCTGGATTTTTATTTGCTGGTTATTTGGAGGAAAGAGACTCTCAGATTTGTCTGCCTGGGCTAGCTTTGAACCACAATTCTCAGACCTCAGCCTGCTGAGTTGCAAGGATTACAGGTGTGAGCCACGCGCTCCTGGCTATGCTCAATCTTTGTGGAGAACATCAAGTCTATCATGAGAAAAGAATAATTTCCCACCAACAGATGATGATGAGAAAACTGGATATTCGAATGCACAAGACCCTGGGTTCAAACAACAGTACTACTGCATCTCAATTGATGCACAAAAAGTTTTTGGCAAAGTCACTACCTTCTCATGAACACAAAACAACAACAAAATGTTCATATGAAGAATAGATGTTACCTCAACAAAACAAAAAACAAAAAAGAAAGAAAATAGGCAAAGGACATAAATGTCCTGTCTCCATAGAAGATATGAAAAAAATGGCAGCATCATTCATCGTCATGAAAACACAAGACCACAATGAGATATTTTCTTTCATATATTGGATGGCCAAGAAAATATACAAAGTAACAAGTAGCTATGAATATGTGGAAAAACTAAAACCTTTGTGTATCGTGGATAGAACTGTAAAATGACATAGCCATTATGTATACAGACATCAGGGTAATTCCTCAAAAAACTTACAGGTAGAGCTTCTATATGACCTGGTATTCCCACTTGTAGGTCTAGATCCAAAATAAGTGAACGCAGCATCTCAGAGATCTTTACATACTTACTGCCATGAACTGAATGTTTGTGTCACCCCCCAAATGTTTATGTTGAAATCTTAACCCTCCAATATGTTACTATTAGGAGGTGGAGTCTTTTTGGAGAGAATCAGCTCATGAATGTAATTGAGCCCTTAGGATGTGTGTGTCTTTATACAAGGGACTACAAAGAGTTCTCTTGTGTTCACTCTGCCATGGTAGGTACAACTCACAGCCCTTGCCAGAAGCTGATTATACTAGCACTCTTATTCCAGACTTTCAGCCTCTAGTACTTTAAGAAATAAGTTTATGGCCAGGTGCTGGTTGTTCACGCCTGTAATCCTAGCTACTCAGGATGCTGAGATCTGAGGATCATGGTTCCAAGTCAGCCCAAGCAGGAAAGGCCACGAGTCTCTTATCTCCAGTTAAATACCAGAATCCCAGAGTGGAGCTGTGGCTTCAGTAGTACAGTGCTAGCCCTGTGCAAAAGAAGCTCAGGGACCTGCCCAGGCCTGGCACATGAAGGAAGGAAGAAGGAAGGAAGGAAGGAAGGAAGGAAGGAAGGAAGGAAGGAAGAAAGGAAGGAAGGAAGGAAAGAAGGAGGGAGGGAAGGAAGGAAGGGAGGGAGCAAGGAGGAAAGGGAGGGAGAAAGGGGGGAGGGAGTAAGGGAGGGAAATTGGTTGTTTAAAAGACTCCCAATTTCTGATAGTTTGTCATAGCAACCTTAATAGTCTATCTAATTCTCCATCACTAGATAAAGAAATTGAAGATTTTTCAACCTTTAAATAAAAGAAAGTCCTGTTCTATGCTACAACATGATGAAACTTTAGGACATTATGGATACTGAGTTATTTCAGACCCATAGAATTAGCCCCTGTAGAATGATGATTGCTAGGAAGAAGGGTGGTTGGGCAGAGGGAAATGGGAAGTTGTTCTCTGGGTGCAAATTTCAGTCATATAAGATCTGCTTGCTGTATAACACCATACTTCTAGTTAACAATTGGGAGATGTATACTTAAAAGCTAAGAGGAAGCCAGGAGTGTTGGCTCACACCTGTAATCCTAGCTTCTCAGGAGGCTAAGATCAGAGGATTTTGGTTCAAAACCATTCAAAGCCAGAAGTCCATGAGCCTCTTATCTCCAGTTAACTACCAGAAAACCGGAAGTGGCATTGTGGTGCAAGGGGTAGGGAGGGAGCCTAGAGCTGAAGAGCTAAGAGACACTGCTCAGGCCCAGAGTTCAAGTCCCACAACTGAGACACACACACACACACACATGGTTAAGAGGAAATAATTTTTTTGTGTGTGTGGGTCAGGGGCTTGAACTCTTCAGCTCAAGGCTAGAGGTTAAAATTGGAGCTAAGAGTCTCAGGTCCTGGGGTGGGAGTTTGACCTAGTGGTAGAGTGCTTGCCTAGCATGCATGAAGACCCAGGTTCGGTTCCTTGGTACCACATACATAGAAAAAAGCCAGAAATGGTGCTGAGGCTCAAGTGGTAGAGCTCTAGCCTTGAGAAAGTCTAAGGACAGTGCTCAGGCCCTGAGCTTAAGCCCAGGACTGGCAAAAAAAAAAAAAAGTCTCAGGTCCTTTTTTGCCTGGGCTGGCTTTGAACCTTGACTCTCAATCTCAGCCTCCTAAGTAGATAGGATTACAGGCGTGAGCCACCACGCCCAGCTCAAGAATTATGTTTTTTTTTTTTTTTTTTTTTGCCAGTCATGGGCTTAAGCTCAGGGACTGAGCACTGTCCTTGGATTTTCTCAAGGTTAGAGCTCTACCACTTGAGCCTCAGCACCATTTCTGGCTTTTTTCTATGTATGTGGTACCGAGGAATTGAACCCAGGTCTTCGTGCATGCTAGGCAAGCACTCTACCACTAGGCCAAACTCCTGGCCCAGAATTATGTATTTTTAACCACAATAAGTGTTAGTTTGAATGTGACATATCTCCTCACCAGCTTATATATTGAGTACTTTATTCCCAGCTGATGGGATTATTTTGGAAAGTTCTGGAAACTTTAGGAAGTTGAGGCCAACTGGAGAAAGTAGGTCATTGAAAATATGCCTTTGAAGGTTATACTTGGTTCCTTTCTCCATCCTTTTTTCTCTCTTTCTCTCTTTCTCCAAACAAATTTTTGATGAAAATTAATACTTAGCAAAACTTTTTGAAGGTGCCCTTTAAACTTCTTAGTAACTTAAAAGGAAGTAAGTCTATGATGAAGATTAAAGCAAGAATGTTCCTTTCCACCTAGGTCTCTTGTTTCATTTGTCCTCCACAAAGTGGCTACTAAACTCAAGGAAAGAGGGAAAGGATGAAAGCTACATAGAAAGGACAAATGTGTTTAAACACTAGTTTTTAAAGATATAGCCAAGATAGGTGAGGTGATGCACAGCTGTCATCTTGGCATTCAGAAGTTGGAGTCAACTTGTGCTACATAACAAAACTCAGTTACTGAATATAACTGATATGTAATGAAATGTGTATAGTTAAGCATTCAGTTTGATAGATTGTGTGAGAATCCTGGAAAAGAGATGGGAAAGTTCAAGAACTACATAAAATATCTTAAGAGACTCAAGAATCTACTCAAATTGTAAGGAAATTTACTTTTTTACAACTTAGGAGAGGTTGCAAACTTGGATCAGACAAATTATAGAAGGGTGTAATTGGAATCTAGGAAGAAGATATGGACTAGAAGTCCTGTGTTGTCATGGTAACTACGAAAAGGGTTCAACACACATACACACACACACACACACACACACACACACACACACACACACACACACGCACGCACACGTGGTTCAGGTGAATCAGATCAGCCTGGAAGCCTGCGAAGCTCAGCTACTGCTCCCCAGTGTTGAATTTCTGACTGGTAATGACTTTATTGTGTTAATAAATTATCATCCCAATAGCTTCAACTTGTTTAAGTTGTCAACCTTGGCTTTCCTGAGAAGGAAACTATATCACAGCTAGTAATTGTTGACCTGAGCACTTTGACTTGTCACTCCCTGAGATGGTAATTCTATCATGGTTGTAAATTGTTGATATAGTAATCTGAACTCCTTACAGTTGCTAGAACTTCTTCCTCAGTGACTTTGAGGGTTTTTGTTTTTTGCCATTTTTTGTACCATTTGTTTTTATTTTTTATTTCTTTTTTAATTTTTAAAATTGTTATTATAGCTGGATGCCGGTGGCTCATACCAGTAATCCTAGCTATTTTAGAAGGCTGAGATCTGAGGATCAAGGTTCAAGCCAGCCAAGGTATGGAAGTCCTGAGACTCCTATCTCTAATTAACCACCAGAAAACCAGAAGTATTACTGTGGCTCAAGTGGTAGAGTACTAGCCTTCAGCTGAAGAGCTCAGGGACAGCACTCAGGACCTGAGTTCAAGATTCACAACCAATAAAAAAAAGGTTATTATAAAGGAGATGGTATATAAAGGGGTTGGTAAGGAGTACATTTTTTGCTTTTTCTTTTTCTGAGATTTTTTTTTTTTTTTTTGCCAGTCCTGTGCTTGAGCTCAAGGGCTGAGCACTGTCCTTGGACTTTCTCAAGGCTAGAGCTCTACCACTAGAGCCTCAACACCACTTCCAGCTTTTTGCTATGTATGTGGTACTGAGGAATCAAACCTCAGTCTTTGTGCATGCTTGGCAAGCACTCTCACCACTAGGCTAAACTTCTGGCCCCTTCTTTTCTTTTTCTTGCTGGTTTGGGGGATTAAGCTAGTTTGGGTGCAGTCCCTGAGCTTTTGTGCTCAAGGCTAGCTCTCTCTAGCCACAGCTCCGATTTCTGGTGGCTAATTGGAGATAAGAGTCTCAGGGCCTTTCCTGCCTGAACTGGCTTCAAACCATAACCCTCAGATCCCAGCCTTCTGCATAGCTAGGATTTCAAGCATGAGCCACTGGTACTTAGCAAGAGTACATTTCTTTTTGGACAGTGTTACCACTAACCATGTTCTCTCCCAGTTTTTTCCCTTCTGTGCCTATACACAAGTGACTTTGAGGTCTTAGAATTAAATATAGTGTTTATGGCTATACCAGTGGCTCTTGGAAACTACAAAGGGCCAGACCTGGTTAGTACTTAGGTGGGAGAATTAAACAGAGAGGATAAGGGCTGAGAGTTTAGCCTAGTGGTAGAGTGCTTGCCTAGCATGCACAAAGACCTGGGTTTGATTCCTGGGTACCACATACATAGAAAAAAGCCAAAAATGGTGCTATGGCTCAAGTGGTAGACCTCTAGTCTTGAGAAAGCTCAGAGACAGTGCCCAGGCCCTGAGTTCAAGGCACAAGACTGGCCAAAAAACCAAAACAAAACAAAAAAGAGAGATGATAAATAAATTAAACCTATCATATTGATCAAGGTGCTGGTGGCTCCCACTATAATCCTGACTACTCAGGAGGCTAAGATCTCAGGCTCTCCATTTGAAGTCAGCCCTGGCAAAAAAGTCAGTGAGACTCTTTTCTCTAATTAACCACCCAAAGCTGGAAATGGAGCTGTAGCAAAAAAGCTCAGAGACAGATCCGACCTTGAGTTCAAATGCCAACACACACATACACACACACACACACACACACACACACACACACACGTGATTTATACTAAAAGTATAATTTTGATATACATATTGAAGATATGAAGATATGATTCATCTGATAGATGAATTTAACTTTCCATCCTTGAATCCACTGATTCCAACTGCATTTAGGTTTCTATGAGTGGTTCTAGTTCCCATTGTAAGATTGTCACAATCTTCAAGGATATTGAGACTCCTCAAACAAATTATTTTCTCCATGTACTGGTGATAAATAGGTTTCTTGCAACCCCTACAGAGTAATCAGTAGGTCTTAAATTCACTCCAAACAAAAGCAAAATCAAAGCCATTTCATTTCATTTACAATAGCCCTATCTACCAGCCAGCACAACTTGGTGTTATCAGCATAAATGAGCAAGGCTTTTCCCTTGAGAAGGAAACAGAAGAGGACATCCTGGCTTTTCAAGAGGTTGCCCGAGGGAATGGCATCAGTCTGTCTCTGGTTCTAAGCTGTGATAACATTAGCATACTTTGAATTCCTGGGTACCCCTGAGAATAAAAGAGATGAGAAGTTGGCTCCAGTGTCCAGAGACCATGGAGTGCTTTCAACAGACCCAAGAGAAAGCCAGAAAGAAAGTCTTGTTAAAAGAAATTGGCCTACCTCTTGAATTGGGAGATTGCAGGTGCAAATCCCAACAACAACATCAATTTTTAAAAGAAGTTTTAAGAATACCCAGAATTGCCAGGTGCAGTGGCTCACACCTGTAATCCTAGATACTCAGGTGACTGAGATTTGAGGACCAAGGCTCAAAAGCCAACCCTGGCACAAAAGGACCAGAGACTCTTTCCTCCAGTTAACCTCTAGAAAACGGGAAGTGGAGCTTGGCTCTAGGGTAGGGCTATAGCCTTGAGCTGTAGAGCTCAAGGACAATGCCCAGGCCCAGGGGTAGGATGGTAGCCTTGAGCTGAAGAGCTCAGGGACAGTGCCTAGGCCTAGTTCAAGCCCCATGACCCCCTCCCCCCCAGAAAAAAAAAGAAAAGAAAAAGATATATCCAGAATTGTTAGCCAAGCTTATTGGTTGTCTTGTTTGTTTTTGGAACATGGTCTTACAATGTTGCCTTAGCCAGCCTTCCACTCACCGGCTATTCAATCACTTCAGAATGTCAGTCATCCTGCCTCTGCTACTTGAATGCAACAATTAAAAGTGTGACAATTAAAGATACTCCCTGTATAAAGACAATTCACAAAACAGAAGGATACTGCTGATTTGTGTGCGCACACACACTGTTGCTGAGTTTTGAACTGATGGCCTTTATTAAGAAGGCTCATTGACAGAAATTATATACAAAAGACAGCCCTAAGATTTAAATGGACAGGTCCTTATCTAATCAGCTCTCATTTCAAAGCATAACTAGGCTCAGAGGTAGGACAGTAGCCTTGAGCTGAAGAGCTCAGGGACAACTCCCAGGAGCAGAGTTCAAGCCACACAACAATAATAACAACAAAAAGTTCTTCATCTCTATGCTGGCCATCACCGTCTATCATTCTTTTTTTTTTTTTTTGTCTACTTCTGGCTTCTGGTTAGTTGGAGATTAGAGTCTCCTGGACTTCTGTCTCTGATGGCTTCAAACAGTGATCCTCAGATCTCAGCTTCAGAGCAGTTAGGATTACAGGCATGAGCTATAGGTGGCTGGAACTTTATAGCTTCAATTGCTTATTGCAGTCAATAGAATGTAAGTTCCATGACTATAGGTGAGTTATTTTTTACTGCTAAATCTTGGATCCTGAAGAAGTGCTAAAGAAATGAATGAAATGAAACTAAAGAAAAGTTTTGAATTAAATGACCAGAAACTGCATAAGGTGGTTTAAGAAAGGACAAGTGAGAACCAGGCAGGACCTTAACAATGAAAACAACTCCTGGCAATTTATACAAGCCTTGGTGGTGAGTAGTCAGCTTTCTAAAATGTGTAACAGGGAAGATGGTGCAACTCCAGCTAACACACATCTGTTGTAATATCACAACAGATGAAGAAACTGAAGATCAGAACGGTAAAGTGACTTGTCTGAAGTTATTCAAAATAGCAGAGCAGGAATCTCAAACCATTTGTTTGTAACTGTAGAAATCATTGTTTCTAAAACACTGTATAACATAGAAGAAAATCTTGGTCAAGAGTGTTACTCAGTTAAATGACTATTATTAAAGGAATGAACAATTGCTTCATAACTTTATTGACAGTTAATTTGATCTCCATGGGAAGAATAAAGACAGACCAGGATATAAAAAAGTGGACATAGGGGGAGAGAAATGGGGACCAAGACATGAGAAAGGGTATCAATGTATGTGAAGTAATGCACCCTTTATCTGATGAATATAATGTAATCCTTCTATTACAATAAAAAAATATATGGAAAAAAAGGTGACATAGCTGAGTTTGGTGGCTCATGCCTGTAATCCCAGCTATTCAGGAGGCTGAGACCTGAGGATCAAGGTTCAAAGCCAGCCCAGGCACAAAAGACGGGAGACTCTTACCCAGTTAACCTTTACAAAACAGGAAGTGGGGTTTGGCTCAAGGGTAGAGCAGTAGCCTTGAGCTGAAGAGCTCAGGCTGAGTTCAAGCCCCATGACTGACAAACAAAACAAAACAAAAAAACTTGGACAAAGACAAAATGTTTTAGGTAAGACAGGAAGGAGTTGCTGCTGAGCATTCAAGTTAGTTGAAGCTTAGGATATTGAAGAAACTTTGTGACAGATGACTAGAATCTGAATGTGGTTTAAGATGGAGGCTTATCATGGAACAGAGTATTATAGAGCATTATAAACTGTAGAGTTTGAATAGTGCTCTAGTAAAATCATCTGGAATGCCAAATGCATTTGATGTAGTAGTCCCAGTCAAAGGTCTCCTCTAAAGCAACCTATGCTCTGAATCTCTTGAGAGGTTGAAGGTAAAACCTACCTGATCTAAATATTCACCTAACAGCCACAAGTTGGCAGCAGTGTGTCAATAAATGGACTAGGCAGGAGTAGTTCCTTGGGCTGTGGTATCTTCACCTAGTAGAAAACAGAGTTGGGAGGGAGACCAATCCCTGTGAAGGAAATCCCAAAGTCCCTTAGGGGTTGGGGAATGTGAAGATCAGAGGACCACGTGGCCCAATGGGCTGAAACATAGGGATACTATGGCGTGGAGATGGTGATAAGAGACTAATCGTGAATGATCTTGAATTTTAAGTCTAGGAAAGATGGACATTATCTTAAGGGATACAGGGGTCCAGGTAAGGTTTATAAATGGAGAGAAAGTTTGCATTTTACCAAAATCATTAAGACTTCTGTGTGTGGAAAACAACAGAGAGGGACAGGAGTTTGGCTTAGTGGTAGAGTGCTTGCCTAGCATGCACAAAGACCAGGGGTTGATTCCTCAGTACCACATGCAAAGAAAAAAGCTGGAAGTGGTTCTGCGGCTCAATTGGTAGAGCTCTAGCCTTGAGAAAGCTCAAGGATAGTGCTCAGGCCTGAGTTCAAGCCAGGGCTGGCGCAAACAAAACAAACAAAAAACCACCACCAACAAAAGAAAACCCAAAAGAGAGAAAGACTACAAGCAGGAAAGTATAGTAAGAAGGATGTTGCAGTAATTTTGAGAGATTAAGAGGTCTGCACTACCCTCAAAAAGTACAATTGGATTAACAGCAAGATTTGCAGGGAATTCAAAAGCAAAATCATAGAATGAAAGGAGTTACTAAAAATGGAGTTTTACTTTGTAAAAAGACAACGGATATATTTTTCCTAGTGGTGAATTATGTTTTCTGCCTAAAACTGCACTGGAAGAACTCAGATTTCAGAAGTTCTTTGAGTCTAAATTCTAGTTCACGATCTTGACCAGATTCTGAAGTGGAAACTGAGGACCAAGGACGTTTTGTTCTCCTAATTCTGGTGGAATGACTTTTTTTTTTATGGAGAAAATACAGGCTGCCATTCAGAAGCTTCCAGGGAGATGAACCTAGTATTTCAGATACAAAATCAGAACAGTCTAAGCACTGGTGGGAGAAGCACTCCTTTTTTATTCTTTTTTTTTGGTGGGTCATGGGGCTTGAACTCGGCCTGGGCTCTGTCCCTGATCTCTTCAGCTCAAGGGAACCACTCTACACTTGAGCCAGGCCCCACTTCCCATTTTCCAGAGGTTCATTGGAGATAGGAGTCTCAGGTCCTTTTGTGCCTGGCCTAGCTTGAGCCTCAGATCTCAGCCTCCTGAGTAGCTAGGATTACAGGTGTGAGCCACCGCGCCCGGCGAACCACTCCTCTTTGGTCAGAAGCGACGGAAGTCTCCTGAAGTGGGACCCACCATCTGAGTTAACTGCACGCAGCCGCCCCAAAGCAGTCACGTCCCTCACTTCCGGAATAGACTTCCCGGAAGACAGACAATCGGATTGGATCGTCTCCAGAGGCCCGCGACTGAGAGCCCACCCCTCGCCGCAGCACTGCGGCTCTGATTGGTGGAGACCAGGTGTAGCCCCGCCTCTTTCAGTAAGTAGCGGTTGGCTGAGCCACGTCTAGGTTACTATGTTTCTGCCGAGCTCCGAGCTCCTCAGTGGGGTCAGGGGAGGATGGACGGTGGTCCTTGGCTGTGGGCGGTCGAGCCTGATCCCCAGAGCTACGCAGGGGCGCGCTGCGGTGCGTACGGACGGGGCGCCGTGCACCGGAAGCGGTGCTTTCCGGAGCATTGTGGGCCGCGGCCCGGGGCGGGTCCGGGGCGGGGCCGGCCGAGCTTCCCGGCGCTCCTGCGTCATCCCGCTTCAGGGAATGGCGGGGCGGGGGTGGGAGTGGCGGCGTGCGTGCCGGCCCTGTTCCGGAGCGAGCTGCGCGGTGGGCCTGTGGGTCGCCGCTAAGCGCGCCTTTTTGCCTTTCGGGGCCTTAGGCGCCACGGAACGGGCCGAGTCCCTTGGCGCCCTGCGCCTCGCCTCCCATCCGCCCGGTTTCGGGCGCTTCTCTCCCCCCTCCCCAGCGTGCGAACAGTGGCTAAAGCGCCATTACTCGAGTAGCGTCCTGAGTGCGCCCCGTCCTTCATCAGCTAGCTAACCGCCTGGCTCCAGGCTCAGACCAGGCACGCCCTCAACCTCACCCGTCTCATCTGTGAGTGGGGAGGGCTAATTCCTGCGCGCCTCTACCCTGCACACACATCCGCAGATGTACTGAGCCCCGCGCGCTCCTTCTTATGCCAGTGCAGTTTGGCATGTGTGCGGTGAAGGTACATTCCCCCCAGGTTTCGTCGGTTCAGCCTCTAGAGACATAGCCCTGGTGCTTAATTTTAACTTACTTCTGAGTGCCTGGTTTATGTATGCCAAGAAACCAGAGAAAGGAAATCCGCCTCTTTGAATGACATTTGGATGGGTACTTGTGGGAAGGATTGAAGGGTAGTGACATACTGCCATTCTCGGAGGGGGGCTCAGGTCTTCCAGAGGCAGTTCCAAAAACAAGGAAAGTCCTAGCGGGTTTTTTTGTTTGTTGGAGGTGCTTACGCCAGGACTCTTCCGTGCTGCTATGGTGTCCTGGAATAGCTTTCGGGGGGATACCTCTGGAGAAGGGGGATTAATAGGCGAGCTGCCTTGGATATTCACTGGGCCCAAAGATCATAGTTCATTTTGTTTGGGGGAAGCTGAATCCTGGAGAAGGAATTATGCAGTGTAATTGTCAGAAGCAGAGGAATTGGTTTGTTGTTGATTTTGGTTTGGGGCTTCAGGTACATAGCCTCTTTGAACCTGTCAAGTGAAGATCAGCTACTTACTGCATATTCCAGACAGTGTCCTCCCCTGGCATGATCACTTGGCAGCTTATTGGTTTTGTTTTTTAATGCTAGTACTGGAGTTTGAACTCTACCACTTGAGCCACAGCTCCACTTGCTGCTTTTTGCTAATAAGTCACACAGAACCCTCCTCCTCACCTACCCCACCCCACCTTTGAGATGGATCTTCAGGTCTCAAGCCTCTTAATAGCTAGGAGTACAGGTGCAAACCACCAGTACTGGGCTAGTTTTCTGAACATCAACTCTTGGCCTTGGATGCCAAGTTGAAGACTTCCGGTTTTTCTCTAGATAATAAGATGTCATGGGTTCTAAATGAATAGGTACAGATCAGAGGTGTTTGAAAGAACAGGATCCTGAACCAAAATTTCTTCAGGCCATTGCATTGGTTATAACTTGTTTTTCTCTCACTTCTTCCACCCAAACTTCCCTGCCTTAATCCACAAGCATTTCAAAACCATATTTCTAAAAACCAGCCATTTATATCTGTTTAGGTAAGTTACAGAAGGAGTGTGTTGGTGTATTTACAAGTTGGTTTATCCAGATAGACTATAACTTAGTGTCTGTATTTAATATTGACAACCAAAAATATATATAAATATCTTCCATCTATACATAGCAGGGCAGGAATGTCCACGTCTTCTTCAGCAGTGAGTTCTCAGCCTCCTACGGCCCTTCTCTCATGGTGATCCTCTGGCCATCAGTGCACAGGAGACTAGAAGTTGACAGCCCAGTCTATCCCTTCCCCTCTCCTCCCTGCACTCCAGTGCTTCCAACTGGTCTTAGGCAAGGAAAGATTAATTTGAGTGGTGGGGTAGGAAGAGATAGGAATGGGCAAATCCTAAAATGGAGCCTGACTCCTAGGGCAAGGAAATCCAGGCCTGCAGAAAGAGGCGACTGTTCTACCTCTAGGGGTAGAAGCTTTGTAGTTCATAGTTGGATTAGTGTGTCCTTGGTCATAGGTCCAGCCCTACAGACTATCTTGGCGAAGAAGGCATTGTGTCTGGACAGGGCTTGGTCCCCACCCTGAGGCACTGGGCCATTCAGGTGAAGCCTGGGTTGTGGAAACAGGAGATTGGCTGATAAAAAAATAATAACAAAATCAGTAATAAAAAAAAGTTATAAAACCTGTTGCCCTTCTAATAGATCTGAGCAACAGTTGCTTTAGTTAAAATCCTGGAGCCATTAAAGTCCTGAATATTCTCTGGATAGCATTGCTGGCTGAAGAAACAAGCCACAAGCCCGGCTGGGTTGACATCTCAGTTTGGAAGTCTCATCCAGCTGCCTGTGCTCCAGAAATATCCTTGGGGCTGCTGGGAATAGGCCGGGCAGGTGGTATGGGGCACCTCACACTTGGGAATCAGCCCCCAGAGGGTGGAACAACTCTTCGGGTGTCTTGTCACTTTGGCTGGCTCCCCCCTGCCGGAAGCCAGAAGCAATCTCATCAAAGGTGCGGCCTTTAGTCTCAGGAACTTTGAAGTAGGTGAAGATGAAGAACAGAATCAGGAGCACAGTGAAGATGATAAAGACGTAGGGACCACACAGTTGCTGGAAAAAACAAAACAAAACAAATGGTTGGAATCATGCCCTTACATATACGTTCTACTTAAAGCACTCTGGATAAGTCACTTTATATATGGGCATTTGTTATGAAACACTATCCAAGGATCACCCAGGATGCTGTGATGATTAAGTGAAATTGTTTACAGCTAGCCTGTGTCAGGCAGACTCCAGGAGTGCCATTCAAAGGTAAGGGAAGAACCTAGAGTTGAGGTCAGTGTTCTTAGCTAGGTAACCTGGCTTCTTTCTGAGCCTCAGTTTTCTCTTTGGCATGACTCCTAATGAGAATGCCGAGAGAACATGTTGCACAGTGGGGTCCTATATGCAGGTAAGAGACAGTACAGATAGAGACAATGGGGGTTCTCACCTCTACATATTGGAAGCACATGCCCACAATGAAATTTGAGGTCCAGTTGGAGAAGCCAGCCACTGCAAACGCAGCTGGGCGGGGACCCTGACTGAAGAGCTCAGCCACAATGAACCATGGGATGGGGCCCGGGCCCACTTCAAAGAAAGCCACAAAGCCAAAGATGGCCACGATGCTCAGATAGGACATCCAGGGCAGCTGCTCCTGTAGAGGAAGATGAGGGGAGGGTTAGGCTTCAGTGTGATAGTATGAGAGGAAATCCAAGCTGCAGGAGCCCCCTATACTTTGGGCTAAGAGGCAGGTGGCCTGGGGTTGGTCCTGGATTTGCTGTGTGCTATAGATGTACTGTGCTACATCTCAGTTTCTTTTTCTTTTGGTCATGGGGCTTGGGCACTGACCCTGAGCTCTTTAGCTCAAGACTACTGCCCTATTCCTTGAGCCATAGCTCAACTTCCCTTCTTCTAATGGTTAATTGGAGGTAAGAGTCTCACAGACTTTAGTGCCTGGGCTGGCTTTGAACCACAATCCTCAGATCTCAGCCTCTTGAATAGCTAGGATTACAGGCATGAGCCACTGTGCCTGCTCATCTCAGTTTCTTCACATGAAGGATGTCCCTTAGGACAACTGAAAGCCCGAGCCCTCCCTTCTGGGAGTAGTGTGCATGCAGGAGGAGCTAAGCAAGTCCCCGAGGTTTCCTATAGAAGAACATTTGAGGAAAGATGGTGTGTATTTTCATGTTACTAGGCATATAAGGTGTCCAGCTCAGGCTGGCAAAGAATAGACATATGATTTTGTATCTAAGCATTTTCCTTGAAAAGGACATGGCAGAAAGTCAAGGACTTTGCTTTTGATCTCAGATTTGCTAGTCACTTGCTCCATGCTCACTGTCTAGGCAACCAGTAGACTTTCCAGGGTACCTTCCCTATGTAGGTGTTTGTTTCTATGTGTGAAGGCATGGTCATAATTCACAGTGGTCAGTCACAGGCTTGGGGCCAGCAGACCCCAGGTAGTACTGGGCTTTGGCCTTTATGAGAGCTTCTCCCTGAAAGGGGAATATAGGTTGAACATCCCTAATTTAATCTAACATGCTCCTAAATGAATAAATACTCCCAAACTGCAGTTTTCTGAATGCTGATGATATGAATGCACAAGTGGAAAATTTTACTGCTCATGTAACAGGCTACAGTCCAAATGAATACACATGGAAAGTACACATGAAACAAGTGGAGTTTATGTTTAGATTTGTGTCCTATCTGTAAGATACTCTACTATGGACATGCAATTCAAAGTACTGTGCGGTCTGAGCATTTCAAACAAGGTATACCTACATAGAGGAGCTGTATCTCCAAATGAGGAGAATGGCATGAGAAAAGTATGCTGCTGGACTTCTGTGGCAGGGAGGATAATATTTTATTTGGTTGTGATAAAAAGGAAGATACAGCTAACTGCTCTGAAGGGTTGATACTGGCAAGGCTGTTCCCTGGAAAGATAAGATCCTTCAGGGTCTGGGGTTTGTGGTACTGTGCCAGGAAACCACCAAAAATTCAAGATGGGATGTGAATGGATAGAAGAAAAAACCTAAAGAGCCCAAGGTCCAGTCTTAGCCCAGGGTATAAGAGCCAGGGACAGCCTTGCCCACAGTAGCCTTGCCAGGCTAGGGCTGGCAAAGGACTTTAGGAATCCAAGCTAGAGTCGACTTTCCAGACCCCCACCCACTTTGCCTCAGTCTCTGGAGTGTGGCTACTTACCAGCAATGCCAGGGCAATGGTCATGAGCACGGCACAGCCTGCCATGCCAGCCAGGCCTATAAGGTGCAGGGTCCGACGGCCAGCTCTCTCCACCACGAAGAGCTGTGGGCAAGGAGAGTGTCAGTGTCAGAGGCATCCTGCCTAGTTCCTAATGGAACCCATCTACTCAGGCTAGCTTTAATAGCTGGGAAACAGCATTGCATCCTCCCTGGGGCTCAGACAGCTGAGGGGCCAAAGATGGCTCCAGAGCCCAAGAACAGTACAGGAGTTGAGAGCTGATGGTGGCCTCGGAGACCACACGGCTGAGTATCCTAGCTGTGGCCTAAGACAGCATTTGCCATTTCATATCCATGTCAGCTGTCAATGTGAGAAACGAATCTCCCAAGTTGTTGAGGGTGAAAGAAGAAGGCTTAGGGAGCGCACGGGACACACATCTGGCTCCCCGCCAATGTTGTCATTGTGTCATAAGGCATCAAGGCCTCAAGCTGGCTGCCGGCTGCCGAGGGACCACAAGCAGACACTCACCGAAACGACAGTAAAGGCCGTGTTGACAATGCCAGCGCCGATGGTGGCATACACAGGCTGCTGCACTCCCGCCTTCTCGAAGATGCTCGTGGAGTAATAGAACACCTGCCACACAGAGATATTGTTGAGGCCTGGTTAGGTACTGTGGCCTTCCCCTGCCTCTGTACCAGTGTGGGTGGGAATAGGGTGAGGGAAGAAGATGACAGAGGCTTCTCAGGTAGACACATGGACATGGCACGATTCCCCTTATGCACTTGGGTTTGAAGGGGAAACCTCTCCTTTGGCTGAGGCTTGCTTGGGACCTGATCACAGTGGATACTTGAGCCTGAGCCTGGCTGGGGCCACAGGAAGGGGTGGGTGGGGGCACTCACAGCATTGATGCCCGACAGCTGCTGGGACAGCTGCAGCACCACAGCGATGAGGATGGGCTGGCGGTAGGCGGGTGAGCGGAACAGCTCCAGGATGGTGACCTTCTTCTCCCGCATCATCTGTCGGCTCTCCTCCTTCATCTCCTGCAGGTCACGGGTCACATCAGCTGTCCCGCGCAGCTTCTTCAGCACTGGTGAGACCAAAGGGAAGGTGGGTTGGCTGAGAGTGGGAAGAGGGCCAGGGCTCAGGGTACAGGGAGGAGGGCAGGGCCTGGCCCGTACCACTCTTGGCCCGGTTCTCTTCGTTGCGGTTGATGAGCAGGAAGCGGGGACTCTCGGGGCAGAAGGGCAGCAGGATGCACTGCAGCAGGGCTGGGATGAAGATGGCACTCAGCAGCAGGGGCCACAGATCCTCGTTACCCATGATGGAGTCCAGGCCGAAAACCTGGGGGAACCAGGGGCTGTGAGCGCCCCTGCCCCGGGCCCTCCTCCCAGGCCATCCCACCTTTCCCACAGGGAAAGAGCACCAGTCATAAAGGCTCTTCTGCTAATGTGAGACTTGGTCTCTTGAACCTCAGGTTCCTCGTCTATAACATGGGAAAGTCAGACCTACATTACTGAGAGGACAAATGATGAGGGTATGGGGGCAATTAGATGGGGTGGAGGAAACTTCTGGAGAGAGGTACAGTACATGTGAAAACCTGGAGGCAGGAAGAGAGACTGTCATTTTTTTTTTCCCCAGTCCTGGGCTTGAGCTCAGGGCCTGAGCACTGTCCTTGGACTTTCTCAAGGCTAGAGCTCTACCACTTGAGCCTCAGCACCATTTCCAGCTTTTTTTCTATGTATGTGGTACCGAGGAATTGAACCCAGGCCTTTGTGCATGCTAGACAAGCACTCTACCACTAGGCCAAACTCCCGGCCTCGAGAGACTGTCATTTTGATGGCCCAGTGGAACTGCCTGTGGCTACAGATCCAGAGTGAGATGAAAGAGAATGAGAAGGACCAAGCGATCTTGTTCTTTGGCTAGGATGCATGTTCTCTGGGACCTGCCTGCCATTATCTTATCTTGAAGGGGCTTCAGATGACTGGTTAAGAGCTCTGCTGAACTATAGATGAAGGCCACTGGAGACAGGCCACTGAGACAGAGCAAGGACCATGCCAGGCAGGCAGATCTAAACTTACCTGGGCGATGAGGATGCCAACGACGATGCCCAGCTGATGCAGGGTGCCCAGGGCCCCACGAAGAGCTGTAGGTGACACCTCCCCGACATACATGGGCACGAAGCCTGTGGTCAGGCCACAGTATACACCAATGATGAAGCGGCCCAAGATCAGCATCTCAAAGGACTTGCCCAGTTTCGAGAAGCCCATGAGCACAGCAGACAGGAAGGCTAGCAGGTTCATCATGAGCATGGAGTTCCGCCTAGGGGTGAATCACAGGTCAGGGAGGTCCCTGGATCCCCCGATTCTCTAAGGGGTGAGCCATAAGTAATAAATATCGTACCACAAGCAGGAAAGTGGCCCTCACCATCCACCCCATCAGGGCCTTCAGAGCAGGAGGGGATGGATTCCCCTAGGACACAGCCAGCACACCACTGCTTACCGGCCAAAACGGTTAACAAAGAGGCCCACAGAGAAAGAGCCGATCATGCCTCCAACTGAGAAGATGGCCACAGAGAGGGACCAGAGTGTGGTGAGTGTAGCCGGCAAGATGGGCTCCCCATAGCGATGGACCCATGTCTGGTTGTAGAACTCTTCAATCACCTACAGGAGAAAAGCATCCTGTGTGAGTTTTTAAGACACATGCCTCTGCCCCAAAAGATCATGGCCTAAGATGCCCAGCTATTCAGAAACCTTTTTCCATCTCCCCTTTTCTTGGTTGGATCTAGGTAGTTCAGCCTGGCCTTGAACTCAAGACCCTTCTGCTGTAGCCCAGTGAGTGTGGGGATTTCAAATGTCCACACATGACTGACTTCCCTCCCTTTTTGTGACTCAGTTTCTTCAGGTGAGAAATGAGGGCTGGACTTGAGCCAGCTTTCACTCTTTCCCCTAGGTATAATTTCACATTTAAAAACATAACTTGCTGTACAGGAGGTAACAAGCAAATGATAATGGGACAAGTTAGGAACACAGCACACAGTACAGGGTGTAGGAAGAAACGGCTTTTCCCAACTTGTCCCTTTTCTGATAGTGGTACCCTAAAGCCCCAGGATCCTGCCTCTAGGTCCTCTGCCCCCTGCCCCTTGTGGGAGGAAATACAGCTGGACAGAGAGTCTGCCATTCTGTGGGAAATGCACACCCTCACTTTGCACATTAGAGCCTCACAGTTTCTGCCAGGCTGGCTATTAGCACTACGCTGAAGACTTGTGGCCACCTCCCCTCTTCAGGTGTCTAGCCAGGAGGCTTAGTGACAGGCACTGGACAAGGAAGCAGTTCCAGGAACTGAAATACCTATCCTGGTCTAGACCCATCTACTTGCCCTGCACCCCTCCTCCCCCCCAGTCCCAGGGAGGGCTTGGCATGTTGCCCAGGATGTGGTCAGGACAGGCAGCACTGGTTTTCAGCACACTCACCACACACTGGTATCACTGACACACACCCAGAGCCACAGGATTGGCTAGACCTACCCAGCACACATGGAGCGAGTCCCAGCCCCACGTGCAGAGAAACAGCTTTCCGTGCACACATCCCGTCTCACACAGATACGTGGATTTGCTCACTAGTCTGAAGGTTCTAGGTATGCCCACTGCCCTTACACTTTACAACCCATCCAGATATCCCCACTGGACGTTCCTGCACACCAGGCAGCACGCATCTTTGTTTCCCTCATCATCCCTACCCTCCCATCCTGCTGCAAGCCAAAAGGGCCTAGCAGAAGAAAATCTAATGTGGAGACACACATACCAAAAGTCAAGGAAGTCCTTAGAATGCTCAGTGATTGTGCTGAGTCCTAGGCCTCTAGCTTTTTCTTTTCTTTCTTTCTTTTTTTTTTTTTTTTGGTGGGTCATGAGGCTTGAACGTGGCCTGGGCACTGTCCCTGAGCTCTTCAGCTCAAGGCTACCACCCCACCCCTGGGCCTGGATGTTGTCCCTGAGCTCTTCAGCTCAAGGCTACTGTTCTTCCTTTGAGCCAGGCCCCACTTCCCATTTTCTAGAGATTAATTGGAGATAAAGTCTCAGGTCCTTTTGTGCCTGGGCTGGCCTTGAACCTTGATCCTTAGATCTCAGCCTCCTGTGTAGCTAGGATTACAGGCGTGAGCCACCTGTGCCTGGCCACCTCTAGCATTTTTATTCTTGCCCTGTTGTCATATAGGTGACGTGTTCCAAGTCTAGAGACACCTCAGGTCAGGCTGTTAGGGGATTAGGGGAGAGTGCCTAAGGACAGGCACCCTTAAGCATTCTGTCTACTAAAGGGAAGCCAGACAAAGCCGTGGTCAGGACCCTGAATTCTGAATCTGAATCCAATCAAATTTAGATCCCAGTCTTGTTCCTTATTTCTAGTGTGACCATGCACATTTCTCCAACTCTGGGTTTCAACTGCCTCATCTCTAAAAGGGCAATATTAGTAACAGGCATGCATCACTTAACAGTGGGGATACATCCTGAGAGATGTTATTAGGTGATTCCATTGTGCAAACATCACAGAGTGCACTTTAAACACAGACCTATGCAGTTTAGATCAGTCAGACACATGGCCTCTTGGTACAATCAAGAGACATGGTAAACACAAGAAGTGTGAGGCTGCTGTTGGTAGAGCACAGCAGACTTTTTTTATAATAGAAGAAATGAAATCTAAAATAGTGATAACCAGGAACTGAGGGTGCTCGTGCCTGTAATCCTAGCTACTCAGGAGAGGCTGGCAACTGAGGACCATGGTTGGAAGCCAACCCCGGCAGGAAGTCTATGAGACTTTTATCTCTCCAATTAACCCCAAAAGCCAGAAATGGAAGTGTGGCTCAAGTAGTAGTGTGCCAGCCTTGAGCTCAGGGACAGCACCCAGGCCCTGATAATGATTAAAAAAAACAAAAATAACCCCCCCCAAACTATGAACATTAATAAACTATCATTATCATACTTAGAGTACTGGCTATTGTACACACTTGTATGAGGTGTGTGTGTGTGTGTGTTGCCAGTCCTGGGGCTTAGCTCACTGTCCTTGGGCTTTCTCATGGCTGGTACTCTACCACTTAAACCACAGCACAACACCACTTCTGCCTTTTCTTTTCTTTTCTTTTGCCAGTCCTGGGTGTGAGCTCAGGGCCTGAGCACTGTCCTTGGATTTTCTCAAAGAGAGAGCTCTACCACTTGAGCCTCAGCACCATTTCCAGATTTTTTCTATGTATGTGGTACCGAGGAATCGAACCTGGGTCTTCATGGATGCTAGGCAAACACTACCACTAGGCCAAACTCCCAGCCCTGTATGAGTTATTATTTTTTTGTCAGTCCTGGGCCTTGAACTCAGGGCCTGGGCACTGTCCTTGGGATTTCTCAGGGCTAGAGCTCTACCACCTGAGCCACAGCACCATTTCTGGTTTTTTTTCTATGTATGTGGTACTGAGGAATCGAACCAGGGTCTTCGTGCATGCTAGGCAAGCACTCTACCACTAGGCCACACTTCTGGCCCCTGACTTATTTTTATATAACTGGTAGCCCAGTAGATTTGGTGACACCAGCATCCTCAGACATAAATATTGAGTGTGCCATGAGGTCATGTTGTTGCTAGGCCATAGGAAATTGTTTTGCTTTGTTTGGGGACCCTGGCATATGGTAGCCCTACACCCCAGCTCCATTATATTATATTATATGACCAGAACTGTGCATTTATTAGTTTATCATCAACTGATGAAATGTCACTATGTGGCACATGACAGGATCTGCTTCAGTGATTGTTAATGGGGAACTTGGAAAATACCCTTACCGTGCTTCTATAGTTTGGGGTACACTAAAGGCACCCCACTACCCACTGGTACCAGCCCCACAAGGCAGTACAGACTATCAATGAAGACTAACCTAGCCTTCTTGCCATGATAGGAAATTTAAGCTCCTTCTGGGTATTAAGCTGTCTCCCTCTGCTGTGTTCTACTTTCTATCTATTTACTCTCAGTGTATGGGCTGAACCTTTGCTCCGTATCCCCATCCTCCCTGCTTGGGATGCTATTACTCCTGCCCCTGAGATCCAGCCTCAAGCTTCCCAGAGTACCAGGAACTAGACAGGGACTAGAACCACTGGCGGACACACCTGCGAAAGGATGAATTGTTGAGCAAAAGATCTTAGGCTCTTCTAGATGCACTTGGTTCTGTGGAAGGCAGAGACTAGACATGATTTTGACAAAACAAAGTACTTACATTTTTCAGGGGACAAAACTAACTCTAGAGGAGGGCTGCTGGGAAGAGTAGTGCCACATTTATCAGACTCCACAGAACAAACTGTTCTGGATAAGGGAGCTGAAAAGATAGTGTCTCTCAGCTCTCTGAAGGCCTGAATTTCCCTGATCTACCCTCAATAACCAGACCTACAAGCATGGTTCTAGGCTGATGGTATTCTTCAGCTCTCTTTGGGGATAAGGAGATAGGTTTGTGGGCTGACTGCTCCTGACGGCTTTGCTTTCATTTTTGTTGGTACTAGAGTTTAAATTCAGAGGCTTGCACTTGGGTGGTTTGCTTGCTTGCTTGGCACGCTACTACTTGAGCTGCTTTTCCAGCCCTGCTTCTTGCTGGTTACTTTGGAGATGGAATCTTAAGAACTTTTCTGCCTTGGTTGGCTCCAAACTGCTAACCTGGATCTGAGCCTCCTGAGATTGTAGGTGTATGAGCCACCAGCACCCAACTTGGTTTTTTTCTTTTTTTCTTTGGTCTGGCAATGCTGTAACCCGGGCTGGCCTTGAATTTAATATCCTCCTACCTCAGCCTCCTGGAGTGTGAGGATTGCAAGTGTGTGTGAGCCACCATGTGTTCACTTTTGCCTGGTGTATTCCACAGATCTCAGCATTTCCTCTACTTTGGGAGGTTCAAGGGCTCTCTCCCCCTTTAAAATGGCATCAAGTCAACAAATGGAGCTTGTCTAGTAACCTGACTGGTCTCGCTATCTTTCCCTGGATCCTCTACCTCAGTATGCCCAGATCTTCTATGCTATCCCTAGCAGGATTCCCTGGCCCACATCACAGAGGCAGTTACTTTCTGTTAGCCTTCCTTTTTCCTCGATGTTTCTGTAGGGACAAAAGGGCTCAGCAGTCAATTTTCCCTTCTTTCCTCAGGAGGAAAGGACCAGCTTGTCCAGCTCACTCCCTCAGCCTGGCCTTGACCCCCATTCCCAGCATCTCCTCCCTTTCAGTTGGAGCTGGCTCTTGTGTCTCCCTGCCCCTGGTTCAGCCCAGAGCTTATGTCTCCATAGCAGTTCAGCCATACCCAGAGTCAACCGGGAGTTCAGAACCAGATGTTTCAGGTGGGGTTGGATAGATAGTCCCACCACCCATTGTGTCCTCTGGGGCCTTTCTCTGGGACTGTGGGGGAAGAGACCCAGGTTGGAGCTAGAAACTGGGCCCTAACTGGCAACAGAGAGCTACACCACTCAGGCTGTTTCCCTGGAGGAATCCCGATATGGCCCATATTCAAACCAAGGCCAAGACCCTGCCCTGCCCACAGCAGCCTCCTCCCTGGTCCACAGTGTCCAGAGTATCCTGTACAGAGGCAGGAGTCTTCATCTCACGGGGGCAGCCCTGTGCAGAGCCCTTCCCAGCCCTCAGGATGAAGTGTCTCCTCCCCCACAGTGACTCATGTGCTCTTCCTCTGGCAGACACGGCGACACTCCCACAGGACCAAGACACCGGAAGCGTCCATGCATTTTGCTTGAGCTTCTTTCCATTACACATAGTCACCCTGCAGTGAATGCAGGCCCTCCTCTAGAAAGCCCTCCTTCTTGTCACCATGCTGTTCGCATGGGGGCCATTTGCTTCCCCTCCACCCCAAAGGACAACTGCTCATGTGCAGAGACCATTTTTTGCTGTTACACTGGCATATGCTTCATCCTACAGAGTTTACAACTCAATACCAAAGATTTCTACAGTTAAAACAAACTACAACAAAGAACAGGGCCGAAGAGGAGACACCTTGCTGGATGGGGCCAAGGACCTTCTCTGGTCCACTTGTCTTTGTCTATAAGCTGAGGTACCATGCACTTGCTCTACACTAAACTTGAACTCAGATGGCTTGAGTCTTCAGTGTCATTGGTGCCCAGCTCAGAGCTGGAAAGTTCCAAGGGGCTTCAGAAGTGATGGGGCTGTGAGAGGATATGATGGTGTAATGGGATTAAGAAACTGTGTGGGGAACTCTTGTGATGCTGGTAAATGACTGAGCTTGAGTCAGCTCTGAACTCAGAGCATAAGGGACGCGGTTGGTGGCAGCTGTGGGTGTGTGAATGGCTGCTCAGGTGCCAGGCTTCTGTAGAGTTCAGAGGCACAGATGAGCCTGACTCTCTACACTCAGGTCCCAGCTCTGCCCCTTAACTACCCGTGTGTCCTTAGTTTAGCTGCTTAACATCTTTGTACCCTAATTTCTTATAGAACGTTTATAGTACCCCCTAATGGAGTTATTATGAGTAACAATTGAATTACCATTCTGAAAGCTTTTAGATCCATGTCTGGCATGATAAAAGTCTGTGGTAATGGGAGAAAGAGAGGGAGAAAAATCCAGGACTCTTTAGATCCTGGCAGAGTTCAAGGAGAGGCTGCCTGGGGGCTTGGGTTGAAAGGCAGGTCTTGCCTTCATTATTTATTTATTTTTGCCAGACCTGGGGCTTGAACTCAGGGCCTGAACACTGTCCTTGAGCTTTCTTTCTTGAGCTTTCTGAACGTTCTACCACTTGAGCCACAACACCCTTTCCAGCTTTTTCTATGTGGTACTGAGGAATCAAACCTGGGTCTTCATGCATGAGAGGCAAGCACTCTACCACTAGGCCAAACTCCCAGCTTAGGTCTTGCCTTTAGAAAGCTCTGTTCAGTTCATTTCAGTCACCAAGCCAGTTCATTTCTGGCAAGCCTTACCTCTATGGACTGGGGTCCTCCCTTGTCAAACAAGGAGGGCTGTGCCACTTGCCTCATTCCCAGACATGCTGGACACTGCCCCTTGATGAGGACTTGATTTCTCAATGGCCTGTTGTCATTTCTGGAGGACAGGCAGTATGGAGGTACCCCAGCAGAAGGGCCAGGATGCCCTTCTCTATTTGGGAAGATGGTCTTAGCCTGACTGCCTTTTATTTAAGGCTGAGAAGAGGTAATTTAAGGTAGGTTCTGTGTAAACATTTAAGATAATATCATGATTAATTAACCACTTCCAAAAGGAAGCCCTTCAGGCCTGTTTTATGGCAGAAAACAACCTCCTGGTACTGAGCAGAGGAACCAGCTTCTTCAGCACTGATGGGCAAAATTTCTTCCCAGAGAGCCACAGCCAGCCCAAAGCTGCTTCCTAGGAGAAGCCCTCTGGAGCAGAGCTGGGAAACGGAGGTGCCCAGTACAGAGGGCCAGCCAACTCCCTAGCACTCTAACACTTCGCACTACTGCATCTTTGCACATGCCGTCCCTTCTGCCTGGATACCTGGCCTTCCTCCCTGTGGAACCAACTGCCCCTTGCAAGGTCTAACTGTGCAGCCAAATCCTTCACAAAGACACTCCTGTCTCTCCCTCACCCCCCAACCCAGCATTGCTCATTTCCTCCTAAGTTGCTCTCAGCTTTAAAAGCCTCTATAAATTATACAGTTGCCCTACAGTGTCCGTAGGGCATCATAAATATTTGAAAAACTGAACCTGTACTGAATCTTTTTCCTTGTCACTCCCTAAACAATAGACAAACTAGTGACACAACATTTACATAGTATTAGTATTCTAAGTAATTCAGAAATGATTCATGATTCAAAGTACATGGGAGGATGTGCATGAGTTATGTGCAAGTACTTTATGATGGTAAAAAGCAAGTGAGCATTTTGGTATGTGGGGGTTCTGGAACCAATCCCCTAGACACTTAGGGACTCCCTCATCCACTCCTGTAGTGGAAGTTCTTGGAGGGCAGGGACAGAGCCTGGGTTGGATCATGCCTGGTTCCTCAATTGAGGCAGCTCTGAGAGCTGGGAGGTGTCCTGCATATTCTCTGCTCTGTCCCTCTGCTGTAGAGGACAGTGCCTCACACAGAGTGGTCCTTGTTGAATAACAGTGTTGGCAGAATCCAATCACTGTGCCTTTGGGGATGGATGGGTCACTGTCTTGTTCTACAGGCTCAGTGCTGGATTTTCATTTCCTACTTTTACATGTTTGTATGTTAAACACTTATGATCGGCCCCTGATTGGATATAGGCCTGTATGATATGAGTCTATAAATTACAAACTAACCTCTATGCTTGGCCCGGAAACACCACTAGATTTCAGTGTGTTCCCAAGGCTGGTTTCTGAAGTGACCTTTGGACAGGTGTCCCTAAATGTTTCCATAAACTCAAGTTTACAGCCTCAGCTGGCGCTCCGTGCTGGGTCCTCCTTCTGGCTCACCATTCTTCCTGTGTCACCTGTGCTCAGCTCTTCTGACCACAGGAAGCTCTAGGGTTTGACTGGAGAACTTCCTTCTAGATTTTTTCTCAAGCACAGGTGCAGTGGCTCACCCCTGTAATCCTAGCTACTCAGGAGGCTGAGATCTGAGGATCAAGGTTCAAAGCCAGCCCAAGCACAAAAGGACCTGAGACTCTTATCTCCAATTAACCTCTAGAAAATGGGAAGTGGGGCTTGGCTCAAGGATAGGGTAGTAGCCTTGAGCTGAAGAGCTCAGGGACAGCACCCAGGGGAGTTCAAGCCCCCATGACCCACCATGGCCCTTCTGGTCAAATGTAGCCTCCTGGCTTCTGCTTTAATACCACTGGAGTCTACAGGACTCCTGTCCTTACTTCTATATCTTCATTTTCTCCCTGCTGATTTTTTACAATCTATTTACAAAGGAAATCCGCAATAAAAATCTGTGTGTGTGTGTGTGTGTGTGTGTGTTCTCCCTCTTCATCCTCTTCACTCTAGGGAGACTTCTCCATGTGCTGCTCGGCCTATGCCAGCCTTTCCAACAGGAGACATTTATGGACTTCTCCATTCAGCAAGAGTCCAGTTAAAGCTCTGGACATCTGACAGCTTTCTCTCCCTTGCAGTTCTTAGGCCCATTACTATGGGTACTGTTCTAGGTACCCCTGGAACTGACACTGGATAAGCCAGACAAATGCCCTTGCCCTTCAAGACCTCAGATTAGGTATCGGCTCCTCTTCTGTGGTGTTCTGTGGTGTCCTCTGGAGGTGTTCATGGGGGCTGGTCCTGAAGTCTCCCTGGGTGATCTTCCATACCCATGTGTCAGTCTTCTATCTGCCTCCAGCCTGCATGTGTCTAAGAAGCACACCCTCTGCTCATGCCCAGTACTACTGCACCATACCTCAAATCCTGCCACCTTGCATCACCTACCAGCTCTTTTCCTGTCTGCTTCCTCCTTACTTCCCACACCTCTAGAACCAGAAAACTAGAAGCCGATTTTGAATTGTTCTCTCTTGCCTGCATGGTGAACTAGTGAGCAAATCCTGCCACTCCTTCCCAGGGTTCATTTTTAGGCCATGACAGCAACAGCGGCTTCTTGCTAGTGCCTCTACTCCAGATCCACCACACCACACACGAGGAGCCTCAATTGGTTTCCTAAGATGCAAACCTGATCCTGCCTGTCCTCATAGACTCCAACTGTCTGTCCTATGAAGTCCGCCTCACATGCTCATTCTGTTTGGGCCACAGCATCCTGGAGGTTGGCTATTCTGCAGACCGAACCTACTCACAATGTCTATAGTGGTTTAATTCTGGCTTGCCATGACTTCAAGACTCTCACTCTCTCTTCTGGTTCCACCTATTGGCATACAAAAGCGTTCATCCTTACTCAACATATGCTGCTTTCTTCCGGGCATTTTATTTCCCTCCTCTGCAAATTGTCTGCTCATCTTGCCCTGTTCCAGAAATAGGAAATACCTCCTCTATACTGACTTAAGAGTGTGTTGGTTCTGTTACTAACTTACTAACCCACCAACATGACACTGCTTACTCTAACAGTTCCTGACCTAGGCTGTGAAGTAGAATCTGTTTGAAAGCTTCAACATTTGATGTTCAAACAGCATCACAGACCAATTAGATCTGAATTTAGGGGTTCCTAGGGAACTATACAGAGCTCAGTTTCTTCATCTTGTAGACTTTCCAGCCAGATTCCAGAAGGAGCTGGGTGTTGGTGGCTCATGCCTATAATCTTAGCTACTCAAGAGACTGAGAGCTGAGGATCATGGCTTGAAGTTAGTCTGGGCAGGAAAGTCCATGAGAGACTTATCGCCAATTAACCCCCAGAAAACTGGAAACAGGGTCATGGTTCAAAGTGGTAGAGCGCTAGCCTTGAGCAGAAGAGACCAAGGACAGCTCCCAGGCCCTGAGTTCAAGTTCCATGACCTGTCCCCCACCCCCAAAAAAAGATTCTAAAAGGGAGCACACACCTTACAAAAACAGTACATTTAGCAAAAGCAGCATTTGGGGCTGTTCCAAGTATAGGTCCACAGCCACCACACCATGCAAGGCTGGAAAAGTCCCATGAGATCTGCTGTAGCTTGGTATGACTCAGCTGGCCAAGCCTTCCTGGTGGGTGTGGTCCCCAAACCACCTCCCACCTACTTGGAAGAAGCCTAGTGTGACTCTACATGCTGTCCAGTTCCCCCACAACAGGCCCCTGTCCCCGGAAGCTAGCCACACTGTCTGGCCTCACCCACATGGCCAGTAGACACTCTCAGGAGCATTCCCTACAAAGATATGAATTTTATAAATGGTGGGGCAGTTGGTTAGGAAGACAGCCTGAGGTCACAGAAACAGGAGCTTCCACTATTTACTGGTGACCTGGGCCTCAGTTTCCCTTTCTATAAAGGGAAGTCATTACCCAACCTCATAAACACATGCCAAAATCTAGAGAGACTGCTACAACTTCCCTTCCTGCTGAACTCCTCCCTAAGCAAGAGGCTGGGCTGGAGGTGACCACTAGGGTCCCTTGCAGGCCTGACATCCCAGTGAGCAAGTAAGGGCAGGTCTTGGATGTGCTCTGGAGAGAAGGAAGCCTGCCAGACTCTATTCCCTGTGGTTCCCTAGGGCAAGATTCTACCATTTTGGGCTTTGATTGGCACAGGGCCTCTAGAGAGAGGAGATAGTTTCAGCCTGGAACTGGATGGATAGAGTGTGAACACAGTTCATGTAGTGTGTGTGTGTGCGCGCGTGTGTATACACTGGTTCTGGGATGGGTGTCACTGAGCAGGTTTCTCCTCTGACCATCTTTTCTACCTGCAGGATGGGAGGAGGGATGATGGTTGCCAGCCCACCTTACAACAATGAACCTCAAGGAAGCTAAGCTCTATAAAAGCCCTTGGGAGGCCATGTTACCAGATTAATGCGGCCTCACTGTACTGAGTGTTGCTCTGGTCATTATTAATGGCCATGCCGGGTAGGAAACTGGTCCATATGACCTGTACAGACCAGAGGATTCCATGGGCCCTGCCTGGGGAGGCAGGTGTCAATGGAGGATACCCAGGTGGCATCATAGGTGTGTGTGTGTGGGGGGGGGAAGTGCACGTGTGTGGTATGCAGAGCAAGTTGGTGCTTGTAGGCCAAAGATGGTACAGCACTCACCTTCTGGGGGGCATTGATGACTCCAGTGTTGTAGCCAAACTGCAGGGATCCAAGCACTGCCCCTCCCACGGCCAGCATGAGGCGGCCCGTCACTCTCTGCAGAGAAAGAAACCACACGGTTACGGACATGTCTGGGCTCAGGTTACTGCAGCAAAGTCTATGCTGGCAGGCTTCTGTGTACACGTATCTTGCCTGGCTCCTGGTAACACACTGCCCTTCTTCCAAGAAACTCGGCTATTTCCTGATTCCAGGTGCCCAAACCAGCCCTGTTGACTTCTACCCCTTTATTGGGAGAGAGGAGGAAAATCAGTCTTCTTTCTACAGGCAGGTTTGACTCTCTGGGGGTCTCATTCCTTTTGTGAGAATCATACTGGGGGTCCAGATCCTCTTGGATATCCAACAATCAACTTCCTACATGCACGATGAGGAAGCATAGGATATAACAGTAGCGCAGACAGGAGGAAAGGCTTTCATCCCGACCCAAAGGTGCTAGCCCATCTGTCTATGTCCTCAGAATGCCTCCTCATCTTCCACATTTGTCTGTGAAATGGCAATCCCATTACTTAAGCAGTGGAGATATGGTCCGCCCCTTAAGCTCTTAGTTCACATCACTCTGGTTTCTACAGTGAAACTGAGGTTGGGAGCTCAGGGCTCTGGATCCAAGCGGTGTGCTTCTCACAATAATGCCACTCAAACCAAAGACTTCCAGGGTTACTTTTGCACAGCTGGCATATCAGCTAAAACAGAACGGGACACCGGTGAATGACAGTTGTCAGGTGAAGTGTTTCTTAGGACAAAGGGCTATAGGAAGGGACAGCAGGTGAAAGGGCCTTGCTTACACACAGGTAAAAGGCCAGAGAGGTGCCTGCTGGCTAGACAAAGGTGAGTACTCTTTTTCAGCCAGGAAATATGACAAGACAGGTCCTGAACTGGTTGTGGGAGCATTGCCAAAGTGCTGACTTTAAGACTGACACATACAGTGCTAGAGACTGGTGCAGATAGTGCTGGGCGGGCCGTAAATAGATTTACTCTACGTAGATCTTCTGAAGAACAAGATTACCAAAGCCACGGTTCTTATATTCCAGGCTGAGAAAGAGGAAGGGGACTCAGGCTACCCACAATGCAAAACTCAGAAACTTATTCTATGTCAGGGCATGGAGGACTTCCTTCCAGTGACCTATCTTGTTTATCCTTTGTTGGGTAGTCTCTGGACACATAGCCTACATGTCTAGGCTTTCCTTCTGCCATGGAGTGCCCATTAGCTCTAGATCCTCAAAAGGCTCCACCTACCCTAACTCTCACTTCCCTCAACCTTTTCAGGGTTGTATGTACAGTGAACTCCTGACAAGCCTCTGGACAAGTCCAGGCCATCAAGTGAACATTGGGATTGAAGAAGAGGCTGTAGTAAGGTACTAACCATTACCAAAAGGGCTTAATGGTGGCAGCTAGAACCTCCATGTGTGCTGGGCTTTCTGTCTGGTGAGTTACATGCATTCTTAGCTCAGGGGTATCTTGGTGTGGTGCTTATATATGCTAGGAAAGCATCTCTCTATTTCAATACATATTAGAAGAGAAATAGAACTATCAGTGCAAATGAATGACTTAGTCACGGCTACATACTGGAATACAGTAGGTTCTTTTTTAAGTTTTAGAATTTATTTTTATATAACATATTTAAAGTACGGAGAAATAGAAAATCATTTCCTGCACCCCTTGCAGGAGATGGTAATTAAAGACTCTGAATGTGGTTCATGTCTTTTATGTGTTGATTTGGTACAGTCTCCAAGGGATAGTGTTAAGAACAAGCTCCAGAGCAGTATATATTGCCTGCAACCTTTTGTATAAAAACCAAACACAGGGCCAGGAGTTTGGTCTTGTGGTAGAGTGTTTGCCTAGGATGTACGAAGATCCAGGTTCGATTCCTTGGCACCACATACATAGAAAAAAGCCAGAAGTGGTGCTGAGGCTCAAGGGGTAGAGCTCTAGTCTTGAGAAAACCCAAGGACAGTGCTCAGGCCCTGAGCTCAAGCCCAAGACTGGCAAAAAAAAAAAAAAAACAAAAAACAACAACAAAAAACCCTCCCAAACACATCAAAATTGGGAATGGGAAATATGTGTACCTACTTAAAAGAATGCACAGGAGCTGGCTCACACTTGTAATCCTAGCTACTCAGGGGTCTAAGTATAAGATTTGAAGATTACAGCTCAAAGTCAGCAAGGACAGAAAAGTCTGTGAGACTCCCATCTCCAATTAACCATCAAAAAACTAGAAATAAGAGCTGTGGCTTATGTGGTAGAGTGCCAGCCTCAAGTAAAAAAGCCTTGGTGCCCAGGCCCTAAGTTTAAGCCTCAGTACTAGCACACACACACACACACACACACACACACACACACACACACAAAGGTTGGGGAGACAGGTGGCAAGATAAGAGATTTCACTTTTCTCTGAGATGATCCATAGACCTTGCAAAATTTATGTGGGTAGACACAAGTGAATCAGGCTGCAGAAAGATGTGTGAGACAAGCACTGCACTACAGGCCCTGCTTTACTTAAGTCTGACTTCTCAAATGCCAGAAGCTGAGGCCCCACTGTGCAGCAGCTAGACCGGGAGTGGGCAATGCTGGCAGCCAAGGACAAATCCCTCTGTAAGTGTGACCGTTGGCAGGTCAAGGTCAAACTTCTAAATCCTGAGTAATATCCATACCCACCTGGGAATGCTGCTGCAGTAGAATTCACTAGACTCAATGACCCATGCTATACACACACACACACACACACACACTCACTCTCTCTCTCTCTCTGTCTCTGTCTCTGTCTCTCTCTCTCTCTCATACCTTCATGTGGTCTCTGCTGAGACCCCATGCCTGACAGGAAGCATGGTGCCAGAGGGTCCTGATGAGGAGGCAGACAAAGAGAATGGAAAGCCAGTTTGGTCCAGGCTTTGGCAGGGCTGGTACAGGGAACTAGAGGAACCCCGGAGGGAAACTTCTATTTTTGCCTGGGGACAAAGATGAGTTCCCAGGAGGTGACATTGGAATTGGGGTGTGAAGGACAAACAGAGTCTGCCAAGTGGGAAACCAGAGGCAAGACTACATTCCAGGTAGACAGAACAGTATGTGCAGTGTGTGCGTGGGGAGGGTGTGTGTGGGGGGAGGAGAACCAGGGACTAAAACAGCCAGACTAAGAAACTGGTGCTCATCCACTCAGAAATGGGGATTTTAAATTTCTCTCCTGGAATCCTAGCTACTCAGGAAGCTGAGATCTGAGGATTGAGGCTCAAAGTCAACTGTGGAAGCCAGGAGTTTGGCTTAGTGGTAGAGTGCTTGCCTAGCATGCACAAAGACCTGCGTTCGATTCCTTAGTACCACATACATAGAAAAAAGCCAGAAATGGTGCTGTGGTTCAAGTGGTAGAGCTCTAGCCTTGAGAAAGTCCAAGGACAGTGCTCAGGCCCTGAGCTCAAGCCCAGGACTGGCAAAATAATAATAATAATAATAATAATAATAATAATAATAATAATAATAATAATAAAAAATAAAAAAAGTCAACTTGGCAGGAAAGTTCATGAGACCCTCATCTCCAATTAACTATTAAAAGCTGGAAGTGGAGGTTTGAGCACAAAAGCTTAGGGATAGTGCCTAGGCCCAGAGTTCAAGCCTTAGAACTGCCTCCCTTCTCCCCCAAAAAGAAAAGTTATATATTGGTGCCCATCATGGAGCCTGGCAGAGTTCTTAACAGTGTGTGTCCAATCAGTAGAACAGGAAACTATGCTCAACTGGGCCATGCTTGACTTTCTGCCGCTACCAGCCTGTGGCTGAATCTGAAACCAGAACTAAAATTCACTCAACATGGGTTTATTTAAGTAGCAAGCTAGATACCAATTTCATAGCTTGTAGATTTCTTGTGGAGGCCTTTTTAAAGGATGGGGGAGCAATGTAGAACCCAGAGATTTGGTTCTTGAGCAGCCCTGTCATCGTCCTCTGAGAATAAGGCTACCCTCTAGAACATTCCATGCTCTTTCAGGCTCTAATGCCTGCTACCTCTGTTGTCTCCAACTTAATATCCATCTACCACTCCCAAGTAGGAACTCCTTAACTATGGAACCTTGATTTACTGTGGCTGCAGCCAGCATGTCCTAAATAGGGAAAAGCAGAAGGCAAATGCAAAGCAAAAATCTCACCATGTCTCAATTTAATCAAGAACAAAACAAGTTCTGTGCACAGAGAGAGAGAGAGAGAGAGAGAGAGAGAGAGAGAGAGAGAGAGAGAGAGAGAGAGAGAGAGAGAGAGAGAGAGAGAGAGAGAGAGAGAGAGAGAGAGAGAGAGAGAGAGAGTGTGTGTGTGTGTGTGTGTGTGTGTGTACCAGAACAGAGCTCATTCTGAGCCAATTAAACCCTGATGAGCACTGCTCCTCAGCTCTGAGAGGGAGGACCAGGCTATTGCTGCTCCTTCTACCCACCCCCCAGTAAACTTCTACTCCAAGTCCACAGGGCTGCAGTGAAGACACTTTGAATCGGATAGGCCAGTTCAAATCTTGACTGTCCATCCTGAGAACACCAGTAAACACGTAGGCTCAGCTTCTGGCATACATGGGGTTATCTTAGGTCCCCGTCTCACAATCCCTTTTCCAATTTATCCTAATTCAGAGAATCCAGTGAGAGTTTGCCTTCTCTCAGGAAGCCACTGGTGAGCTGGTAAGCTTTGGAACCTCTCATCCCACACGGGGATGACGGATGGTGGCCTACCTGTGGCCTTTGACCCCTGTCTGGGTGCTCTTCCTCTGTTCAGCACTCTCTCTGCCAGGGCTTGGCCTGCAGCACATTCTCAGTCAATACTGACAGAGGGAGGGCACATCACACTGCCACTTGGAGGCAGGGCATTTCCTGTGGGAGGGACTGAGCCAGCTGTATCCAGCCATCCATCCTTTGCTTTCACCTTGTCCTGCTTCCAGCAGCGTTGTCAAGCATGTGCTGAAGGAGCTTGGGTCAAGAGACAGGAGCCATGGCAGTTCCTTTCCCTGCCTTTTTTTTTTTTTTTATGTACATTTCTAAGATTTCGTTTGAATAAAATTCTGAGGATAAAAAAAAAAAAAAGCCTCCTCTACCCACCCCATATTGCAGATTGCTATGCAACCCTCATTTGTTAGACCGGAAACTTGAAGTCTGAAAATAAGCACTCAGTTTAATCAGCAAATAAAAGGCAATGCTGGCATTTGAGTTTTCCGGATCTCCAGCCTGGTGTTTTTAGCCTCTGACCTAGCCCTGATAGCCTGACCTTCAGGTTAAGAACTGATTCTACTCAAAGCCATTTCCTTCAAGAATTCTTGCATGATTGAGCCTAGGCACTGGGTAAAGGCCCTGAAGGCAGAAGTTGCTAGTCAGTCTTGAAAGGGGAAGAGAGGAGGGAGCTGGGCCCTTATCAGCAGCACCAGCAAGGTGGTAGGCATTCTGCCAGGGGCTGCTTCACACATCCTGATTTAGCCACCGAGCTCTGAGGAGAGATTGCTCCCACTTCAAGGGAGAAATCAGGAGGTTTCTCATACCCACAATAGCTTCGTAGGTTCTGTTTAACTTCAAACCAGGAATGGAGATGCCTCTGATGCCAGGTTCTATATCCTTCCTGGTCAGGTCTGTTCCTGTCTCCCCATTTCTGAGTACTGGTCTCTGAAGGAAACAAGGTTTCTACCTGTTTTCTATGTAGGTCAAATTCCATTCCAGCAACTCTCTGGGCCTTGTCCATTCTGAACTGAGACAGCCTAGGATCAAGCTCTGGAATTTTCGGATACTACTGAATTTTGTTCTAAGCCAAGGTTGGCAAAACTATCCGAACCCCCCAACCTAGTCTAGGGGGTCAAATCCAGCTAAGGATGGGCTTACCATTTCTGGGTGGGGGGTGGGAGGAAGAGAGGGAAGAAATAGATGAGATTTTGTGATCCATGAATGTAATTTCAGGGACCATTAATAGTGTTGTTGGAACACAGCCATACTCATTTATGTACCTATTATTTGTATTACATATAACAAACAGTTCAGCTAAGTGGTTGAGGCAGAGCCTGGGGCCACAAAGCCAACAATATTCATTATCTAGCCCTTTATAGAAAATTTGTCCCAGATCCTGAATTACTACAGATACAAAGGTGGTGCACAAACTGTGCAGGATTTTCGAAGGCTTTCAGGCAAAAACACATTACTTGCTCTAAATAACTGGAAAGGTACTCATTCTAGGAGGAGATGTTAAATGCAAATGATTTACTGGGCTGTGTGTGTGGACTGGGGTAGGGGCGGGGAGGGAGTTAGGATGTCAGGAGCTAGGTTATGGATATCTGAGGAGGTGCTTATTCGGCGGTAAAATGGGCCCCAGCTCAGCGCAAATAAAATTATTGTGACAACATTAGACATATGCAAAGTCCACTGCCCCTCCCCTTCTGGGACCTTATGAAAGTTCTTTTTCCTAAGAACTTTCCTGTTCTCCAAAGTTGAAGTTTTCTGATGATATTACATCTAAACGATTTTGTCTGAATGCATGTTCCTCCCAGCCATTCTAGAAAATGGGACTTACCTATAAACTAAACCAAATCCCTACCTGTGCAACCGGATATTTTAGTAGAGGGCCAGAACAGAGGAAAAAAAACCAACAACATATTAATGTATCAGTGGAGAGTTCTGAAGTATAGGGGTGTGGTTTACTAATCATGGTGGGACATGTCTGAGTATTATATAGCTGTTAGAAAGAATGCAACACATCTGTGTGGACTTGAGTCCCAGGGTAAATTGTTAAAAGAAGAAAAAAATAAGAGTAAAATACACATGGAATGGACATTTTCCTGTAAAGAAAAGGAAATAATGAACTTGTCCAATGACACCTGGTGTGTATGTGTGTGTGTGTGTGTATAAACTGGCTTGTAAGTACCTGTAAGACTTGGGCAGGTGAATGGAATAAACTGCATAGACTCTATACAAAATAGGAATCAATTACACAAACATATCATTTATGGGCATTTTTCTGCACATGCCTAAAACCACCTCTGAAGGTGAGTACTGAGTTCTGACAACTGGAAGAAAGCATTTACTCTCTTATTTATTTATTTATTATTATCTTTTTTTTTTCTTTCTTTTTTTTTTTTTTGCCAGTCCTGGGGCTTGAGCTCAGGGCCTGAGCATTGTCTTTGGGCTTTCCTCAAGGTTAGAGCTCTACCACTTGAGCCACAGCACCACTTCTGGCTTTTTTTCTAGGTATGTGGTACTGAGGAATCAAATCTGGATCTTCATGCATGCTAGGCAAGCCCTCTACCACTAGGCCAAACTCCCAGCCCTCTTACTTTTATGTTTCTTTAAATGGCTTCATTTCTTATTGTTTTTTAAAATTTTATACAGTTTCTTTCAGTTACATCTGGGAGCTTTATTGGACAATGCCAGGGCTTGAAATGCCCTATATACTGCTTCCAGAAATGTCGGAGCAAATGGTAATCCACAATTGAATACTCCACCTAATGCTTTATGATACCGGAGGTAAATGGCTGCTCCACAAACAGCTCAAGTCTTTAATAAATAAATGTGCAAAAGAGAGAAAAAAATGGATACCAATAGATACTCTAACCTACACACAGCGCGTGGGTGCATAGGGGCAACCTCAGATTGGGGGATGGATGGTAAGAGGTGGGTCCAGCTGTGTGTGTGGCATGAGATGGGCACAGAAGTACTGAGGGGTGTGTGTGTGTGTGTGTGTGTGTGTGTGTGTATGTCTGTCTGTCTGTCTTATGGTTCTGGAGTGGGGAAAGGGCATAGTTTTACAACCTATTTTGTGTCTGGTAGACTCAGAGAGGAGTGACTTTATACAGGGCCACTGTCTACACGCTGCTGCTACTTACCACACACATGGTGAAGACGGCCGCCTGGCTGTTCTGGCCTGTGTTCAGGCCAGCACCCAGCTGCATGCAGGAATCATCTATAGAGGCTCAAGCCACCACTCAGGGAGCTCAGCTCATGCTGAGGACTGCCACCAATATACTACAGGTGGACACGATATAACTTCATGGCCACTTCTGACCGTGTGAATAAATAACATGGCCGCCACACAGCACAACATAGGAAGAACCCAACAAAGCCTGTAGGAGAGTGGTGGGGTGCACTCAGGGAAGTACAGACAGATATCTGGGGCCACACTGTAAGAGCCACCCCAAGCCAGCACATGCCCATGCTTGGAGGGAGCTGAGGCAGATCCAGGCCAAGAGCAGGAGGAGATGCTCAGGCGAGACAGAGCAGGAGCAGGTACACAGTAGAGACGGAGTAGGGAGTGCATGTGCAGGAAAGCTGGATGCTGTGGAGTGCTGAGGAAGTTCTTTTACCTTTAGTTGCACCCATTCCAAACAAGTCCCACTCTTCCAACAACAGAGGGCCTTAGGCCCATCTCTGCTTTGAAAATTACTTTGGCTCCCCAGCACCCCTCCCTGCATGAGGCCCCTGCTCCTAGCTAACCTTAGTCCACCTGACCCAGAGGGGAGCATTATCCTTACTAGGGCTGGGGACGTTGCTCCCACAGACTTGTGGCTGGCCTAACCTTGAATAAATGCAGAGCTACTTCTGATGTATCTCTTCCTTTTCCTTATCCCCAAATTCCAGGCCAGGGGAGATGCAATTTGAGCAGATCCGCTATCTAGCAGTGTCTCTATAGCCAAAGCCTCCTACATCTGTGGCTCGGTGAGAGCACTTTCCTCTTTTAAGGTATAAAGGCTCTGGAGAGGCCAAAGCCAGAAAAATGGTTTAGGGAATGGACCTCCTATATTTCCCCTGTCCAAGTTTGAGACCTTGGGAGCCCCTGGCTCCCTTACCACAAAACCCAATGTTTATGCATCCACTACAGCCAGGCTTGGTGGCTGGATGACAGAGCCTCAGGCTTCACTCCACCCCTCTTACTTTATCCCTCCCCAGAGGGTAGTAACAATTGGAGGTCTGTTTTGGTAGCCAGGGCTGGGTCTGCCAGCCTGGACACGGCCTCTCTGAGCCTAGGAGTCTAGCCAGGAGCCTTCCTGGACTCCACCATCCTGGGGACTTTGGTTACCAGACTGAGTAGCTTTGTCATCTCTGTCCCCAAGAGTGAGATGAGGGGTGAGGTTGCAGGCCCAAAGCCTGTAAACCCCAACTGCTGCAGTTTCCTTGCCTTGTCCTAGGCCTTGTCAATTCTGCCAGTCATGGAGGAAGGGGGCGCTAGTACCCTTGGAGCTGAAGCAGAGCTCTGGACCCTGACACTCTGTGATCATCTAGAGCAGACAGAGCTGAGCTCCCCTCTGAAGCCTCAAGCTGATTATCAGGGGATTTAGCTCTGGGGCAAGTAGAATCCCTGTAGGGCTCAGAATAGGACAAGGATCATCTTGAGGCTGTTTACACTGTTTGTATGGCCAGCCTAGCCATGCAAAGGGTTTACCACTTAAAATAGCCACCAGCACAAGGCCAGTCTCACCACATCCACCACGATTAGTGAGACCTCCTTTTACATAGAAGGAAACTGAGGACACCAGAAAAACCAGGCCACAGCTCTACTTGTTTCCATGAACAGAAAGGTTATATCTAATACAACCTTCACAATCCTACTGTAGCCAGAAAAGGCTTGTGAAATCCTGGGCTTGTGAATTGCTACCATTTGAGGTGGGTGGACAATTTTGGGGAACCATTGAACACCTCAATTCTTTTCTGGCAGATCTGACTTGTCTTTTCCTTTCACTGGCCTCAGTTTCCCCATCTGTCAAATGGCTGGAAGGTCTACATGCTACTTTCCTTTATCATTTTATATCATCCAGTGGTTTAGGGTGGGAGGTTCAATATGTGACCTTGACAAGGTCATTTTTTCATGGAACATTGAATCTAATGAGGAGCAAAGGAAGATGAAGGACATAACAGTTTTTCACTTTTCCTGTTTATTTTTGTAGTGCCAAGGTTGTAACCCGGGGGCCTCACATGCTGAGTAAGTGGTCTACCACTGAGTGATATCCCTAGTTCTGTGAAAGACTTTTTCAAATTACCCAAGAATGGACCTACTAGGCAGGTAGCTGAGAACGATACCCCTAGTTCTGTGAAAGACTTTTTCAAACTACCCAAGAATGGACCTACTAGGCAGGTAGCTGAGAACAGAGAAGCCTACACAGCCAGGTAGGCAGCCATACTAGCTGATCTCACTTTGAGTCTGACTCTCACCATATACCAGCTTCCTGACAAACTCCTGCTGGGAAGAACAGACCAGGGGGAGCTTTCATGTTTTACCTGATTTATAATACTTGTAGTCTGGCACCTTCTCTCTGCCCCGCCCCCCCCCAAACAAACAAGCAACCAACCAAAAAAAAGCCCTCACACTACCAGAGTGCCAGACCTCTAAATCCAGGCTGAAGCCCCTGTGAATACAATGTAGCAAGTGCTGGGAAAGACACCCACACTTTTAGCCCCTGAATTAGAGAACATTCTAATGACAAACAATATTGGTCAGCAGATGAGGCAACTAAGTTAAATTGGGATTTAAAAAACACACTGCAGGATTACCCATGTTTATTCATGTCCTTTGTAAGGGGGTGGGGGCGGGCTGAGAAACCTTGAAGATTTCCAAGTTCTCCTTTGCCTGGATGGCAGGCACTAATAGTTAAAGTAGAGGGCATCCAGGACTGGGTAGAATTGGGCACAAATGGTGAGATGAGACATCTGAGGCAGGGCTCATTCTTTCCTACTACCCAGGAGAAATGGTGGACAAAAGCACTGGCTGGCCAGGAAATTCCACCTGTTCCCTCTCTACTTCCTACATCATTAAGACCATTATTGCTGGGAGCCCACTGGGAAGGGTGCAGTAACTTCCCAACATGGCAGAATCACCAGACCAAATGAGAAAAGCTCTCCAACAATTTCCAAGGCAGGGGCTTTATTCCAGAAGGTGTATACAATGAACAGAAAATTTAGGGGTAAAATATTACTGTAACCCCTACCTTGTATTTTAAGATTTCCATGTGATACAGGTATATACTCTCATAAGGTAAGAGTCTATACACATGAATTTCTAAGTCCAGTTTAGCTCTGGGAATGAAGCACTCCAACACAATTTGCTGATGGAGGAACAGTACAAAGTTTGGGGGGAAAAATGTGTGAAAATCACCCACCTGCTGTAGCACTTACACCAGATGGCACAGGTGCAAATTTCCTCCCTTCAGCTCAAAATTCAAGACATGGTGGTGAAAAGGGCCAGTGGGTGTAGGAATGAAGAGCCCTTTGTCATTGGCCAAATCCAGCTCAGCCCTTTGATAACTGTAGACTTCAAGAATGTAACTTCCCTTCTCTGAGCTCCAGAGTGGGTAAGGAAGCATATCAGAGCTATGTGGTCAGTGATCACTGAGTGACATTTTTAGCCACAAGTTGGGAAAACTGCAAGTGACAGGTGAGAGGAGACAGTGGCAGGTGACAAGAGAAAATCTCCTCTCTTCTGTCTGCAGTCAATGTAACTACCCAGGTGTGGCATCACATACCAAACGCGCAGTTCTTTCCTCTTGAAGAAATGAAAACAAGTTACATGGAGAAGTTGTGGTCCGCCAGAGCTCAGAGACAACACAACTAAGCATTTATTTGGTCTTTTGGAGTCAGCCTTGTCACTACGCTGATCGCTTCTCTTGTATTTTCACTTCGTTACCCCCCCCCCCAACTTTGGCTTAGCCATGAAGGCACCCGAGAACCAAGAGGCAGAAAGGAACCCAAGTCATCAAGGATCAACGGATATGGAGAGGCATTTTCCCACTGACAACCTAGAGGCACCTACAACTCATAGCGCAATTCCGACTTCAGTCCTGTGCGCTCCACCCCCCCAGCATCCCAGGTAAAAATAAAAAAGAGTGTAGGAGTGAGTAGGTGCTTGCGGGAGGGACATCCTTGTATCATCTTCCCAGCCCAGGAGATCCGAAAATCCAAGTAGGTTCTAAACTACTTGGAATATTTTAAAATTAAGAAATGTCTTGGAAAATACTGTAGGCAGGGGCCTACACGGCTAAAACATTGCCCTGCCCAGCAGAGGAGGCTCAAAAATACTTGTTGAAAAGGAACTGCTCTGGGGCCAAGTCACAAAGATCCCCTTTGCTGGACCAGCCGGTTCACAGGTGGAAAAGGAATGAGAAAGAGGGAGAGAGATTGGATCTGGGCACCATCGAAAGACGACTGAGTCCCTGGCTCCGGGCCCGCTGATGCGCGCTCCGGGAGCTCAACTCCGGCCCAGGGCCCCTTCCCAGCCTCGGACTCGCGCCGGCGGCCTCCCGGGCAGCCCTGCCCACCCCCCCGAGCCGCCCCGCGTGCCTCCTTCGCAGCCCGCCTCCCCGGGAGAGTCAGGGAGCGCGTGCCTGGCACCCTCGCCCCTCGCCCGGCTCGCAGGAAGTGCCCTCCGGCCGGGCATCTCCGGAGGCTGGCGCGAGGACGGCGCCGGGTCCGGGAAGCACCTAGGGCAGGCCTCGCACGCAGCGCGGGGTCCCGGCGAGGGGAGCGGCCGCCCGGATCCCGCGGGACGCGCGGGCGGGTCCCGCCTCCTCCGCGCCGCGGCCGGGGCCGGGCTGGGGGCTCGGCTGTCACAGCCAATGGGCGCCGCGCTCGGGCCCCCTCCCCCGCACCGGGAGGAGCCGGCGCAGGGCCGCCGCAGCCGAGGTCGTGCGCGACGTGCCGCGCTGGGGCCCTGTGTCTCCGGCCCCTGCCGGGCCGCGTGGATGGCGCGGCGCCTCCGGAAGGAAGCCGGGGACTCGGTCCTGGCGCCAAATACGCACGCGGCGTCTTCCCGCTCGCTAGATCCCGAGCCCATCGCCACCGCGCTCCCGGTGGGGCTTGGAGCGGGGCTCGGAGAGCCGCGCCGCCGGCCCCGGGCTCACGGCGCGGGCGGGGAGGTCCGCCCGGGTCCCCGCTTTGTTCCCCGGAGGCCCGCGGGGCTCCACTCACCTTGCTGCTGGGCTCCATGGCCGCGCTGCGCCGGTGGCTCTGGCAGCGCCGAGTGCGCGGGCGGCGTCAAGCGGTGCGCTCCGGCTCCGGTTCCGCTCGGGTCCCGAGACTCCGACTCCGACTCCCCTGGCTGGGCCTCCCGCTCCCTGGTGGGTTCTCTCCGGGACCCGCAGCCCCAGATCTACCCAACTCGGGATCTACCTCTTGCCAGTCGCACCGAGCTCGCAAAGCGAGCGTTTATAGGACCCCAGCTATTGGCTGGCCTGTGGGCAGAGCCTTGGGGCGGGGCCTGGGGCCTTAAAGACGTCCGGGGCGGAGCTTAGGGGAAGGGGGGCCGAAGGGGGGGGCGAGGGGGCGAGGGGTGGAGGATTTCTGACGGCTTCTTAGCTCTGGCTGACTGTCTTACTCCCAGAGCTCCAGACCCGTGGGGGCGCTCGCTGTGTGACCTAGGCAAGTGTGCACACCTCTCTGAGCCTCCGTGGCTTCCAGCAAAACGCAGGAGCTGGTGCTTGGCCGGAAAGCAAACTGGAAGCCGCGTAGGATAGCGCTTAAGAGCTAAGACCCTAGATTCCTCACTGTGCCACTGAATAACTTGTGTTAAGCTGTAGATCATCATTGTATGACCTTCTAGGGCTGTTAGGGAGATTAAGTGAGTTAACCTTTACCGCGCATTTAGAGCTGTCTCTTACGTGGGAAGCTGTAGTAAGTATTTTAGAGAGACTGCGGGAGGTCCTGCTCCGTGATGGAGTTCTCCCTTCCCTCTCCCTCTCCTCCACATTCCTTTTTCCCAGTGAAGTGCCTTGCTGCTTTTGTATTAGCTGGGCCCTCTGCCAAAACAACAACAACAACCTGTCTGCCTATCTCCTGCTGTAAAATCACCTCCTCCTTGAGGTCTTCCTGTACTTCTGACCGTCCAGGTAATGGCCCCTTGGTAATACCCCAGTGTGAGGACATGAGAGACTGAATGGTTAAGGACACAGAAGACCTTGGCATTGAACCATCTTACCTGTAAACCAGCCCTAGCCAGGCCAATGGTCCAAGTTTTCTTCTGAGTGATATGAAATATACAACACAATTCAAGCACTAGGAAGAACGAAAACTCAGGTGAGTTCATGAAGTATTTAACATGTGCTCACACAAGGTAAGTCTACAGGTCCTGATGAGGGTGTTGTGGTAACCCAATTTCCTTTTCGAGAGCAGTGGGCCATCACTGAGGGAGAGACCACAGTCTCAACATCTGGCAAAATCCTAGGCTAGGCACAGGATCCTTTACCTGTGGCAGGCATCATGGTGGGTTGAATTTCAACCAGAAACTCTGGTTTGTCCTGGAAGAGAGCAGGCCCTTTCTAAGTACGACCCTGCCCAGGGCTCCCCTGTCTACAGCCTCTCAATGCTAAGCCCAAAAAGTTGGGGACCACCTGTCTCCTCTGTCCTCAGCAGGATGTCAGAGAGTATCACATCTCCCTGACTTACTCACCCTTTCCCTCCTCCAGTGTCTCCCCTGGCCTTTCATTCTGGAGTCCTAGACCATGTTAGTCTTCTGCTCGTGTATATTTGATGTGGAGGGTAGCCTTTCCTCAGGGCCCAGTCCACAGGCTCCACCTCACCCCTCACGGCAGAACCCAGGCTCACACCAAGGCTAGGTCAGTCAACCTCTGAATGCCCAAATCAGCCCAGGAGTAGGTGCTCCTCCAGAAGTGTCACTGATTCCATCAAGTCCTCTGCCCTCTGACAGTGTCCCCAGAAGGAGAGCAGCGTGGGAAGCTAGGACAGAAGGTGAATCAGTAGAGGAAGGGAAGAGTGACCAGAAGAGTGAGTGGCTACTCAACTTGACTCCAAGGTCCCCTCCACTACCATCTGTTCAGATAGCAAGTCTTTGCACAGGCAGCAGCCTGCAGTCTCCCAGGGGTGGGTGTGCCCCACTCAGCCTGTGGTTCACACTCTTCAAGGCCTGTTTTGTGCTGGCCACTTTCACACACGAAGACATAAAATTCTATGGTTAGTCTAAAACGAGCCGCCAAACTAGAGGAGCAGCAAGAGAGAAGATGAGTGTCCTCTCTCCCCAGGTCGCATGCACAGGGTAAGTCATCATAGAGGAATAGAACTTATACTGAAGGGGAAAGGAGAGGGAGAGGAGAGAGCACCAGGAAGTGAGAGGCCATGTGAAAAGGATTTGAATAGTAGTTCACTAAGTAGTTGATAGGGAAGGCTATTTTCTTTTTTCCCATGAGAAGAGGTACAAAGATAGCAGACAGGGAGTCATTCTGTATCCTGAGATCAAGGATGGGCCCCAGATTTAGACTTGTGAAGTCTCCATTATGAAATATTTAGTAAGACCACTTTATTCACAGATTTATTTAGTGTGTGTGTGTGTGTGTGCACGCACCCATACTGGGGCTTGAACTCAGAGCCAAGGCATGTCCCTTAGCTTTTCCGCTCGAGGCTGGCACCCTACTACTTGAGCCATACCTCCACTTCTGGCTTCACAGTGGTTTATTGGATATGAGAGTCTCATGGAGTTTCTTGCCTGGGCTGGTTTTGAACCTTGATTGTCAGCCTCCCGAGTAGCTAGGTTTACAGGTGTGAACCACTGGCACTTTGACTGGCTTATTCACGGATTTATTGTATATAACTTTAACCAAGCATGGTCAAAGAAACATCAAAGGAAATTAAAAGAACAAAAACAAAAACAAAAAACTAGACATTTACCTTCCCATATGCATTCTGCCCCTTAGTTGGTGTGGAGAAGGTTTAGTCAGTTCCATGTTCTTGTGTTTTTTCTGTCTGTTGAAATGCTGAATGTCTTTGGTAGAAATTGAGCCGGATTATCGAGTTGTAAGTACTCACGGTTTTTCTTCTCTACAGCCGTCTCCTTTGGAACCTCCTACCACAGGGTCTATAATACTTGCTACATGTCTCTAAATACAAACCTGCTCTGCTCTGAGCCCCAGGACTCACATCTATAAAACGGACATTACAGTCCCCTCCTTGGTCAGCCTGAGAGAAAAAAATAGTAGGTTTATCCAAATAACTCTACTAATTCTTGATATCAGCAGTTCAGGCAAATCCCCATCCTGTGGTCAGAGTGGCACTTGAGGACAAAGCCCAGTTAGCCAGGAAAGCAGCCTTACCTTTGCCCTACCTGACCATACCTGCCCAAACACAGACCCCACACCCCCGCCCCACTGCCTGCTTGAAATTCCACTTTTTGGCCTCTTCTCTGTGTTTTATGATCCCTGGGGGCTATTGCTTGGAGGCCAAGTCTCCTCAGAAGCTATTGACACTGGATCAGAGGTTAGATTCTCCAGTGGACTGGTTTATTATTGTGGTAACTGACTCCTTGGAAACGGAATTTAACTGGGGGGGGGGGTCAATGAGGGGAAGAGTGAGGAGCAGCAGAGGCTGGGGTTGGGGACCAGAGAGAAGTGTCTAAGGTGGCCTGAGGCAAAAGAGGGACTTTGGGCAGAAGTCTAGAAAGGGAACAAAAATTAGCACCTTACACCAAAGGGCCCATTAAGTGGCTCCAGGTGGTGTCGTTGGCTCCTGGGAGGCTGGACAAAGAGGAAGGGGGAGAGAGGATGAAGAGGTAGGATTGTGAAGGCTCCTAAATGGCAAGTGCAGGAATCAGAACATTATTCAGTAGATAACGGGGAGACATGGTGCACTGTTGAGCAGAAATCTCAGCCTCCCCAAAGCCTACCCTACCTGACACTTTAAAGGGAGCGTGAAGGCGTGATGGAGCCCTAGTGTTCACGGTGAAGGGACCTAATGTGTCCCCTTCTCCAGGGCCCACACTGGCAGCTTTGTTTCCTGGAGGCTGACTTCAGCTATGGAAGAAACTCAGAATTTCTGAGTTGCTGCCAAGCTACTCCAGCCCCAGACAGTGGGGAGCGGGTGGCGGGGTGTGGGGGGTGGAGGGGGGTTTGGGGGGGGAAGAAATCTCCAGGAGGACTTGCTGGGAGGTGTCAGGTGCACTGGCTGATGCCTGATGCGGGTGCCTGCTGGGTGCGTGTCTGAGAGCACGAAAATGGGCTCTGGGCCTGAGGGACGGGGCGGTGCTATGGCGGGCGGGTTCTCTGCAGCCCAGGAGTCAGGAGTGAGTAAGTGAAGTCCGGAAAGGGCTCTTTTGCCTTTAAAGGCAAGCGTCCCTGGCTGGCTGGAGAAAAGGCTTTGCTGAGTAAGCTGCAGCTGATGGGGAGAGGGGGGGAGGCAGGGGCGCCGCCGGGCTGACTGAGGCTGGGGTAGGAGAGCCCCTAATCCACGGGATGTTTTGCAACTCAAATCCTCCTGGACTGCTGCTGCAGGTACACCTGGTGCTGGACGCCGGCAGGGCCTGCTGAACTGGGCAGGACAGTTGTGTGTGTTTGATATTTTCGGTTAGATTTGCACACTTACCTGGTGCCCTTCCTTGCCCCCCTTCCCGAAAGTGCTCATAAAGATGCCACACGCCCTGCTCGCGGAGTGCTGGGAGATACTGAGGGAGCCTGTTTCTCCTTCACTGTCCCCCAGCACCAGGCTGGTGACTCCCCGTGAGTGTTCTGCCTGTCGCACAGCTACCTCCCCCAAACTCATCACCTTCCCTCCTGCACCCCTCCTAGACTCCACCTAAAGGTGTCTCCTCCAAACAGCCCTAGCCAGCAAACTGACTCTCCCTCCTCCCTCCCTCCATCTCTCCTCCCCTCCTCTCTCCCTCATTCCCTTCCTCCCTCCCTCCTTGTGTGTGTGTTTATGTGTGTCCTGTAGCTTCTGCCCTGCTAAAATGCTCCTGGGGCCAGGCATTAGTGGCTCCTATCTGTAATGCTATCTCCTCAGGAGGCTGATATTTGAGAATCAATGGCTCAAAGCTAGCTTGGGTGAGAAAGTGTAAGATTTTTATCTTCAAATAACCACCACAATCCTAGAAGTGGCGCTATGATTCAAGTGGTAGAATGCCTGCCTTGAGTGAAAAAAGCTAAGAAACAGCACCCAGGCTCTGAGTTCAAGCCCCAGGACCACCCCACAACACACACACACAAATGCTACTGGACTCCTCTCCCTTACCTTTCTCCATCCCCTTAGTCTCTCTTTATGGCTGGCTACTATTGCTGCCATGCTATGGCTATGCTTGTATCCTCCCTGCTGTTGACACCTCGCTCTGTCCAAATGGACACCTGAGCACATCCTTTTCTAAAAAATTATAAAGGTAAATTGGGAATTATAAAGGTGATATACACAAGACAATATGCTGGAAATGAACTTTACAACTTGAGAGGGGGGGTAAGAGGAGGAAAAGAGGGAGTAAAACATGGGAAGCAATGTTCAAGAAATGTACTCACTACCTCTATACATCACCCTGACAATAAAAATAAATAAAATAAAGATGGTATATAGCTGTGTAAGTCAGGTGAAGTATGTGTGTGTGTGCCCTGGGACTTGAAATCAGGGCCTAGGCACTGTCTCTGAGCTTCTTTTTGCTCAAGGCCAGCACTCTACCATTTGAGCCACAGCACCACTTCCAGCTTTTTCTGTGTATGTGGCACTGAGAAATCGATCCCAGGGCTTCATGCATGCTAGGCCAGCACTCTACCACCAAGCCGCATTCCCAACCTTGCATTTCTTTTTGGACAGCATTACTACTTTCTTCACTCTCTTCCTCTTTCCTTCCTTTAAGCCTTTTTCCATGACATACAACAGCATGACATCATGGTGAAACCACATGCAAAAGAGTGTGATTGTGATTGAATACATCTAAACTATTAACACAGGCAAAGCATGTGTGGGACTAAAAAGTCTGGAAAAGGGACTGGGAAAGTGGCATCTCTACCACCAAGGGAAAACCTCTGCTATGAAGGGAGTTGATTGGTAATCAGGGCAAGGCAGCTGGAGACTAGATCAACAGTTCTGCTGTTTTCCTTTGCTCCAAATCTTAATGTGACTCAGCACTGCATAGTAACTAAACCTGTTTTAATCGTGTGTGTTTGTGTGTGTGTGTGTGTGTGTGTGTCCATACTGGGTATTGAACTCAGAGCCTCATGCTTTGCTTTTTTGCTTAAATCTGGCAATCTACCACTTGAGACAAATGCATTTCTGGCTTTTGGCTGGCTAATTGGAAATAGGGTCTTGTGGATTTGCTGGCCTGGGCTAACTCCCAAGCAAGATTCTCAGATCTCAGCCTTGTGAGTAACTAGGATTTACAGGCACGAGCCACCAACACTCAGCTCTTGTTTTTACTTAAATATTTGATACTTCCTCAGTATGGATTTCTTTGTACTAATTTTGACTTTTCAAAACTATTACATTAGGAGGCCGGGAGTTTGGCCTAGTGGTAGAGTGCTTGCCTAACATGCATGAAAACCCGGGTTTGATTCCTTGGTACCACATGCATAGAAAAAAGCTGCAAGTGGTGCTGTGGCTCAAATGGTAGAGCTCTAGCCTTGAGAAAACCCAAGGGCAGTACTCAGGCCCTGAGCTCAAACTCCAGGACTGGCAATATGTATGTATATATGTATATATATATATATATATATATATATATGAAATTATATTATTTATCTGGGCAACCAGGTTTTGAACAGTCTCTTAGCTCCTTAAGCATTCCTGAAAGGGCATATTTGTCTCCACACATGCTGTTCCTGTCCCTGATGGTAACATTTTCATCAGGGTGGTAGTGGCTATGTAGTTGTGACAAGATTAGGCTGTGTACACTTAATTTTTTTTCAGTTTTTCTGTATGCATATTAGGTTCTGAGTCATTTGTTTGTTTCTACTTTTAAGATATTTCTAAGATTCTGTCCCAAACACCAAAATCAGTAGCAGGCACATACTGGGTTTTGGTACATATTTGTTGAATGAATTAATTAATGAATATAATATTTCAGTTAATTTAGTCCCCTCAGGAACCCTATGAGATAGTTATTTTTTGGGCCTGGGAGCATAGCCTAGTGGTAGAGTGCTAGCCTAGCATCCACAAAGCCCTAGGTTCGATTCCCTAGTTCCACATACTCAGAAAAAGCCAGAAGTGGTGTTATGGCTCAAGTGGCAGAGTGCTAGCCTTGAGCAAAAGTGTCCAAGAACAGTTCCCAGACCCTGAGTTCAAGCCTCAGGACTGGCAAAAAAAAAAAAAAAAAGTAGGGAGATAGGTATTTTTCTTTCCATTTTTCTAAAGGAAAAGAAGGGTCAGGGAAGGAATTTGTCCCCATATCCCAATACCTGTGAATTTTAACTTCTCAATTTAAAAGAATAAATAGACTGACCTGTCCAGGTTGCTGGCTCCCAGCACTGGCCACCAAGCAGTTCCCTCAGTCCTGCCTCTTATCACTTAGATTACAATTATCTAGACTTATCTTTTCCTTAGATAAAGACCTCCCCAGTGCAGGGGTTCTGGCATTCCTGCTTTCCCTGGGTCTAGCAGGTTATCTAGACTAAGTTACAAATGTTTAGAAGTGCGTGAACTAAAAAACGAAAGACGGAGGAGGTGACCAAGGCATGTGGTGGTTATGAGACAGGTTTAGAAGATCTGCTAGCTGTATGTGAACTAACCTGCCTTAGTTTCCCCAGTGATACATGGGAATCGTACCAGGATTCACCTCAAACATTGATTGTAAATGTGAAACGAGGAAGTGATTGTTGGATGTCTGCTGTATAGTAAACACTTGAAAAGTGGTAACAATGATTATTTCCAGCCTTTTCTCTCCTCCTAGCACGATTTATTCCAGGTGGGAGGCACTTCCATGTCCATGTGTAGTTTTTCTGTGAAGCTCTGGGATTGAAAAGGTGCAGCCCCAGGAGCTCTTTGGCAAGCTCCCAGGAGGGAAAAAGGCTGGAACAATCCAGTGCACGGCTCTCCTCTGCTCTGGTATTGCAGCCATCTTTATTGAGTTACTTATTCCTGTGGGCCTTGGTGCCCAGACCCTATGTCTATCACACAGCAGACCCTCCATAAAGACTGAGTGTGATCTAAAGACTGAGGCAGAAGGATCCTGTCTGTATTCAAGGTCACCATGACTTACAGAACAAGAGACCTTGTCTCAAAAGACAAGAAATAAGCTGGGTGCTGGTGGCTCAGGCCTGTAATCCTAGTAACTTAGAAGGCTGAGATCTGAGGATCATGGTTCAAAACCAGCCCAGGCAGGAACTTACCTCCAGGAATTGTAGGTATGTGTCTATGATACAGTTATTTCCAATTAACCAGTAAAAAGTAAGAAGTAGAGCTGTGGCTCAAATGGTAGAGTGCTAGCATTGAGCAAAAAATACTCAGAGACAGTACCCAAACCCTGAGTTCAAGACTCAAGACCAGCACCGAAAAGAAAAGAAAATTTAACTACTAGCCATTGTTTTTTTTTTTTGCCAGTCTTGGGCCTTGAACTCAGGATCTAAGCACTGTCTTTGGACTTTCTCATGGTTAGAGCTCTACCACTGGAGCCACAGCACCATTTCTGGCTTTTGTCTATGTATGTGGTACTCAGGACTCGAACCCGGGTCATCATACATGCTAGGCAAGCACTCTCAGCCCCATCAGGTTTTGGTAATAGAAATGGTATATGATTGCCAGGTGCGGTGGCTCATGCTTGTAATTCTAGCTACTCAGGAGGCTGAAATCTGAGGATCAAAGTCAAAGCCAGTCCTCGCCATGAAAGTCCATGAAACTCTTATCTCCAAATAGCCACCAGAAAACTGAAAGTGGCACTGTGGCTCAGAGGTTAGGGCAGTAGCCTTGAGCTGAAGAGCTTAAGGAGTGCCCAGGCCCAGAGTTCAAGCTCCACAACTGAAAAAAAAAAAAAAGAAATGATACATTATTATGTCTCATTTATAAAACAAAATGTATCTTTTATCATATGTACCTCATGTTGGCTCTGTTTTCTTATATAGGTTATATGAGTGTTATATATTTTATAATAGAACAAATTGATTATATTACTTAAAAATCTATTTAAAAAGATTGAGGATGAGGACTGCCCTGGCACCTTGAGGAACAAACCCTGTACAGACTGGAGGGATAGGAAACCCGGAGGCACCCAGGGAGTTACAGAAAAGCAAACAGCTAGCTTGGCTGGTTTGTTCTCAGCACTGTATTCCTCTGGAGAGGTGAACAGGAGTGCTGTTCCTGCGGATGTAACTTTCTAGTTGTAAGAAACACCTTCCTACATATCTTCCCTTGGTTTTCCCCTCTATCTTGTAGAGAAGGTAGGACAAGTGGAGGAAACGGAGGCACAGAAAAATTCAACCTCTTGCTTGAAATACAGTGAGAGAGGAATTTCCCAAACCTGGACTTCGTCACTTTTAGAATCCACCACACAGCAATTCAGATCAGAAAGAAAGGGTGTAGGTCATCCGTCCTGCCATCCACCTTGCCAGTGTCCTTCTAGGAGGGTTTCCCTGCCCTGCCCCCACCTGGATGCCACCTGGTAGTCACATGTGCATTCATCAGGGGGAGCTGGCTGACTCTGACTCACTCATTATGCTGAATCTGACTCATGCTTTATAAGAGGAGAAATGTGAGAGCTTTGGATCTGCTCCTTTCTACGGGAGGCATGAGACAAGTATACCAGGTTAGCACCTAAGAAAGAGAAAACACTGGGAGCTGGCCAACTCAGAGAAAGAAGCATTGCTCCCCTCTGAGCTCTCTTACAAGTCTGCTGGGTGACCTCAAGCAAGTCTTTGTTCCTGCACCTCTTCAGCTTTGTAATGAAGGGGTTGCCACAGGTAACCTCCCAAGCTTGCCACCAACAAGGCTGGCAGAGTCCCTGAGATGGCATGGAAAAAGAGACACATGCGCATTCAGTAAAAGATGGTGAATGCAGATTTACATTCATTGGCACAGAAGGATATTGTGTGTGTGTGTGTGTGTGTGTGTGTGTGTGTGTGTTGGTACTGGGGCTTGAACTAGGACCTGAACACTGTTTCTCAGCTTTTTTGTTCAAAGCTGATATTCTATCACTTCATCCTTAGCTCCACTTCCAGCTTTTTTTGTAGTTGACTGGACATAAAAATCTTACACATTTCCTGCCTGTGCTGGCTTGGAACCAAATTGCTCAGATCTCACCTCCTGATTCAGCTAGGATTACAGGCATGAGCCACCGTCACCCAGCTTAGAAAATCAGGATGTTCTTGAGTGGAAAAAAGTAGGTGACAAAACTATTTGTCTGTCATGTTTTTCAAAAGTAAATATGTACTTGGATTTCTACAGACATGTCTATGGGTATTGAAAGTAAGGATGATTTTTGCTGAGAGCCGGTGGCTCATGCCTGTAATCATAACACTACTCAGGAAGTTGAGATCTGAGAATTGTGGTTCAAAGCCAGCCCTGATAGAAAAGTTTATGGGACACATATCCACACCAGACAACCAGAGGTGGAGATGTGGCTGGAAGTGGTAGAGCACTAGCCTTGAGCATAAGCGCTCAGAGACAGTGCCCAAGCCCTTACTTTGTTCAAGCCCCATAACCTTCTTAAATAAATTTTTAAAAAGAATAATTATTTTCTTCTTTTGTAATATCTACAGTTTTTGGTCATGAATGTGTTTTAGCTAAGTAAAAGTTCCTTCCTCATAAGAAAATTATGTGTGCTAATTAAGATATTTATTGACTTATTAATAAATATGTATCGAACACCTAGTGTGTAATAGTATTTGTGAGAGCTGCCCAACGATTGGCCAGTAAACTATCTGCATGCAATCTGGAAACCAGCACAAGGGAACAAGTATGGTTTTGTAGGTTTCTTTTTTTTTTCTTTCTTTCTTTTCTTTTTTTTTTATTGTAATTAGTAAAAGGGTTACATGATATTTGCCAGATAGAAGGTGCATTAATTCACATACATTGATACCCTTTCACATGTCTTGGTACCCATTTCCCCCCCCCCCACACCCCCCACCCGGTTTTGTAGGTTTCTTATCACTGCTCTATAATAGCCATCTCAGACTTCATCAAGGATTTATTACTTCTCAGGACTTTGAATTGGCTAGATAATTCTGTTCCATCTAATGTTATCTGACATCACTCCACTCATGCAGCTGTACTCAACAGACTCATGGCTGTTCCAGTGTCTCCACACCGACTTTCTTACAGCATGGCTGCTGGGTTCCAAGAGCAACTGTCCTGAGAGAACAGGCCCCCAGAGAGAAATATTTATCAAGCCTGATTGTATCAATGTAAATCATTCTGGACATAAATTGCTTTGATATTAACCTATAATATTTCTTTGTAAGTAAGTGTATTTCCCAACACATTTTGTGTATATGCATGCACATACTCATGGCCTCAAACTCTTTCTTGCTTGGCTTTTTCACTCAAGGCTGATGTTCTACTACATGAGCCATCTCTCTATTTCTGGCCTTTTGCTGGTCATTTGGAATAAGAGACTCATGAACTTTTCTATAGGGACTGGCTTTGAGCCACAGTCCTCAGATCTCAGCCTCCTGAGTATTTAGGATTGCAGGCATGAGCCACTGACAGTTGGCCCAACACATTTTTGTTTGTTTTGTTTGTGGGGCTGAACTCAGGGTCGAGGTGCTAACCCTGAGCTCTTTTGCTCAAGGCTCCCACTCTACCACTTTGAGCCACAGCTTCACTTTTTGCGTGTTTAATTGGAAATAAGAGTCTCACAGGGACTTTTCTTCCCTGGCTGGCTTTGAATTGAAATCCTGAGATCTCACTTTCCTGAGTAGCTAGGATTACAGGTATGAGCCTTTGGCATATTGCTCACATTCTTTATTTATTTTTTTAATTTTTTTTGCCAGTCCTGGGCCTTGAGCTCAGGGCCTGAGCACCTCCTTGGGCTTTCTCAAGGGTAGCACTCTAGCTTGAGCCACAGCACCACTTCTGGCTTTTTCTATGTATATGGTACTGAGGAATCGAACCCGGGTCTTCATGCATGCTAGGCAAGCACTCTACCACTAGACCAAACTCCTGGCCCTCACATTTTTTTAATATATATATATATTTTTTTGCCAGTCCTGGGCTTGAGCTCAGGGCCTGAGCACTGTTCTTGGACTTTCTCAAGGCTAGAGCTCTACCACTTGAGCCTCAGCACCACTTCCGGCTTTTTGCTATGTATGTGGTACCGAGGAATCGAACCCGGGTCTTCGTGCATGCTAGGCAAGCACTTTAACCACTAGGCCAAACTCCCGGCCAATATATTTTATTTTTATTACCTTCAAGAAATTGTGCAAAGGGGTTTGGATTCAACATGTCAGTTTGTGAGTACAGCGCATCTGATGCCTTTCATTATTCTTTCTCATCTCTCCCCTCAATTTACCTGGTTCCATTTTTACATATGTATAGTGCATATTATGACTACATCCTTCTATCCGTCCTCTCTCTGTTTGTCTGCCTTGCTTCCCCTTGACCTTGCCTCCCCTGACAACAGATGTTTCTTGCTTCCTGGTATTCATTTGGTTAAATCCAACACTTTTTTTTTTTTTTTAATCAGTCCTGGGCTTGAGCTCAGGGCCTGAGCACTGTCCTTGGACTTTCTCAAGGGCTCTACCACTTGAGCCTCAGCACCACTTCTGGCTTGTTTCTATGTATGTGGCACTGAGGAATTGAACCTGGGTCTTCGTGCATGCTAGGCAAGCACTCTACCACTAGGCCAAACTCCCGGCCCCAACACAATTTCTAATGGCTAAAGGATAGCCTGTCATTGACTGTGCCAATCTCTTACTGATGAATACTTTAGGTGGTTTTCATCTTGGATTAATTACAAACAATCCTATGAATGAAAACTATGTACGAAGAATTTGGTACACATCTGAGAGAGTTTACTGGGTCAAAAGGCAGGTACATTTTAAAAGGTTTACCAAATTTCTCTTCAAAATAATTATATATCTTGTATTTTTGCCAGCTGTAAAGGGACCTGTCATTTGTTACTCTTGTCAATTCTGTGGTTTGCCTTTTTAATCTTTATTGGTTGGATTTCTGAGGAATGGTGTCTTATTGTCTTTGAGGGAGGGAAGAGTCAACATTGTTCAGAGCCAGATGTATAAAAAGAGTCTTACTCGAAGGCAGCCCCAATACAGCAGTGAGACGTAGGCAGTATGAATTCAGGCTGCAAGACTGACACTGGCAGGAGGCAGAAGGTCACTGTCTTTATTGTGTCATCTTTGGGGAGAAGCCACTGCTTTCCTGTTCTGTGTCTCTGGCTATCTGATGGACACAGGGTACCATGCCTTGTCTGCTATTTCCCTCTTGCTCTGACAGGTCAGAGATGGAAGATGTGAGTCTGTCTGGGGTTGGCTATCCAGGACAAGAAGCATATGAAGCAAGACTCTGAAATTGTCTTTGTCTACGTGGCCTAAAAAACTCATGAATGCCATGAGGAATATAGCTTAGTATCTAAATCCCTGTTTTCCATCCCTAGTTACATTAAACAAACAAGCAAACAAAAAACCCTCATGAACTTGGGGACCCCTTTCAGCTTGTGTGTTGTTAGAGCTTCCAGACTCCAAGTTATCCTGCTTCTTCTTGCTGGTTGTAGGGCAGTCATGGAACTTTCTGAACCTCAGATTCTTCTTCTAGAAAGTGAGGATTGTGGAGAACTTTAAGGACTATTCTGTCCTTCTGCCTGATAGTGGTAATCCCTCACCCTCAATGATTGGGTGAACCTCTTCCACTTTACACATGAGACCAAGCAAGGCCCAAACAAGGGGAATGACTTGCCTGAGATCACCTTGCCAAGAAGCTATGGTGCTGGAGATGAGTTCAGGCTGTGTTCTTCTGCAGGTTCTGGAAGGATTGGGAGCATGAGGAAGTAAATGGCTTCTGCACCTTCTCTGAGTTAAAGAGTATCGGTGCTTCAGTGGAAATTTGAAACTGGCTGTCCCCAGGTGGGTGATGAATTAGAGGTGTTCTTAGAGGACAGGATGACTGGACTGAGAGCCCAGCTTGGAGCACTGAGTTTCCCATAGGAGTCTCTGAAAAGCTTCCTGGTGGCCTACATGTGGGGGGAGGCGGGGCTATCCACTGATCCCTTGTGTCCAGCCCCTTCCAGCACTAGGTCCCCTACAATGACAAGCCCAACGTACTGTTGTGATTCCATTCCTTAGAACAGAATCTTGGGGCAAGGAGGCGCAAGGTAACCCCATGATGGTTCCCAACCACAGCCCAGGGTGAGACACTCAGGGTGGGACCAATAGCATTTACAGTTGGGATCCATCATCCTCTTGGGGCCTCCTCCAGCACAGGCAGCCAGGAACACTCTCCATCTTATCAGTGGAGAAGCTGAAGCCCAGGGAAGAGAGAGGGGCTCCGCCTGCTCAGTCTGGAATGCTGGGTAGAGAGGATCACAAATGCAGCTGCATCCATGTCTGCCAAGGAGGTTGTGACCTCAGACAAGGCCTGGCCGCTATGGCTTTCTGGGAATCAAGGTGGGGCAGGATGATTAGGGAAGGAGGTCAGAGGGGAAGCTGGGCCGGGAGGAGGAGGAGGTAAGTCTCTGGGGCTTTGTGGGGAGAGAAAAAGGGAAGAGAAACAGGGGAGGTCAGGAATGGAGGTGTGGCCACAGACTACACAGCACAAGGTTTGCACAGGGGCCGTGAGGGTGTGTGGAGCCTTGGGGGTCAGAGGCTCTTAGGTGCAAGTTAGACTGCTACTTAAGAGAATGATGGACTTGAACGAATGGCTTTCCTGAGTCGTGAGGTCTTCATTTGTTGAAGGGTCTAAGCCTGGTGAGTATGATGAGAAGCACTGGCCCAGTTAGTCTACCACCTGTCAGTGAAATCTAGAGCAAGTGAGTTTACCTCTCTGGGCATCAGTGTCATCTGTAAGAGGTCCTGATAATAAAAATGACCTCTCAGGGGTGTAAGGAGGCTGAAGTGGCTTAGTGGCAGGGGGTGAAGGCTAAGAGCAGGCTTTTTCACCTCCATTCTCCTCCTCCTCACCATCACTGCCATCATTGTCATTGTCGTCGTCATCATTGTCATCATCATCACCATCATCTCTGCTTCTATCTCTAGAGAAAAGGAGGCCTATATATAGCAGCTTGAACAAACTGTCCAGCTCAGTGTTATTAAGTAATTATGAGGCAGGATGACTGATGCGGGATGGGATGGTGGAAAGTGTAGGGAGACTCAGACAAATGAGCTCTACCTGATTTAATGAAAAAAGGTTGCAGCCACGTGCCAGTGGCTCATGCCTGTGATGGTAATTACTCAGGAGGCTGAGATCTGAGAAGCAGAATTCGAAGCCGGAATATACTGGAAAGTTCATGAGATTCTCTCTCTCCCTCCCTCCCTCCCTCCCTCCCTCCCTTTCTCTCTCTCTCTCTCTCTCTCTCTCTCTCTCTCTCTCTCTCTCTCTCTCTCTCTCTCTCTCTCTCTGTCTCTCTCTGTCTCTCTCTCTCTTGTGGGTCATGGGGCTTGAACTTGGTCTGGGTGCTGTCTTCCTGAGCTCTTCAGCTCAAGGCTACCACCCTACCCTTGAGCCAAGCCCCATTTCCCCTTTTCTAGTGATTAATTGGAGAGAAGAGTCTCAGGTCCTTTTGTGCCTGGGCTGGCTTTGAACCTTGATCCTCAGATCTCAGCCTCCTGAGTAGCTAGGATTACAGGTGGGAGCCACCACACCCCGCAATTTCATGAGACTCTTACCTCTGATTAACTACTAAAAAGGTAGAAATGGAGCTGTGGCAAAACTAATAGCTAACCCTGAGCACAAAAGCTCAGGAACAGTACACAAGTCCTGAGTCCAGTCCCCAGGACTGGAAAGGAAAGGAAAGTAGGAAGGGAAGAAAGAAGGAAGAAAGGAAAGTTGGAGAAGGCTTGCAGAGGAGGCCTTGAAGGATCTATAGATAATTCTGGGAGAGAAGAGAAAGGTAGAAGGATCATTTTATGTGATAAATTGGTAAGAAAGCCGAGTGTGTTAGAGAAGTTTCCCGATGTCATGTGTTTGAGGGAAGGGGCCAGGTTCAAGGCTGTACAGAGGCACTGCAAAGCACTGGGGATGTCTTGCTGAGGATAAGGTGGGGCGTTACTACCTACCAATGATGGAAGAATCACTAAGAGCATGTCTCAGATTCAACCCAACAGTATTTTTGATCCAGTAGTTCTCAAGTGAGACTCAGGAATCTTCATTGCTTCAAGCTTCCCGGGGAGGGAACACTGCTATGGAAAATGGGGTGTCTAGAAAGGGACTGGCCTCATTGAGATGCAGATAGCTTGACAAATGAGAAATGGGTGCTAAACCCAGCCTCCTCTTCTCTGGAAGTCTCACCCTCCAATGGCCACATTCACCACCAAGACTGACCTCTAAGACATTTCTTTTCTGTAGTCCTCTGTTTCCAATAAAGGACAGCCTGCCTTCCTTCCTTCCTTCCTTCCTTCCTTCCTTCCTTCCTTCCTTCCTTCCTTCCTTCCTTCCTTCCTTCCTTCCTCCTGCTTCTGAGCTCTTCCACCACCAAGTATTCAGCTCCTTTGAAAGTTGAAGTTCTTTCCCATCCCCCAGACCTTTCAGTCAGTCCTGGCTCCCTTAGCTTCCCTGAGCATGCAGGGCTTTGTCATCAGGAATGTGGCTAAGTTCAAGAGGGCTGGGACAGGAAACCCACCAAGGGGGCTCAAGCAGTAGCACCGGGGCCTATGGTTTAGCTTCTAGAGCTTCCTCTTCCTTCACCCCAATAGACCCATTCGCTTGCCCTGGCTCGGACCTTACCTGCCTTATCCCTAGGCCCTCAGGCTCCTGAGGTGGGAGTGAGCTGGCAGTCCACATTCCGGCCCCAGCCAAACAAGAACATGACCATCTTGGAAAAGGCCTGATCAACTCTTCCCAAAGGCAGGGTCGAGGATCATTTCCTCACAGGGGAAGCAGAAACAACAAACATGGGGAAATGACAAGGATTCCGGGGATTTCAGAGCACAGAGCTCAGGTACAGGATGGACCCCGCAGAGAGCTGGGGTTGGGGTTGGATGTTCTTGAGCAGCCTGCTCACTTCCTTCTTGGAGCTGGAACTGGTCCTATGTCTTCATGCCTGTTGCATTCTCTGTCTCTCTCTGTCTCTCTGTCTCTTTCTCTCTGTGTCTCCCCTCCCCCATCCTAGGCCTTGAACTCAGGACCTGGCTATGTTCCTGAGCATTTTTGCTCAAGGCTAGAACTCTACCACTTCAGCCACAGCTCCACTTGTGGCTTTTTGGTGATCAATTGGAGATAAGAATTTCATCAACTTCCCTGCCCTGGCTGGCTTTGGATCCAGATCCTCAGTGTGCAGCCTCTCTAGTAGTGAGGATTCGAGCCAGCAGCCCCTGGAGCCTGGAAAGGTTGCTTTCTTTCATGAGGTTCCTTTGCCCACTCTAACCCCACCCACATCAAAACCTGATGCCATTATTGCTCTCACTCACTCGTTATCTTTCATTCATTCATTTCTTCCTTTTTTCAGACATATAAGGACTACAAGCCAGCCATGGAATAAGGTTGAAGGCAAAATAAATCCTTCTATAGAGCTCCTACGTGGGTGAGGAAGCTAACATAATCAAATAACTCCAACATCTTTCTGGAAAGGTGACTCTTGAAGAACAAGTAGGAAATTAAAGAAAGCACGCCACAGAGAAAATAGCAAGGGCAAAGGTGCAATGATATGAGCTGGGTGGTTTGCAGTGAATGAAGCACAGGTGAGGCTCAAGGATGCAGAGGGAAGGGAGGCTGAAGAGATGAGCCGGGCAGTCTGTGAGGGGCCTTGTGTACTGAAGAAAGAGACTAGAACTTTCTGCTTGCAGCAATAGATAGCCATTGCTATAAGAGGGAACCCACACAGACTTACGTTTTATTTATTTTTTTTTCCAGTCCTGGGCTTGAGCTCAGGGCCTGAGCACTGTCCTTGGACTTTCTCAAGGCTAGAGCTCTACCACTTGAGCCTCAGCACCACTTCCAGCTTTTTTGTATGTATGTGGTACCAAGGAATCGAACCCGGGTCTTCGTGCATGCTAGGCAAGCACTTTAACCACTAGGCCAAACTCCCGGCCCCAACGTTTTATTTATTTATTCATCCATTCACTTGTTTATTGACTCATTCATCTACCCATTAATTAGTTAATTATCCTATCTTATCTATTATATGAACTCAGGGCGTTGGCTCTAGCTTATAGGTGGCACTCTACTACTTGGTTTATGCCTTCAGCCCAAGATTTGCATATTTAGAATAGTCCTGTGGACGGTGGTAAGGGAAAGGTGTAGAGAATTAAAGGCTAGGCAGAGCAACCAGCTGACAGGACCCCCTCTCAGTGGGGGGGGCTGTGGTGGAGAGGGCAGCTGGGTGTGGGATGGCTCCACTGAAGGCATCTGGGTAGTTGGATGGCCACCCAGCCTCCAAAGAGAGGTTGAGGCAGGCAGGAACTAGTGGGAATGTAGCTAGCTGGATCTATGTGGAAGGTTGTAGAAGGGAGATAGCAGGAGTCTTTCCCACACATAGGAAGCAGGATAAAGGCCAGCCTGAGGGAAAGCTCCCACAGATACGCAAGGTATCCAATAGGCCGCTGGACCTGAAGGGAATAGAGGCTACAAGGTAGAGGACTGAGGATAGCTGACTAGAGCCTGTAAGCTCATGACTACCTCCCTTTTTTATGCTGCTTGTAAAAGTTGAGTCAGACACCCAGGGACATCCGGGGCTGTTTTCTGGCTGTGCCTTGTCCTCTCTCGTGGGTGATTCTCATCAGGTTCTTCGTTGTGATCCTATTTCCAGTATGCTCCGGTCTCCTCTCTGCTCCTAGTGTCCAAGCTCCTGGCAAGAATGAACTCTGGCTTGGCTCCACCTGCTGGGATACCGCCAGGAATATGCCACCTTGCCATCCCCCCAAAGGACACAATCTCAAGATGGCATGGACAGTCTAGCTCATTCCCTGCAACCCATTTGGCCAGTTAGTCATTCATAAAACCATTACTTTTAGCATTGAGATGCATCAGTCCTTGAATGGAGAATAGATTTATAGAGTGGAATCAGGTTCAGGCTTTGTGCTAGAAGAGTTCACAGTGTCAAGGTGCTTACACCTGTAATTCTAGTTACTCAGGAGGCTAAGACCTGAGGATCACAGTTTGAAGCCAGCTTGGGCAGGAAAGTCTGAATTTTATCTCCAATCAAGCACCATAGAAGCTGGAAGTGTGGCTGTGGCTCAAGAAGTAGAGCACTAGCCTTGAGTAAAAGAAGCTCAGGGACAGTGCCCAGGCCCTAAGTTCAAGCCCAGGACCAGAACCAATAAGTAAGTAAGTAACTAACTAACTAAATAAATAAAATTCAGAGTTCTGTGTCGATAAACACCTTCAACACAACACATCTAGTACTGCCTAACATAACCTAACATAGCACAAAGTATATGATTCAACAGAATGTGAAATCTCAGGTCTGTCTTGAGCTTCTGGCTGTGAGAAAGTAGTCAGGAGTGCAGTGCTTATTGAAATGGGAAAAGTACAGGGAAAAGAGGTGAAATGCTACCATCAGCCAGCCAGCTTCTGCCCTGTCCCTCTGATCCAGGGATGATGGCTGAACTTTTGGTAACCTCAGTTTCCACATTCACAGCATGGAGACAATACTGGTGTCTGAAGTGCCTGGCACAGTGCCTGGAATGTAGTAAACAAGGTGGCCATGTGGTTGTCAACTTAGAATTATAAAATCTTATTATGCACCTTGATTCCTAGAGTCAGAGAACAGTAGAATCACAGAACTCTGAGATCTGACAAACTTAAACATAGTATCTAAACAAAACAGAGCCTAAATGTTAGCCAAAGGAGGAAGTGTGTGTGTATTTGTGGGGATTGGTATGTGCCTGTCCCTTCAGATCAAACAAATTTCCTCTAATATGTCAGAGGCCAGAGCTCACAAATTCACTTGCGCAGGTTGTATATCATATGCCTCCAGGAAGACCATTCACACAGACTCTGATGTGAATAGAGTCCCTCGATACCATATGACTGGTATCACCAACGCAGGCAACCCCCACTTTCTTCCAGAGACACCTGCTGAATCATAGGGGGCTCACATTTCCTCCCATAATCCCTGGCTCCAGCCAAGCACATCGCCTCTGTCCTATGCTACACTGAAGGCTTATAATCACTTGAAGATGATGCAGTCAGCTCCTTGATTCCATGTAAAATAAACTAAACTAAAGCCATGTGCTAGCTACTTAGGAGACTGAGATCTGAGGATTGTGGTTTGAAGTAAGTCAGGGGAAGACAAATCCCTGACACTCTTATCACCAATGTACCAGCAAAAAGCCAGAAGTGGATCTGTGGCTCAAGTAGTAAGAATTGGACTTGAGCACTTGAGCTATTACCCAGGCACTGAGTTCAAGCCCTAGTGTGGACTCTAAATTAATGAATAATAAATTCACTCTCTCAGGTAATCCTGAGAGTAGGTTGCACAGAGGTTTTGGAATGCTCCTGAGAGGGATCGCATCTTGTGAAGTGCAGCTTCCTAGCATCCAGATGATAAAAGGGAGCTGTGCTCCCCTCCTGCACGTTGATCACTCGCTCCTTCTTTCTCTCCTAATTTGCTCCTCAGAGCCCAAGGTTTGACTTTCCCAAGCTTATGGTGGGATCTCAACTCAGAGCTCTTATCAAAGCATTGTCCATAACAAAGGTAGTTCCTGCTCTTCTTAGGAATAATTCTGGGCCATATATCTAGGCAGTCATTTTTGAATACCTCATCACATTTAGTACCACTTATAAAACCCAAGATTTGCTGAGCCTGGTAGAGCACACTTGTAATCCCAATACTGGAGGGAAATCCTGAGGCAGGAGAATCAAGAGTTTGAGGCAGGCCTGGGCTATATAAAAAGACTGTCTCAAAAGACAAAAGCAAAAAGGCCAAGACTGACAAAACATTAAAGTAAGATGAAATAATAGCCAGGCACTGGTGGCTCACACCTGTAATCCTAGCTGCTCAGGAGGCTGAGATCTGAGGACTGCATTTCAAAGCCAGCCCAGGCAGAAAACTGGAAGTGACACTGTGGCTCAAAATGGTACTAATGGTACTAATAATTTACAAAATAGGGGCCCAGAGCATGGCCTAGGGGTAGAGAGCTTACCCAGCATGCTCGAAGCCCTGGGTTCGATTCTTTGGTACCATCTACACAGAAAAAACCAGAAGTGGGGCTGTGGCTCAAGTGGTAAAGCACTAACCTTGAGGAAACCCAAGGACAGTGCCCAGGCCATGAGTTCAAGCCCCAGGACTGGCCAAAGAGAAAGAGAAAAAAAGAGAGAGGGGAGGGAGAGAGAAGGAGGGGTTGGGAGGGAGAGAGAGAATAACCTTTGGAATCATTTAATTTAAGGTCCGTAGTGCTAAGATTTTGGAGAATTTTAGACTCTCCCAAATGTTAACATTTGAAAGGATCTGTGGGGGATCACTGAGTCTTCATCTGATTGAACAGACATATCTCCTGAAAAACTGCTGGCTCCTATTGCTTTTCGTTTAAAAGTGACTAATGGCCAGGAGTTTGGCTTGCCTGGCATGCACAAAGACCCAGGTTCAATTCCTCTGTACCACAGACATAGAAAAAAGCTGGATGTGGTAGAGCTCTAGCCTTGAAAAAGCCCAAGGACAGTGCCCAGGCATTGAGTTCAAGCCCCAGGACTGGCAAAAAAGAAAAAGTAACTAGCACTTGCTAGTGGAAGCGTGGGATTCCACTGTGGGATTATGAAACCAGCTCCCTGGGGAAATGCTTGAGATAAGAAGGTCCTTAACTTTCTTCCGCACCTATGGTTACTCAGGTGGATTCCAGCCTGAGGTGTGATACGATTTCAGAATAGGGACAGTTCAGAAGGCCAAGATTCCATAACCTAGCTAGATAAGAACTGGGATCCGGGCTGTCCAAGCAGTGGTAATTTAGGGTGTGTTCAGCTATGACTAGAGTGATAAATGGTGTGGCTTCATGAGTCCACAGCTCTTTTTTTTTTTTTTTTTTAATTTACTTCAAAATATAGTAACCCTCTTCTTCAGCTTTCACATGTATTGTCTAATCTCTACAAATTTGGGGATTTTTTTTTTTTTTTGGCCAGTCCTGGGCTTGAGCTCAGGAACTGAGCACTGTCCTTGGACTTTCTCAAGGCTAGAGCTCTACACCTGAGCCTCAGCACCACTTCCGTTTTTTTTCTGTGTATGTGGTACCGAGGAATCGAACCTGGGCCTTCGTGCATGCTAGGCAAACACTCTACCATTAGGCCAAACTCCTGGCCCCTATTTGGGGATTTTTTTTTTCAACGATCATTCTGTTATTGCTATCTTAGTTTAATTCCATTGTGGTCTGAGAACAGACATTAGGGTTCTAGTATCAGTTTGTTAAGCTGTGTTTTGTGGCCCTGAATGTAGTCTACCTTAGTGAATGTTCATGGGAGCTTGACAAGGATGTGTGTTCTGCTGTTGTTGGATGGACTAGTTTCTAACCTCTCATTATTTCCAGTTGATTGATAATGCAGTTGAGTTTAAGTATGCTGTTATTCAGTTTTTGTTTGGTGAACCTATTTCAGAAAGAGGGGTGTCGCAGTTTCCAAAGGTAACAGTAGATTTATTTATTTCTCCTTGGAGTTCTGTCAGTTTTTGCCTCACAGATGCTCCTTTGCAAAATAATATATGCCGAGTGGGGTTTTGTTTTGTAGAATTACCTCCTTATCACTAAACAATATCTGTTTTCATCCCAACAATTATCCTTGCTTTGAAATTAATATAGCCCCTTCTATTCTTTTTGGATTCATGTTATTCTGGTTTATCTTTTTCTATTAAATGTTTTTACCTTTTAAATTGGATGTCATGAAGGAAATCTATAGTTGAGTGCTTCATTTTTTTATCACAAAAGGAAATTTATTTTTTCCTTTTTTTTCCCCTTATTTTTGTAGCACATATTCATTGCACAGTAAATGCATTCTTCGGGGTATTGCCACACATTCATATAATGTACTTTGATCATATTCACACTCTCTGTCACTATTTTAATATAATGAGGTAGTTATATATTATAATTCTAATTTTTTGATCTGATCATGTGTTTTTAATTGTCATATCTACAGCATTGCTATTTAAAGTGATTATTAATATAATAAGATTAGGCCAAGTACTGGTGGCTCACACCTGCAATCCTAGCAACCGAGAAGACTGAGATCTAAAGATCAAAATTTGAAGCCTGCCTGGGCAGGAAATCTGTGGGACTCTGATCTCCAATTAACCATCAAAAAGCTGGAGAAGAGCCATGACTCAAATGGGAGATGGCTGTCCCTGAGTGAAAAAGTTAAGGGACAATGTCCAGGTCTTGAATTCAAGCCCCAGTCCATACATACATACATACATACATACATACATACATACATACATACATACAGTCTTAGAATTCCCTTTCCTGCTTACATTGCCCATTTGTTGTTGCTTGTGGTCTACTGTTCTCCATTAAAGCTATGTTCTCCATTAGAATGTGTTCTATGATGTGGTTTCAGTGCGGTGTGTCCTGGTTTTTCCTTCCTCTTACATGGGATAGGATAGCTAGTGGGGGCTGGAGTTGCTTATTCCCTTCTCCAAAATGTGAGTCCAGAGTTTGAAGTCAGACACCTTTCTTCCTCCAGGCCAATTAGGATGTTATAAAACCCCAGAAAAATATAGCTTTTTCTTTTTTTTTTTTTTTCGTGGGACTTGAACTCTGGGCCTGGGCATTGCCCTGAGCTCTTCATCCCAAGGCTACCACCCTACCCCTTGAGCCACAGTACCACTTCTGTTTTTCTGGTGATTAATTGGAGATAAGAGCCTCATGGACTTTTTAGTGCCTTAGCTGGCTTTGAACTGCAATCCTCAGGTCGCAGCCTCTGGAGTAGCTAGGATTACAGGTGTGAGCCACCATGCCTGGCTTAAAATATAGCTCAGATTATGTTAGGAAGTTCCAAGGCTGGCTCTAAGCTAGAGCTGTTGGGTTTTTCCTCCTTTATAATAGTTGGAAGACCTGGCTCCACCAGAGAATCAGAAGAATCAGGGCAATCCTGCTGTGTGTGCTCTGGGGCTCTCCAACTCAGCCCGGACCAGGTCAGAAGTCAGGGAAAGGATATAACCAGTGTGCCCCAGGGGAAGCCAGCTCCAGCTGGTTTATCTCTTAATGTCAGAGAATGATTCTTCACAGAGGTTCTAAGGCCTCTGCCTCTCCCAGCCAATCTCCCCTCCCCGAGCTGTGGTCAGGAAGCTGTCCTCTGATGGCCCTGACCTCTTCTCTACTTATTGACCTTATCTGGCCAGGGCCTGAGTTGAATGAGCACCTGTAACTGTCCAGTTGAAACATTAACCATCATCTACCAACAACAATAAAATGGGATTTCTTTTTGAGCAGTTACATTTTCTAGCTCCAAATTACCTATTAAGAATAGGAGTGTAATGGAGTTTACATGGATTATTGTATATCTGGGCAAGGAAAAATCAGGATTCAGGATTTACCTTCAGCCATCTGATGGATAGCTTGGCATGAATGGATCCTGGAAATTCTTTTGGCCTTTGGGTCTCTTCCTCCATTTTGGCTTGGTCTGGCTTGCATCTGCCTTTGGCAAGCTTAATTGGCAATCTGCTTAGCAAGGTAGATGGGATGCATGTAAGCCTTGTAAACAGACAGATCTAAGTTTGAATCCTATTTTCCAACTGTGTGATCTTGAATGAATCATTAATTCTTGCTCAACCACAAGAATCACTTCTGTAGAATGAGATAATGATGTTACTTCATGTGGTTGATGTGAGAATAACCTGAGACATTGTTTATTTTGTACTGGTAACACAGCTTGAACTCAGGGCCTTGCATTCTCTTGGCTTCCTTACTCACATCTGCTACTCTACTATGAGTTATGCTTCCACTCTGGCTTTTTGTTAGTTAATCAGGGATGGAGCCTCTTAAGCTTTTCTGCCTGGGCTGACTTTGAACCCCAGTGCTTTGGGTCTCAGCCTCCTGAGTAGCTAGGATTACAGGCACAGGCCACCAGCATCTGGGTAATATCCAAAAGCACTGAGTGAATAGGGGATAAAAAGAACTCTATGTTAAATACAGTGCTGGGCCCCACCTAACCAAAGATTAGGAAACCTAAGGAATTTTAGAAACCTAAACAATCTTCTAAGCTTGTTAGAATACAATGGAATACTCTTTATAGAAATACACAAATGTAGAGCACACAAATTAAAATTCACAAGTGAGCTGGTGCCAGTGGCTCACACCTATAATCCTAGCTACTCATAAGGCTGAACGAGATCTGAGACACTTATCTCCAATTAACCACTTGGGGAAAGGTGATCATTTCTTCAGTGGTAAGCATATACCCATCATATGACCCAGCTAGCAATTCCATGACTAAGTATTTGCCCACAGGAAATGAAAGCATTACAAAAACATATGCACAAATATTTATAGCAACTTAACTTTATTTGCAATTGCTCAGATTAGTAAACAATCCAGATCCTAAGGCTGTGGAAAAAGGATAAGGGATTTAGTAGCAAAGGTTGAACTGGGGCCATGTGTGAGTGTACATGGAGCCCTGGAGTCAAAGACTCTGGGTGCAGCTTGTGACTCTGCCACTGACTAGCAGGGTGAATTCACACAAACAATATCCCTCTTCTATGAGAGTGCCTGATAGTGTAGCGCCTGTGACTCAGACCTGGAATCTTTGCTACTTAGGAGTCTTGAGATCTGAGGATTATGATTTGAAGGCAGCCAGGTCAGGAAAGTCCAGAGACTCTTTTTTTTTTTTTTTTTTTTTTTTTCCCAGTCCTGGGCTTGAGCTCAGGGCCTGAGCGCTGTCTTTGGACTTTCTCAAGGCTAGAGCTCTACCACTTGAGCCACAGCACTACTTCTGGCTTTTTTCTACGAATGTGGTACTGAAGAATCGAACCTGGATCTTTGTGCATGCTAGGCAAACACTCTACCACTAGGCTAAACTCCTGGCCCTCCAGAGACTCTTATTTCCAATCAGTTGCCAAAAATCTGGAACCTGAGCCATGGCTCCAGCGGTAGATAGCTAGCCTTGAGCAAAACGGCTCAGGGATAGCACACAGTCCCTGAGTTCAAGCCCCAGTACTCATACAACACACACACACACACACACACACACACACACACACACACACACACACATACACACACAGCATGATAATAATAGTTTACAAAGAAAGTATGAATAAAAAATTTCAGAGCTGTAAAGAAATGATAACCATTCCTACCTCACAGGACTGCACTGAATACAAAAGGTCTAGCAACATAGGTAGAGGCTTAATGCCGACGCTCTTTGGTGCGTCTTTACTATTAACATCATCATTATCATCACCTACCCCAACAGATTCTAGGGGGTTTAGATAAAGCAGCTTGTACAACTTGTCTGGCACACACAGTACTTAATAATTATCGGGCAGAGTGACCGGTGTGGTGTTACAGGGTGATGGAAGGAGACCCAGGCAGGAATCCATCCTGGATGGATGGAAGGTGGTGAGGAAGCCTTTCTAGGGACACAGCTTTTTATTTCGGTCTTTTGGGATAGGATGCCATTCCCTGGGAGAGGAGGGGGAAGGTGGAAAGATGAACTTGTGTGAAGCCTGGGATGTGAGGGAACTTGAGCATGCTCAAGCAGCACCAAGCAGTGTCTGGAGGCTGCAGAGGAGAGTCTGGGACTGGATCCCAAAAGGATGAGGATGCCTAGCTTGGGAGTGCTTGCCTGGGAATTTTTACCTGTCAATATGAAAGAATCACAGGGCAACTTGAAAAACAATACTATTTTATGGTCTCATGGAACATTCTTGGTGACATTCCTGAACCACCTGAATCCAAAGAGCACATTCCTTTTGTTTAAACCAGTTTTCATTCACTGATTTGACCAACACATACCAACTTCTTACTATGTATCTGTTAGACACATTTGAGGAGTAATTTGAACTAGGTTTTCCATAATCTGTGTGTGTTGGCGGGGGGCAGGGGGCAAGTGTTCTGGTACTGTGGCTTGAACTCAGAGCCTGGGCAGTCTCATAGCTGTTTTCTCAAAGCTGGCTCACTATTTGAAACACAGCTCCACTTCCATCTTTTTAATGATTAGAGAAAGGAGTTTAAGGGATTTTTCTGCCCAGGCTGGTTTTCTTTTTTTGCACCAGTCCTAGAGCTTGAACTTAGGGCCCTGAGCACTGTCCTTGGGCTTTCTCAAGGCTAGAGCTCTACCACTTGAGCCACAGCACCACTTCTGGCTTTTTTCTATGTATGTGGTACTGAGGAATCGAGCCCAGGTCTTTGCGGATGGTAGGCAAGCACTCTACCACTAGGCCAAACTCCTGGCCACAGACTGGTTTTGAACTGCAGTCCTTCCTCTTTCCTTTCCCTTTTCCCTTTCCCTTCCTTTCCTTTCCTTCCCTTCCCCCCCCCCCGCCCCACCCCCATTGATCCTGATCTCAGGACCTGAATGCTATCCCTTAGCTTTTTCACTCAAGACTGATGCTCTACCACTTTAACCACACCTCCACTTCTGACATTTTTGGAGGTTAATTTGAGATGAATTTCATAGTCTTTCCTGCCCAGGCTGGCTTTGAACTATGATCTTCATATCTCAGCCTCCTAGAGTAGCTAGAATTATAAGCATGAGCTTATAATTCTGAACCCGATCTGGCTGGAATGAAATTCTCCTGCTTTTACCTCCCTTGTGCTGAGGACTGGGATTACAGATGTCTATCACCACCCAAATTTCCTCAGCCTAATCCCTAGCATACACTAGACTAGAGACCCTGTTCTAGTGACAAGAAACAAAGGACTAAGCATTCACCCTGACTCAGTCAAAGAGGGATTAGTATAAAATATGCATAGAGCTCCAGCTCCAATCCCAGAACTATTATGAAGAGCTGGTTCACAATGGGCCCCACGCAGGATGGATAGAGAGGCCCCTAATGTGGAACGACTCAATCTCTCCCTGATCAGCAGCTGTCTAGAGTGCCTACGAACTAATGTCACAGGTTCAAAATGCCAATCAAAAGTTCCAAATAACACTAAGATTCTTAAATGATTTATTGCTTGGACGAACTCTGTATTACCTTTATATCTTTAATAGGTATTCTACACTGGACAAATACCATAACCCATATATAGTTTATTGGGTAACTACAGTAAAAGCTTTTAAATGCATACTATTGGTCATTTATTCATTTCACAAAAATTGTCCATTTAAAGTGCTTTGTGTATTTTCTACTTCAAGGTCTATATTGTCATTGGAGTCATTCTATCAGATGTCGAACAGTATTTCATGTGGTTTAAGTATGTATTTCTCCAAGGACTGTTTTAAGAATATATTTTTTTGTTGATTGCGGGGATTGAACTTAGGGCACTATCCCTAGGCTTCTTTTGCTCAAGGGTACCACCCTTCCACTGGAGCCACAGCTCCACCTCTGCTTATATGACACTGAGGAATCGAACCCAGGGCTTCATGCCTGCTAGGCAAGCACTTTACCATGAAATCATATTCCTTGTCCCTGATTGTTTTCTAATTGTTGAATTGCAATAGTTCTTTATATATTCTGGATAAAAGTAATTTATCACTGAGCACTGATGGCTACTAAGAAGGCTGTGCTCTCAGGCTTGCAGTTCAAAGCTAGCCCAGGAAGACAAATCTGAGAGACTCTTATGTCCAATTAACCATCAAAAACCGGAAGCGGAGCCGTGGCTCAGGTAGTAGAGTACTAGTTTGAGAAAAAGCTTGGGGACAGGGCCCAAGCCCTGAGTTTAAACCCCAGTAGGACTAACATGCACACACACACATACAAAGTACTTTATGTACTACATATTTTACAAATATCTTACCCTCTGTGGCTTACCTTCCTTCCTTGCTTCTGCTTCTTTCCTTTCTCCTCTTTTTCTTTCTTTCTTTCTTTCTTTCTTTCTTTCTTTCTTCCTTTCTTCCTTTCTTTCTTCCTTTCTTCCTTTCTTCTTTCTTGTCATCCTAGGGCACCTAAAATCATTTTTAAAATCGTTTCTTACCAAGAGCAGTTTTTCAGTTTGACAAATCTGATTTGTCACTTTTTTTTCTCTTATGGTTTCTGCCTTTTGTGTCTTTTCTTTGTTTGGCCTGGAGTTTCTCAGTCTTAGCACTGATATTGTGATCATGATATTGGCTCAGACAATTGTGTGTGTGTGTGTGTGTGTGTGTGTGTGTTAGTGTGTGTGTAGAAAATACTATGCATTGTAGTTGTCTTCCGGTATCCATGGTGATTGGCTCCAGGACTCACTTGGACACATATTCACAGGTATTCAAATTCCTTCTATAAAATCTTCTAGTACAGTATTCACATATGACCAATACACATTTTCTCATATACCTTATTTATTTTATTTTATTTTTGTTGGTTATGGGGCTTGAACTCAAGACCTGGGCACTATTTCTGAGCTTTTTTTTTTTTTTTCTTTTTTTTCTCAAACTAGCATTCTACCACTTGAGCCACAGTACCACTTCTGGTTATTGAAAGGATAATTGGAATAAGAGTCTCACAGGGACTTTTCTGCCCTGGCTGGCCTTGAACCATGATCTTGAGATCTCAGCCTTCTGAGTAGCTATGATTACAAGTATAAGTCACCAGCCCCTGGCTTTTCCCATATACTTTAAATCACCTCTGTACTGCTTAGAGTATTCAACACAGTGTAAATGCTGTATGGTTATACTAAAAGTCTGTGCATGTTCAATAGAGCTGTGATTTTTCTCCCTGAATATTTTTAATTTTGGGATGATTGAATCTACGGATAATTGGATCTATTGGATCTATGAGTATGAAACATGTACATATGGAAGACCAATTGTGGAAGACCAATTGTATTTTAAGATGTCTAACAAAATCTTATCTGAGAATAGCCCTGGGAAGAGAAAGGCCAATGTAGTGAGGAGCTCTAGCCATCTGAAGGCGTGGTTCACTAAAGTCCAGGTCAACATCTGGATTGTAGCTTCCTGATAGATCCCAAGCCAGGATCACACTGAGAACCCATCCCTGGATTCTGATCGGGGCAGAAAAGTCCCTGTGAGACTCTTATTCCAATTATCCTTTCAATAACCAGAAGTGGTACTGTGGCTCAAGTGGTAGAATGCTAGTTTGAGAGAAAAAAAAAAAGCAAGCTCAGAAATAGTGCCCAGGTCTTGAGTTCAAGCCCCATAACCAACAAAAATAAAATAAAATAAATAAAACTTCTAAGTTTGGAATAATTTACCACACAACAATGGATGGTTAACACCTCCTAGGTTTTTTGTTGTTGTTGTTAAATATATCTCTAAGTTTTTGGTGCTTTTAAAGTGGGGTTTTAAGTAGAAACAAGAGGGTTTTTTTTCCCTTTGTTGCTATTTTTGTTTTGTCTTATTTGTTCATTATCTGTCATCGGAGGGTAAGGAGGACACAGAAATGGAGGGATAAAAGGAGAATAGGAGCCAGGAGTTTGTCCTAGTGGTAGAGTGCTTGTTTAGCATGCACAAAGACCTGGGTTCAATTCCTTGGTACCACATACATAGAAAAAAAAGCCAGAAATGGTGCTGTTGCTCAAGTGGTAGAGCTCTAGCCTTGAGAAAGCCCAAGAACAGTGTGCAGGCCCTGAGCTCAAGCCCACGACTGGCAAAAAAAAAAAAAAAAAAAAAAGAGAACAAATGCAGCAGGGGTATTCATTAGACACAATGTTGAAAATGAACTATATAGTTTGGGGGTGGAGATGGGAGAGAAAAATGGGAGAGAATGAGGTAAGGGGTAACACTGTCCAAAAAGAAATATGTTCATTACCTGACTTATGTAACTGTATATCACCATTATAATAATAGACATTTGTAAATGTGACTCTAAAAGTGCTATTTTTAATTTCAAGTTTGAAAAATATCAGCATTATATCCCATAGCCTTACTAAATTTACTTATTACTTTTCACCAACTGCTATAGAAGCTTAGAAGTCTATAATTTAATTTTTTTTTTCTGGCCAGTCTTGGGGCTTGAACTCTGAGCCTGGGCCCTGTCCTTGAACTTTCATTCCATTTCTGTGCATGTGGTACCCAGGAATTGAACCCAGGGCTTCTTGCATGCTAGGCAAGTACTCTACCACTAGGCCACACTCCAAGCCCCCATGTTTTTGTTTTTGTTTTTAAACTAATGTGATAGTTCCCAAACCCTGACTGATAATTTCTTGTGATGAACTTTTAAAACCAAAGTTCTGTGCCAGGCATAGTGTCACACATCAAAGCTACTCAGGAGATGGAGGGAAGAGGATCTTGGTTTGAGGCTGGCTCTGGGCAAAATGTGTCACATCCTATCTATCTGAAAAAAAAATAACTAAAAACAAGGCAAACAAAAAAAGTTGGGTGGGGGAGAGGGTGAGGGGATTGCTAGGTGTATGGTTCTGATGGCAGAAAGTACTTATCAAGTGTGAGCTCCTGAGTTGAAACTCCAGTACTATCTCCTCTACCACCAAATACTAAATAAATGAAGAAAAGTTCTTAGAAATTCTAGCTGGGTATGGTGGCTCATACCTGTAATCCTAGCTACTCCAGAGGCTGAGATCTGAGGATCAAGATTCAAAGCCAATCCGGCACAAAAGGACCTGAGACTCATATCCAATTAACTTCTAGGAAGTGGGAAATGGGGCTTGGCTCAAAGGTAGGGCAGTAGCCATGAGCTGAAGAGCTCAGGGACAGCACCCAGGCCAAGTTCAAGCCCCATGACCCACAAAAAAAAAAGCAGAAGAAGAAGAAGAAGAAGAAGAAGAAGAAGAAGAAGGAGGAGGAGGAGGAGGAGGAGGAGGAGGAGGAGGAGGAGGAGGAGGAGGAGGAGGAGGAGGAGGAGGAAAGGAAGAAAGAAAGAAAGAAAGAAAAAAAGAAAGAAAGGAAGGAAGGAAGATTCTTATTTTGTGTTCTCTCTCTTCCAATGCTCAGAAACTTTTAGGCCATCACCTGCAAGAGTATACAGAGATTTTTACTTTCACAGCCCAGTCTTAACACAACTCCTAACTAATACCTGATTTTGCTTTCCTTCATTCACTGCTTCACTTTCCTTTAATTTCCCTGCTCAACACCTTGAGTAGGCTTAGATCTCTGGACTTCTCTCCATATCAGGACATATTTGCCTCCATTTTCCTACCACATTTTCTCAGTTCAGATCCCAAAGGTGTAGAATCTACTTATCTTTTCCCTCCCTGCTGTTCTTAAATAATGTTCCCCTTCATCTAATTGCTCCAATTCATAGAAGATCAGTCAGTTCATACTGCTAAACTAAGTGGCTTATAAACAACAGTACTTCACCATTCATAGTCCCAGAATTTAGGAAGTCCAAGGTCATGGCATTTGGCAGATGGGGCATCTAGTTTGGGGCTGTTTCCAGTTGCTATGCCTTCATGTAGCAGAAGAAGCGACTTAGCATTCTGGACTCTCCTCTAATGGAATGGATCCCAGCCACATTCTCATGATCTCACCATTTCCCCAGGGTGCTACCACCATCTAATACTACCACATGGTGATTAGGATTCCAATATACAAATTCTGGAGATGAGCAATTCAGACAACAGTGGAAGAAAAGTTCTCACAGCCCAGAAGTACTCACACTGGTGGTGAGAGTTATGGACTGAACCATCTTCTTTGAAAGGGGTATGTATCATGGGGGCAGGCTCTGTGATGGGCCCCCTCAGGCATACCTCCAGCCCTCATTTCTTACTCTTTCCAAACCTTGAGGTTTGCTTTGGACCTAGCACACTACTCCTTGTATAAACTGTGAGAAAAATCCAAGCCCTATGTCTAAGACTGAGCACTTGTACCTCTAAGCACTGACGATCTGCTTCCTTCTGCCTCAGGTCTCCTAGTCTTCATCTGGTCATTCCAAGTCAGAGCTGAAAGAGCCAGGAAAAATTGTTCACTAAGATCTGGGTCTTTGGCAAGAGAGAAAGAAGACTGTGAGCCAGAGAGACTAACCAACTTGGCCAAGTTAATGCAATGAGTCAATGCAGAGGCAAAATTTAAATATAGGCCTTTTGATCTTACCATTAGTGGTTTTTTCCTACTAACTAGCACTTGGCCACAGTTGACATGATCCACTCTCTTCCCCTGGGGTCCATGGGTAGGAAAACTGGTGTTACAAGCCAGTAGAGGCAGGCCAGGCCTGAAGCAGGTGGTAAATATAGCCCAGGTTAGTCTAGAAGCAGTAGGTATAGTGGGACTCAGAAAAGATGAGTCCAAATCCAGGTGCTGATGGCTCATGCCTGTAATCCTAGCTACCAGGAAACTGAGAACTGAGACTTAGGGTTTGAAGCCAGTGTGGACAGAAACATTTGTGAAACTCTCATGTCCAATTAGCCAGGAAAAAGTTGGAAGAGGAACTGTGACTTAAGTGGTAGACTACCAGCCGTAAGTGAAAAAGGCCGTGTTCGGAGCACAAGGTTCTGAGTTCAAGTCCAGGTTCTGGCAAACAGATGGACAGACAGACAGACACACACACACAACTATAAAGACTGATGCTTTGGCATGCTAAGTGACCTTAGATTTTAGCCCCTAATCAAGGGCCCTCTGACTTTGCTTTGCCTTGTTTCTCCCGTGCTAGCACAGGGAGAGGATTTCTGTAGTTACAACCGGATCCACAAAAAGAGAAACACAATTGCCTTTGGTTTTCTTACTGAAATTTTATTAACCTGGGGAGACTGGGCTCCTATCTGCAGGAAGAAAGACTGAAGTATGTCAACGCTACAGGACAGATTTCTGTCACACTCTATTGTCCTCTATTTTGGTCCCAAAGAGAATCTTTTTACAATCCATTGTCTGTTTCCCAGACCTAGTAGACTTTTTCCCAGGGCATTGTATGTTCTCTCATAAAAAGAAAAAAAAAAGACTATTCCCTTAAGCTTTGTCTAATTCCCCTTCCTTCCTCTATAGAGGGAAAGGTAACATTTTATATAAGTTTTTAAATCACGTAGTTAGTGGGAAATCACATACAAGTGGTTTGCTCCCATGTTGTATGTTTTTCTTTTCTTTTCTGCACTTAACAGAGTTGTATACCTTTTCTCTCTTTAGATGTATTTTTGGCAGTTTATTCAAGCAAAACTGGTGGTGGTGGTGGTGGTGTGTGTGTGTCTGTGTCTGTGTGTGTGCACGTGTGCATATGTGCGTATGTGTGTACTTCCATGTGTGCTGGTCCTGGGGCTTGAATTCTGGGCCTGGGTGCTGTCTTTAAGCTTTTTTGCTCAAGACTGGCACTCTATCACCGAGCCACAGATCCACTTCTAGTTGTTTGGTAGCTAACTGGAGATGAGTCGCATGGACTTTTTTGTCCAGGCTGGCTTTGAACCAAGATTCTCAGATCTCAGCCTCCCTTAAATAAATAGGATTACGAGAGTGAGCTATCAACCCAGGCTTATTCAAGAAAAACTTTGGGGTTGGGAGTTTGGCCTAGTGGTAGAGTGCTTGCCTAGCATGCACAAAGACCCGGGTTCAAGTCTTTGGTACCACATATACATAGAAAAAGCCAGAAATGGTGCTGTGGCTCAAGTGTTAGAGCTCTAGCCTTGAGAAAATCCAAGGACAGTGCTCAGACCCTGAGCTCAAGCCCAGGACCAGCCAAAAAAAAAAGAAAGAAAAACTTTGGAGGGTGGAGAAATCGCCTTTTGTCTTGGCTCACACATCCCACTCCGCTTTACCAGGATCAGGCTTCAGAGTTTAGTGACTGAATGTTCAACCTAGTAGATGAGTGACAGACACAAGGACTGGCTGATTCACAGCTATAACTAAGAGATCTGTATTGGTGTCCTGTGACTGCTCTAACAAATTACCATAAACTAGGTAGATTAAAACAACAGAAACTTGATCTCTCACAGTTCTGGAGGTTAGAAGGTTGCAAAGCAAGTGTTGATGGTGTTTCTTTCCCTTCTATGACTCAGGGAAATGTTCTTCACTGGTCCAATTTCTAGTGTTGCAGGTATTTCTTGGTTTGTGGCCCTGTCATTCAAGTATCTACCTCTGTCTTCACTTCTCTGTATGTTTTGTTTTCTTTGTGTCCTTTCTTCTTCTCTCTCCCTCCGTGTCTCTCCCTCCCTCTCTCTCTCTTTCTCTCTCCCTCTCTCCCTCTCTCTCTCTCTCTCTCCCTCCCTCCCTCCCTCCCTCCCTCCCTCCCCCCCCCCTCTCTCTCTCTCTCTCTCTCTCTCTCTCTCTCTCTCTCTCTCTCTCTCTCTCTCTCTCTCTCTCTCTCTCTCCCTCTCTCTCTCGTTGGTCATGGAGCTTGAACTCTGGCACCATTTCCTGTTTTCTGATGATTAATTGGAGATAAGAGTGACACAGACATTTTAGTGCCTGGGCTGGCTTTGAATCTCAATCCTCAGATCGTAGCCTGGTGAGTACTTAGTATTACAGGCGTGAGCCACCGCGCCCAGTCCCTTCGTTCTCTTGTAAGGACATTTGTGATGACATTTGGTACCTATTTGGACAATCCAGAATAAGTTTTCTTTCTGGAGAACTTTAGCTCAATTATATATCTCTCTTTTTGTGCTGGTTGTGGGGCTTAAACTCAGGCCCTGGGTGCTGTCCGGAGCCTCTTTGTGCTCAAGGATAGCACTCTAACCGCTTGAGTCACAGTACCACTTCTGGTTATCTAGCAGTTAATTGGGGTTCAGAGGTAAGAAGCCTGCCTAAGCTAGCTCATATCTCAGCCTCCTGGGTAACTAGGGTTACAGGTGTGGACATCAGTGTCCAGCCCCCAGTTACATCTCTTGATACTCCTTCCCCTCCCATCTTCTCTTTCATATCTTCCACAGTGTGAGCATGCTCAGAGTTCTTCGTACTATGGTACCTTGTCTTGGCTCTGAAGAACCCTCCACACTCTCACGGGGAAGGCAGTTACTGGAGAGGGGAAATCTGGGATTCCAGTGCTGGGGGCTTCTCTGCCTGGCACTGGTTAGAGCCGCAGGAGGCGGGGGGTAAGGGTGGGAGGAGATGGTCTAATAAGAATGGCCTGGGAAAGGAACCAGAAGAGTTAGGATACTTCTGTTGAGGTCCAGGCAGGCAGCCTGGGTGAGTGATCTCTTGCTGTCTGTTTTATATTCTGAGTTTTACTTTCCTGGCTTATCAGGTGAGGGAGGGAGGAACTCTGTAAAGACAATGTTCAAATCCTGAGCCTCTGCAATTTAAAATGTTGTCATAGTGACAAACCCTTTAGGTGAGCACAAGCCTTTCTAGTTAAGAAAACATTTTCACTCATCACCATTCATATCATGTATTGACTTCTACTGCCTTGTGCTTGAATCTCAGTGGTAAGACACAAAGGAATGAGGCCAGCTGTCCTTCAGGAGCTGTTTATGCAGGTGTATAGGGAGGGGTAGGTGGAGTGTGTGTGGGGTAAACAAAGAGCCCTGGGTGCTAGGAGAGAGCTGATGGGCAGGGGTAGCACTGCCTGTGACCTCAATCCTGTAAAGTGAAGACTTTTTAATTTTTTTGTCAGTATCAAGGCCTCCCACTTTTGTTCAGCTATGGCTGGTATTCTACCTCTGAGCCATCCCTCCAATGAGTTTTTTTTGCTAGTTAACTGGAACTAGAGGTCTTACAGACTTTCTACCTGGTTGGTTTTGAGCCCCAGTCACCCAGGTCTCAGCTTCCTAAGTAGTTCAGACCCACAGTATGAACCACCAGAGCCCAGCTTAAAGCCATGTTTTTGCCTCTTTTTTTTTTTCAGGTAAGGAAACTAAGGCTCAGAGGCAAAGGAAAGGCTGAGAGCATGCTGGGAGGAGGGGGCCAGCCTGCCTCCAGTCCTGGTCTTTTGGCACAGTTTGCCTTATAGCAGAGGGAATCCTGGATGGAGAACCTGGGAAGGAGTCTGAAAAGCACTGTGCAGGACTCTTGGACAGGACGGGAGAGGGTCACCTCCACATATACCTGGAGACAGGTGAACACCTGCAGATGCCGGACTGTAGGAAGACAGGAATTAGGATTCCTCCAGAAAATTCCTTGCTGGGAATGAAAATGGTCTAGCAGGGCTACCTGCAAGAGACCCAAGGCTAGAAGACTCATCTTTCCAGAGAAAAGTTACCCACATGTGTAAATTTCTGGTGTGTGTTTCATCTGTAAATGGACAAGGCAGAGACACTGAGAATTTCATCCCAGTTTTGGTGAACATGATCCACTGCAAATTCATTTTTTTTCAGTATTGTATTTGTTGATTTTCCTTCATGCAGGCCAACTGTGACATCCGGGGGTGCAGCGAGAATCTCTATCACCAGGCCCAGGGCCCCTGAATCTGAAGGGGGTGGAAGAAAGCACAGCTTGTCCATACCAGGGTTGGAGCAGTGACAATCGACAAGTCTCAGGCTGCTTGCATGTAGCATGTTTCTTTTCTGTCCAAATGCATCCTCCATGGCTTTGGACACTCATTTGCTATGTTGTTCTTTCCCGGCCCTGTCTTTGTTACTTTCTTCCATTTCTGAACACTTGTCTTGAACTCAGACCACCCGAGGGCTGAAACTAGATGTCTGCCTCTGTGAATGGGACTTGCTTAGTGGCATGGGCACCCTAAGACAGAGGCCTGGTCTCCTGCCTTTCTAGCTGATCCTGAGAGGTCTGCAACCAGCTGTGTTGCCAACCTATCTTCAGAACTCTCTAGAGGGACAAGCTTCGAAGCAATCCAGAAGGGCAGAACGGAAGGGACCCAGATCACAGCCACCAGCTAGCAGGATCAAGTCACCTACTGCACTTTTCCATGCTTGACCTCTCCAGCTGGAACAGGCCGGTAACCTCTTCACCTGGCGTCTTCCAGGCCCATCAGGCTGGGTGGTCCATTGGCCCTCTGGCTGCAGCTGCGGTGGGGGATGGGAGATCCCCCTGCAACGAGCTGGACCGTGGGGGCCCTGACTCTTCCAGTTAGAAGTGCCTTTGTTCTTCCTCATCCGCCCCAGGATTGCCCCCAATAAAGGACACAGGGCCCAGGCCCACAGGAGTGGGTGAGGGGTGAGGATACTGAGGCCAAAGGTCAGTTTTAGTTGGTTCTCCAGCCCTTCTTGACAGTCGGGGGTCTTCCAGGTGACCGACGGGGTCAGACCTGCACCTGTGCCGGGTCGGAGTCCACACCGATCGGCACAGGGTAGCTACAGTGCGTCTGGGGACCTCGGGGACCTGCAGGGGTGTCGCCGCCAGGGAAGGCTCAGGTGGCTTGCTCACCCCACGGGCCCACCGCTTCGCCCCCATTAAGACAGTTTGGGTAAAAGCCTTGCTTCCACGGCCGCTGGGAAACCGGCCCATCCAGGTGGAGCCCCTCCTCCCCGCTAGAGCACAGCAACCCAGGCTTCTCCAGGTGGAATTCTGCCCGCGCCACACACCTGGGTGGGGAATGTCTTGGGGACAGAAATGAACCCCACCCTCCTCGACCCCCACCCCGCAGCCTCCCCTCCCTGTGACCTGGGGCCAGTCCCTTTCATGTGTCTGCGAGACAGGGACCGTGGCGCCTTCCTCGGGTGGAGGACGCTGCCCAGGCGCGCAGATCCTGTCCTCAGGTCCCACCCTACCCCCATCCCCCGTGCTCTGCCCCCGCCAGCCTCCCCCTGGGGCCCCGGCCCCCGCCGGCAGGTTGCGGGCCGGACCCGCCCTGGCGCCCGACCCACATGTGGGTCGGGCGCCAGGGCTCGGGTCCGGCCCCGCACCTGCCGGCGGGGGCCGGGGCCCCAGGGGGAGGCTGGCGGGGGCAGGGGGTGCGGGGAGGGGGCGGGGAGGGGGGGTCCCCGGGCCCGCTTCCCTGCCTCCTCCTCCTCCTCCTCCTTGCGCATCTCGTCCAGCCAGAGCAGCCAACGGCTCCAGCCCATCTTTGTAAATCTCGCTACTGCGCGCTCCTGGGGTCCAGGCCTGGCGGCCCCTCTCCCATTTCCTTTGTGCGCCCCCCACCCCCACGCACGTGTCCTCCACCCTCAGAAGAGCCTCACTTCCTCACCTCTGGCATGGCCTTAGCGACCTTCCTAATGCAATACCCGCTTTCTCCCTCGCCTGACACATTCCGCACCCCCAGGCCCCAAAGGCTTCTTTGTGGGAAGCGTCCTTGGACTCCCACTTTTAGTCACTCTCCTTGGGGCGTCCTCAGCTCCGATCGCTCTGGTCCGGGCTTGTTTCCCCCCCCTCACACACACCGGCCCCAGGACTCAGGGCGGGGCCGGCTCCCTGGCACAGGACCGTCTTCAGCGGGTCGTAGAATGGAGTTGCGCCCATGAAAACCCAATCCATCTTGGAGTCCAAACTTCCTTCTCGGTCTCAAGCACTGATCCCAAGGACATCGTGCGTGTACTGAGACCCTTCATTTCGAGACCATACTGGGCCAGGAAACCACGTAGAGCACCCGTACCTCTCCCCAAGACTTGCCCGAGCTGTTCCTTCTACCTACACTGTGCCCTCCTCCGGGCCCCATGGGTAAACCTGATCTGCTCAAGGCCCATCTCTCCTGCACGAGAGGCCTGCTGCCTGTTGGGCTCTGTGGTGGCTGTGTGTGTGTGTGTGTGTGTGTGTGTGTGTGTGAGAGAGAGAGAGGGAGGAGGGGGGGATAGGGGGATAGGGGGATAGGGAGAGAGAGAGAGAGAGAGAGAGAGAGAGAGAGAGAGAGAGAGAGAGAGAGAGAGAGAGAGAGAGAGAGAGAGAGAGAGAGAGAGAGAGAGAGAGAGAGAGAGAAAGAACTGGGGCTTAAACTCAGGCCCTCTAGCTCTTCCCAAGGCGGATGCTCTACACTTCAGCCTTAGTTTGCTTTTTTGTTGTTGCTGTTGGTTAATTGGAGATGAGTCTAGGGATTTGTCTACCCCAGCTGGCTTGGGACAGGAATCCTTGGATGTCAGCCTTCTGAGTAGTGAGGAATCTAGCCAGGAGCCATTAGTGCCCAGCCACACCTGAATGTTACTTCACCTAGAATAGCGCCTCTTATCCCCTCAGTGTGAACCTGCAAGGTGACCTGGGGTGACAGCCTGGAGGCTGATCTAGGATGGAGTTCTAGTCTAGAAAGATATAAAGTGTCAAACAATGACAAAAGACACAGGTTCTTTTTCTCCCACAGTAGCCTTTCTCTCCCAGGCCTTGGGAGTGGGCTAAGAGGGGGGCCAAGGTCTCCTTTGAACCTTCCCACCTTTCCAGTCAGAGCTGGGTGGGATAGGATTCCTGCTGTAGGGCTAGGTCCAGTCTGGATCCTCTGTGGTTTTGAGCCTCCTGGAAGAATTTCGGGGAAGGGTGTGCAGGGTGTGAGGAAAAGGTGGGGAGAGCAGAAAGAATGCTGGAGACTGAGAGGGAAAGTAGCAAAAGGTGAGGAGGCCAGTGAGAGATGACTTTCCCAGGGTCCTGGGAAGAAGGGGCCAGTTTGAATGACAATGGTTCCCTGGAGAGCAAAGGAAGACTCTAGAGGATGGGAAAGCGGGAGGAGGAGGGTCAGGAGGGCGGGAAGGAAGCTACCCTCGGCAGCTGTCCTTTCAAGTCCCATAAACCCCTAACAATGAGAGGAACTGACCAGTGGACAAAAAACAAAACAAAACAAAAAACCGGACAGAGGATGATTAACGTAGTTCACCGAAGAAATACAAAAACGTTGTAAAAACATCAGAAGTCCCAAAGTACAAATGGAAAAGAGATTCTGAGTTTTCCTCTCCAGACTTCGTCTAAACAATAACAGAAAAGGCCACAGATGTTGGTAAGGGTAAGATATGGGGAAGGAAGTTAGCCCTTCTCTCACCCGTGAGGAGGTAAATTGCATGGCTTCACCCCAGGAACATTTTCTGTCTGTACAAAAGCTTTGTAAGGGGTATGCTTTGATTTAGCAACCTTCTTTTTAAAGTATCCTAAAATCAAAGATGATTAATCTCAGCCTTAGTTGTAACTAGGAAAAATTGGAGATTGTGTAAGTGTTCCCATGTAAGGGAATTGGGTAAGTATGCCACATTCAGAGATGGAAGTCTGTTCAGACATGAAATGTCATGCTGAGGAAGAATATTTATTAATTCTATGGGCAAACACTCAAGATAGGCTGGTAGGTGAAAAGAGGAAGTTATAAAACAGCATGACTCTCATTTTATACAATGTCTATATAAATATGCGTAATTTTCAACCATATTAGTGCTGAGTTAGGTGCTGGGTTGTGTGCTAAGAACTTTACTTAGGCTTCCTTTCAAGTCCCAACAGCCCTGAAAAATTCTAGCAACTGCAAAAACAAAAGCAGAAACTAACCAGAAAACAAGAAATCCACCAACATGCTAATATGGAACCGAAGTGGACATGGTTTTAATTTTCTTATATTTTGTCATCTTTTCTCCAATTCAACAAAAGCATTTTGAAATCTTGAAATCATAAAAATCATTTGTTCAGGGGCTGGGAGTTTGGCCTAGTGGTTGAGTGCTTGCCTAGCATGCACGAAGACCCGGGTTCGAATCCTCAATACCACATACATAGAAAAAAGCCAGAAGTGGTGCTGAGGCTCAAGTGGTAGAGCCCTTGAGAAAGTCCAAGGACAGTGCTCAGGCCCTGAGCTCAAGCCCAGGACTGGCAAAAAAAAAAAAAATCATTTGTTCAAAAATATTTTCAGGAGCTTCTGATTTGGGAGTGGGGTGGTAGTTTTCTCTTTGTGCTAATTTGGTGAGACTTCAGGAACAAAGAGCCACCAACTGGGTCACTTAACAGAAATTCGTGTTCTCACAGCTCTGAAGGTTGCACGTTTGAGATCAAGATGTTGGCAGGGTGGTTCTAAGGCTGTGGGAGAAGGCTCTGCTCTGGCCTCTCTCCTACCTGCTAGTAGCCCCAGGCTTTCTTCATCTTGTTTCTTCTTGTATCGCTGCACACTTCTCCTCTATGCATGTTTCTTTCTGTGTCCAAATTTTCCTTTTTTATAAAGATACTAGTCATTGGCTTGGGGCTCAACCTAATGATCTCATTTTCATCTGATTACTCATCTCCCAATAAGATCATATTCTGAAGTATATATAAGAAAGGAATTAGGAGTTCAACATGGGAATCGGGGTGGGGGAAACACTTTCACCCATAACATTGCTGAGTAAGTGTTCCTTCTTAGGCGAGCATGGTAGAGAGGTAGGGGTAGGAAGCCCTCTTATATGGTTGAGTCTCTGTTGTTAGACTCTCTGGGTCTCCCTGGAGTTGCCTTACTATGTGACCTTGCAGAAATGGTCCAGACTCTGAGCTTACTATATCTTTCTCTCTTTGGAAACTGAGGCTAGTGTTTATTGACATTCTAGAGTTTGGGGAAAGGAGCTCCTTTGAATTAGCAATTCTACTTAGTATCCTAAAATCATAGATGATTACTTATAACTAGGAAAAACTGGTGAATTGTATCAATGTTGAAAGAAAGGGAATTGAGTAGATCAGACCCCATTCAGAGGTGGTAACGTTGTGTGTGAGGGGAACTTGGGGATGACATTTCTTTCTCAGGAAGTGTCTTTCTCTTTTGACCTTTCTCCAGAGGCATACGTAGCTCGGAGCACTGGCTCAGGACAATCATAGAGACCAGAGTGCAAGTTCTAGTTCTAGCTCTAGCTGTGTGGTTCCTGTGAGAGCTTCCATTTCCTGTTTTGTGAGATGGGAAGAATTTCCCTCCCCATTGGCCTACTGTGGTTTACTATCCCTGGGACTCTGAAATGTCACAAGAGATGAAGGCAGACTAGTGGGGAGATGTCATGGTAAGATTGCAAAACCCAGCTTAGTTTAAGAGAGTTACAGAAGGAAGGAGGCAATTTGGAGCATCAACTTGGTAGGTTTAAGTTAGGCATCATCTCCTTTAAAAAATTGCCCTTGAATGTCTCAGCCTGAATTAGCCTTCTGTCCCCAACCTAAGCTTCCATAGTCCTCCCTGTTACCCTGTTGTAGCACTCATTACTCTTCACAACAAGAACCCTGCTAGGATCAGAGAAGTCTCTGAAAGAAGAGACCATCATGTCTCTTAAAATAGAAAAAAAAAAGAGGGGCCGGGAGTTTGGCCTAGTGGTAGAGTGCTTGCCTAGTATGCACAAAAGCCCTGGTTCGATTCCTTGGTACCACATACATAGAAAAAAAAAAGCCAGAAGTGGTGTTGAGGCTCAAGTGGTAGAGCTCTAGCTTTGAGAAAGTCTAAGGACAGTGCTCAAGCCCTGAGCTCAAGCCCAGGACTGGCCAAAAAAATATATTAAAAAAAAATAGAAAAAAAGAATAAATGCACAGAAATAGTGAAACCCAGTGCTGGTAATATTGCAGAGAACGTTGCAAACAAACATGTTCTCATGATAGGGATCAACACAGTCTTTCTAAGAGAACTATTTTCCAATGCCTAATAATAATCACATACCTAAGTTTAACCTTTGACTAAGTGAAACCAGTTGGGGAAGTATACTCCAAGTAAATAATACAAAGGTGAAAAACAACAACAAAAGCTTATTTGTAGGAGGGTATTTTGAGCCAATGTTGTCATAAAAAAAGAGGGGAAATAATAAGGGTGTGCTGAATAAGTAAATTGCAAGCCATGGCAGATTGGTATCCACTTCCACAATTCAGCACAGTCCAGCCCACATTCATTGAGAGCAGGGCCTGTGTCAGCTCCTGGAATCCTTCCTGGGGGCCCAGACAGAACTCTGCATGGCTTAGTGGGTAGACAGACAGGTAAGCAACCATCATATAGCATAAGCAGTGAAGCAAAGAAGTAGGAAGGGTGCTCATGGAAGGGTTAACGCCAGGGAAAGCTCTTAGGTAAGCTTCTCTCAGGAGTAGATGCCATGGTGGCTTTAGGCTGATCTCAGTGGAGAGGAGAAAAAAGCCTAGACAAGGAAGGAGAGCATCTGGATAGCAAATTGTATGTGTGGCTGCAAGATAGAAGGTATATGAGGTTGTTGTAAGGCTGGAGAGTAGAGCTGGCAACAGCTGCTCTCCTCCTCCTCCTCCTCCTCCTCCTCTTCCTCCTCCTCCTCCTTGCCTGAGACTTGGACTCAGACTTCATACCTTGACATTTTGCTCATTGGCTGGCACTCTATCAGCTGAGCCGTACTTCCAACCCCAGATTGAAGTCTTTGATTGTCAGTTCTGTTTTACTCAGCAGAGATGGGGAAAGAGCCAAGATCCTTAGGGGAGCTGAGCTAGAAAATTCCCTTAGTAACTTAAGAAGACCATGAGCCACGTGCCTGTGGCTCACACTTGTAATCCTAGATAATCAGGAGGCTGAGATCTGAGTATCAAGGTTAGAACAAGCAAAACTCAGGAAATGGAGGTGTGGCTCAAGTGATAGAGTGCTAGCCTTGAACAAAAATGCTAAGGGGCCACTTCCAGACCTTGAGTTCAAGTCACAGTTCTGGCACATACACATACACACACACACACACACACACACACACACACGCACACACACATGCACACACCACACCAGCATGTCAAAGCTTAAAGGCTTTAATGGGGAGGCCAGCATGTAACAAAGTGATGGAAACCTGTTGCAGGATCTTAAGACCTGAGGTAGAAAGGAAGAAGCAAGGTCACAGGTGTTTATGATGCTAAAGGGACAGACAGTTCTTGGTCACTGGGGAAGAAGGAGAGGCAGGTTTATGGCTGGTGATGCCCACATCTAAGTAGATAACTGAGGAGTAGGAAGGGGAGGAGTAGGAGGAGGAAGAAGAGGAAATCTGGGAGGAAGCAAGTAAACCTAGTTTGGGGTTTAAACCTGTTGGGTTTAGTACTGTTGAACATCAGGTGCACAGGATGGTGGCCGGCTGGGAGATGCCTGGAGGCTAGTGGTGCCAATTGGGGGCTGGGGCATCCACCCCAGTGAAGAGTTTACTGGGAGAGAAGGGGCTGGAAGGGAAGTAGGCATTGTAGAGAGGCTATTAAGGAAAATCCAGGATTTGTCCTATCAAGGAGACTCACCTCATAGCAGCCCAAGGAGGAGAGAGAAAAAGGACCACAAAAGTGTTACCAATGGTCATTTCTTGGGGAGTAGAGGGCTGTCTCCAGACATGTCCCACTCGCTGCCAGACAGAGGATCCCTCAGTGCTCCCTCATCTGGGCTCTGAGGAACACACGACCTGTGTATTCCTCAGGGACCGCCAAGGTCTTTCTGGGTCTCAGTTTCTTTCACATCCAAGGAGTATCATAATTCTGCCTGTCCTTCACGAGCATTTAGCACTTCAGAGGAGTTGTCTGGTGGCCCAGTGAACGAGCTCTGATCTGGGTTTTTCTTTTTCTTTTTCTTTTTTCCTTTTGGATTTTTTTGCCCCTGTTTTGGTGTGGGTCCTGTGGCTTTAACTCCGAGCTTAGGTGCTGTCCCTTATCCTTTTCTTAGCTCAAAGCTTTATGTTAGCTACTTGAGCCACAGCTCCACTTCCAGCTTTTTGGTGATTACTTGGAGATGTGTCTCATGGGTTGACTTTGAGCTGTGATCCTCAGATCTCAATTTCCTGACTTAGTAGGATTACAGGTGTGAGCCACCAGTATCTGGCACCTGACTCTGCTTTAGCTCTTATAAATCTCAGGTTCTTCCACAGGAGGCGTGCCTGATTTCCTTTTTCTTTTCTTTCTGTCTTCAGTGATTCCTTGTCTCTGTCTTCCTTGTCTCTTGTCTTCAGTGATTCCTTGTTTCTGTCCTCTAGCTCCATCTCCATTCTGACTTGTTTCCTGGCCCACTGTTGATCTATGGCTGGCCCATTGTGGGTTTATTGATTCATTCATTTAGCTCTGATTTATTGATGGTATCTCTGTTCTGAGGCCAGTGTGCCTTCATTTCCCATAAATCCTTAAGATCTTTTAAGAATTTTCCCTATCTCTTCCATCTTCCTCTTTCTGCCCCCTGCAAAAGACTCAGCAGATCTACCATCTTTTAAAACAGGAACAACAACAAAAAATCCCTCTTCTGCCTTTCTCTAAGCTTATTCCCACCTGGATTCCTCCTTAACCATTTTTTGTTTTCAGATAATCAGCTATATTCCCGCTCTGGCTTCCCTTCTCTGAAATTCTAGGATCACAATAGTTCAAAAGCTATGTGCATATAGCCATATAGGATGAGGATAAGCAAAATGAACTCCAGGATATGGACACAAGAGGTTTGTCTTTGTGGTTGTTATTCTTTTTTTTTTTTTTTTTTTTTTTGCCAGTCCTGGGCTTGAGCACTGTCCTTGGGTTTTCTCAAGGCTAGAGCTCTACCACTTGAGCCTCAGCACCACTTCCAACTTTTTTCTATGTATGTGGTAGCGAGGAATTGAACCCGGGTCTTCATGCATGCTAGGCAAGCACTTTAACCACTAGGCCAAACTCCCGGCCCCTGTGGTTGTTATTCTTAACCTTCCTCTCTCCCTCTCCCTCTCCCTCTCCCTCTCCCTCTCCCTCTCTCTCTCTCTCTCTCTCTCTCTCTCTCTCTCTCTCTCTCTCTCTCTCTCTCTCTCTCTCTCTCTCTCTCTTTTCCTTATGTTTTATCTCATGTTTCTTTACTATATCTGATTTTAGTATCTGGTATATTGTATATAAGGTTATTTGTTAATTTGAAATAGAGAAGGGAAGGGGAAAAACAAGATGATTGGGAGGGGTGGGGGAAGGAAATTGGGAGAAAAACATGGGTATCAATGTTCAAGAAGTAATGTACCCACTACCTGACTAATATAACTGTAACCCTCTCCACCCCGATGATAAAATACAATTATAAAAAAATTGTAGTAGATGGACAAAGGAGGATACTCTTAGAGGAGGAACACAAGGTATAATTTCCTATCTGCCTCTGATCATATAAAACAGCATTTATCAAAATGAACTCCAGGAAGCAGAAACAAGAGGTTTTTTTTTCTTCGTTGCCTTTTATATTTTCTTTTCTTTCTGTCTTGTTTATGTCTTTGAGAGGGTAAAGAAGGAGTCACAGAAATGGAGGGACAAAGGACAGACAAATGTAGCAGTGAACTATACAACTTGTGGGTATTGACAGCAGGGAAAACAGAGAGAGTGAGGGAAGAGGTGACATTGTCCAAAAAGAAACATCCTCTTTACCTGATGTAAGTAACGGCAACCCCTCTCATCATTGCCTTTATAATGACAACTTAAAAATGAAAAGAAAATTGTAGTAGGTTGAACAGTAGCCCCGAAAATGACATCCACCACTAGTCTTAACCTGTGGAACCTGCAAATATGAGCTTACATGGAAAAAGAGTCATTGTGGATGTAATTAAAGATTTCAAATAGAGATAATACTAGATTTAAGAGTGACAGAGGTCCTTATAACAGAAAGTCAGGAGCCTGGAGACTCCAGTCAGTAACTAGAAACCAAGTTATATATACACAGAGTTAATGGAATTATACAGCAACAGACCAGGCCATCAAATACTGTTAGCAGCCACCAGGAACCAGGGGATCGGCCGGGGCCAGATTTTCCCTCTCGAGCCCCAGATGGAGCCAATTCTTGCTAATACCTTGCTTTCAAACTTCTGCTCTTCTAAGCTAGGAGGAAATCTCTTTTTCTTGTTTTAAGCCACCTAATTTGTGGTAATTTGCCATAATAACCCTAGGAAATTAATATGATAATAGCTATAACAACTAACAATCACGCCCTAGGTCAGGCATAATTCTGTATCTTCTAGACATTATTTTGATTCTCCCCCAACAACCCAGTAAAGTAGACACATAAGAAAAAGAAGATCAACACAATCAGTTACTGAGGGATTGCCCTGGCTCTGTCATTTAAACATTGAATCCTCAGCATGAGTAATATGCTTTTTTATTTTCCTCTTTTACAGGAGCCTGCTGGCTAGAAACTTGTGTCATTTTGCCCAGGGTCACATAGTGAATAGTAGCAAAGCCAGGATTCCAACCCCAGTAATTTGAACTGCTTCGCATCTCTGGCTCTGAAGCTGATGGGTAAACTAACCAAATTGGAGAGAGAGAAGAGGGCCAAGAAACTGGTGATTTGGGGAGGAAGATTCTCCATTATGGAGTAGATGGTCTAGGTCTGGCTAAGAGAGGGAGGCGGGCATGGAGACTTTGTTGACCCCATGGAGCACATGAGAGCCAAAGACAGCTGTGGTCACCTAGGGATCACTAGGGTCTAAGAGTTGGAGCAATTCTGAGTAATTGGGTGGAGTTGGGGCCGTGGGGACTGTCAGCTAGACAAAAATGGAAGGGAATGAGTGTTATCCACAGACTCAGTTAGGCAAGGGACCTGGAGGTCAATGGTCATACTAAAGGAAGGCATAAACTGCTTTGGGAGTTCAGAATTGAGCAATCAATCCTGGTCCTTACCAGGAAAACCAAAACCAAAACCAAGAAAAGGAACACAAGTGGATTCACACACACACACACACACACACACACACACACACACACACACACACACACATTCACACAGATAGAGATGTGTGGTTGGAAGGCATTCCAGGTGAAGGGTATAGGAAGAACAAAGGCAGGAAGGACAACAGCACAGGCTGGATACAGCTTCAGGCTGACTGTACTTAGGGTTCATGAAAGCATGTGATGGGAACGGAGCTTTGAAAGTTCCTAATTTGGATACGTTGCAAAGCAGATGCTGAATCAAGGATTTAGAATCATATGCTCCATTAGAGAGGATGTTCTCAGAAAGCTCAGTGAAAGAGGCACCCCTGGAAGAACTGGGGCTCAGCTTCTTAGACTTCTGTGTGATGATGTAGAACACATTTCAAAATTATCCCACTGAGGGGAAAGGAAATTGGGGTACTTGTGCACTGACTCTTGTGGTCCTATCGTGGTTGAAGATTGCTCATCCGAGCTTTTAATTCTCTGGCTAGTCATCCCTCCCTAAGTGGATGGACAAATTCCTATGCAAAGAAATGCATACCCTAGCCTGGCACTGGTGACTCATTCATGCCTGTAATCTTAGTGACTCAGGAGGCTGAGACCTGAGGATTGCTGGTTGAAGCCAGCCTAGGCAGGAAAGCTAGTGAAACTCATCTCCAAGTAACCACCAGAAAACTGGAAGTGTAGTTGTGGCTCAATGTAGTAGAGCATGCTAGGCGCTGGTGGCTCATACCTGTAATCCTAGCTACTCAGGAGGCTGAGATCTGAGGATCGCAGTTCAAAGCCAGCCCGGGTACCAAAGTCTGTGAGACTCATCTCCAATGAAACCACCAGAAAACCAGAATTGGTGCTGTGGCTCAAGTGGTAGAATGCTAGACTTGAGCTGAAGAGCTTAAGGACAATGCAGAGGCCCAGAGTTCAAGCCTCACAACCACCACGACCACCAACAAAAGGCACTACTAGCCTTGAGCAGGGACAGTGTCTAGGCCCTGAATTCAAGCCCCATGACCAAAAAATAAGTAAATAAGTAAATAAATAAAATAAAGTAGGGCCGGGAGTTTGGCCTAGTGATACAGAGCTTGCCTAGCACGCACGAAGACCTCGGTACTACATACATAGAAAAAGCCAGAAGTGGTGCTGAGGCTCAAGTGGTAGAGCACCAGCCTTGAGGAAAGCCCAAGGAGAGTGTTCAGGCCCTGAGTTCAAGCCCCAGGACTGGCAAAAGAAAAAAAAATATGGTATCCCAGCGGTGGGAAAACACTACCCAATTCCCCCTGTTGACGACATTTAGAAAGGAAGGGCTAAGAAGTTGTGGATGGAGTACCATTAGCACTTGCTGGAGAAGGGAAACTGAAGTAGGATTCACAAGAGTACAGCAGCCCTTCCAAGAGATTTATTATTTGGTGAGCAATGGAAAATTCCCACAAGCTCCTAAAGGTGCTGCAAAGGAGAGATGGTGAGATGAGACCTAGGGCCCATGGGGGAAGGAGGAAAGTGGGACAACGGACAGGAGGGATGGCTTGAGGGAAATCTGTTGCAGTGTGTGGACAGGATTTGGCAGTGGATTGGATGTGTGGGAGGGAGGTGCTCTGGGGAAAGAGGATGGCGCATACCTGACAGGCATGACCAACAGCTCCAGGATACAACTTGTTATGGAAACTCCAAACCAGTAAAGCTAGTGAGAAATGCTACATATTTGGATAGGCCAGAAACTCTTAGCACTAGTCAGCTGATTTTTTCCCCTCCAGTGATCTCCCCAGAAAGAATAATAACGTCCATTTTCAAGCACCTACCAAGTGCCACATGTTCTATCTACTTATTGCCATTCTCTCATAGTCATATTGACTACTAGATACTGTTACCCTCTTTGCTTTGTTGATGAGTGTGTGTGTGTTGCTGAAGACTGAACTTAGGGCCTTGTAATTATTAGGCAAGCACTCTCCCACTGAGCTAAATCCCTAACCCCACCAGACTCAGTTTGTAAGTGGGGAAATAAGAACTCAGAGAATAAACCATGGACTAAGTGTCACCTAGCTGGTAAGTAGAATTCATTTTAACAAAACCCTTTCTCTGCTTGAACTTGTTACATGGCCTCAGGAAAAACAGTAAATTACCAGTAACAGAGCTGGGTAAATGCCCAGTACTTTGACCTTCCAAATCATGTTTGCTTTTGACCTTGCAGAGTCCTTAAGGGTCAGAGACAGACAGCATCCTCAGTTCACAGATGATGAGACAAATCTAGGATCAGGAAGTAGCTTTTCCAAAGTCTCATAGCTAAGCCAGGCTCTGTTGGCTCACGCTGGTAATCCTAGCTACTCAGGAAGCTGAGATCTGAGGATTGTGATTCAGAGCCACCCTGGGGAGATCAATTTGAAAAATTTCTTATTTCCAACTACCCAGCAAAAACCCAGAAGTAAAAGTTTGGCTCAAGTGGTAGAGCTCTAGCCTTGAGTGAAAAGCCTTGAAGGGAAGAGCATAAAGGCCCTAAGTTCAATACTAGCACAACAAAGCCACACAAACAAAAGCCCCCCAAACAATGTCCCATAGCCAGTCCCCATCTCTTAACCTTAAATTGTGTTCCTGGACCTTACCTGTTACAGAGTGTCTATGTCAGCAGGGCGTTCAGACAGGAGGATGGGGTCTGGCCTGGGATAGTTGACTGGAAGAAGGTGGAGAGATGGTAGAAGCTCCTGCTGTGTCTTTGGTGCCACATCCCTCTGCAGTCTCATGGTGTTTAGTTAATCCTGCTCTGTTGACCCTGCTGACTTTTCTGCTGACTTCTATGGGGATTTTTTTTTTTTTTTGCTAGTCCTGGGGCTTGAACTCGGGGCCTGGGCACTGTCACTGAGCTTCTTTGCTCAAGGCTAACACTTGAGCTACGGTGCCACCTGAAGTGGCACTTTTCTGTTTATGTGGTTCTGAGGTAACTAACTCAGGGCTTCATGCATGTGAGGCAAACACTCTACCACTGAGCCACATTCCTAGCCTTCCTCTGGGGATTCTTATCCCTTTATAGACTGGGAGCTGCTTTTTCTTTTTAAAATTACTTAATTATAACCATGGTTTAATTAATTGTAGGTGGAAGAAGCTTAATTAAGGACAGAGTGGGCTTAGATTCCACAGCTGAGTAGTTCTATTTTGCTAAATCCAGAAACAATCACATGCTGATTTGTCACCTACCAGGTGTAACAGTAGACAAATTGACTTCTTACATGACATGTTAATAGTCAAACTTGTGGTAAGCTAAATCCCCCTGCGAGGAGATCACATCCTCAAAAGTCTAAGTTGAAGTAAAGATGTTGAAAGGCATTTCAAAAGACTAGCTTATTTTAAAAACACAACACAATCAAAACTTATTTCCCTGATAATTTATTGAAGGTTTCTTGATCTTTATACATATATTGACAGATCCAAGGTGCTGGTGGTCCACACCTATAATCCTGGCTATTTAGGAGGTTGAGATCTAAGGATTGAGACAGGAAGCTTCCCCAGGCAGACAAATCTGAAAAACTCCTATCTCCAATTACCCAGCAAAAAGCTGGAAGTGGAGGTGGCACTGAGGTGGTTGAGTGCTAGGCACCTTCAATTCAAGCCTTGATATGCCACCCACACTAAACAGCACATATTCACAGAGATTAGCCTGGCGGTTATGATATATAATATATACAATTATTGAATGAATTCAATATGTTTAAAAATAAAGGCCGGCACTGGTGGCTCATGCTTATAATCCTAGTTATTCGAGGAGACTGAAATCTGACAATCAACGTGGTTCTAAGTCAGCCAGGTCAGGAAAGTCCATGAGACTCCTATCTCCAATTAACTGACCAAAATCCAGAAGTAGGAGTATGGCTCAAGTGGTAGAACACCAGCAGGAAATAAAAAGCTAAAGGACGATTACCTAGGCTGAGTTCAAACCCTAGCACCAGTGTACACGAACACATACATACCCATTCTCACCCCACACTCCTCCACACACTTAAAAATTACCATACAAAAATAAAACTAGTACTTTGATCATCATCTTTGGGATGTCTATGGTCAATCTGGAGTCAAGTTAATGACAAAGTTTTTTTCTATAATGCTTTTCAAAAAGAGTTGTTCTGCAGTCACGTTGTGATGCAAGTTCTTCTTCATTGAAGACATGGTGGCATTCCCATAATAGTGCAAAGGGCTCATGAGGTCAGAAAAGTTGTATTTAAAACCAGCTATGTGAACTTCGTGACAGATGTGAAATGCCAATGCAATGGCAATCATTCCCATTGTTGGGTATTTGTATCTCTGACTTCGGGGATGGACTTTTGGGAAATGAAGCAGTTCATAGGCGGTTGTCCTGATAAGGAAAGGATCTAATAGTCTGATTTGATATGGTTTATAGATCAACTTTGCAGGTGGTTTCTTCCAAAAATGTCTAAGGTATGCAGGGTGATTGGTCAGCAACTGCAGCATCCAGTTCAGATCGTATGTCTTAAAAGCAACGAAAATGGCTATGGTGTTGGCATCTCTGTGACTGCTACTTGAAAACACCGATTCTGGATAAAACAGTCTAAAGGTTGTCCGGGTCCCCACTTCCTCTTCGTGTCCTAAAACTGGACCATTGTTCATTCTTATGATGACATCATAGGAGTCAATTTTTCCTCTTAACTTCTTATTCCTCAAAACTCCTCCATTACCCACCACCACACACGTTTTACATGTCACATTGTCAAACTCAGTAAAGAGCTCGCAGTCCTCTAGTCTGGAAAGCACAGTCTCAAAATGGGACTTTGCTTTTTTTACCCCATAGGGCAAATCAAACTGATCCCTATCAAAAGAGGAAGCAGTCTGTTTAAAATCATCTTCACACAGAAAAGGGTAGAGCTGTGGAAATGTCAGGAGAGAGGCAAACGCTGGTGGCGAGGAGCACATTTGGAAATGCCTGTTGGGCTTCAGTTCGCTGAGTGACATCCAATAAAACCTGGCTCCCCAGATGATACAGAAGAGGATATAATAGTAATAGACGACGATAAAGGTCAGGAATAGGATCTTCTGGCACCGAGTCATGCCTGGCCGGGAATCCCTCTTCCCCGAAGCCTCTCTGTGCTTGCGTGCGGTGGGAGCTGCGGGGCAGGATGGCTCGGGGAGAGAGGTTAGCGGCGGGATGGTTGAGTCCTCCACGTGGACCGCAGGGCCAAGCTCCCGTAAGGCTCCTTCAGTGAAGGCTGCCCTGAAGGCCCAGATGCCAGGACGGATCGCAGAGTGGAGCCCCGCTTTCCTCCTGCCCTGGCCCCTAGCTTCAGCAATCTGCTTTCGCTCCCATAGGCTGGGCTGCATGGGGTCCCCAAGGCAGTGGCTGAGTGTGGGCCGGATCTCCTCCACGCTCGGCCTGCAGAGGAGCAGAAGTGGGGTGGGGGGGGGGACCAGCCACGGGGAACGCCACGAGGTGTTCAGGTGGAGCTTCTTGAGGACTCGGATGTTACTTGATTTACTTGCATGGCTCCAGTCCGCAGCCCAGAAGACATGCTTGGGGAATCCCGGTGATGGGGTGTGATGAAGACAATGTCTGATTATTGAATTTCCTCTGCGTCAGACGTGGTGGGGGACCCTCTTCCTGTATGACCGTCTCTCAGCATAAGGTGGATAGAAACGTGTTGCAGGTGACACAATTAAACTCAAACAGGAAGGAAAGGAGGAAGAGGAGGAGGAAGAAAAAGGAGGAGGAAAAAGGAAGGAAGGAAGGAAGGAAGGAAGGAAGGAAGGAAGGAAGGAAGGAAGGAAGACAAAAGAAGAAGTCAAACATGAGAGGCACACAACTGTAATCCTAGCATCTCAGGAGGCTGAGATCTGAGGATTTACCTGTAGAAGCCAGCCAGGGCAGGGAAATCTGTGAGACTCTTATCCCCAATTAACTACAAAAAAGCCAGAAATGAAGCTGTGGCTCAAATGGTAGAGTACTACCCTGAAGCACAAAAGCTCAGAGACAGTCCCCAGGTCCTGAGTTCAAGTCCCAGGAACAGCAAAAAAAATGCTTGGAGGCATGGCACAAGTGGTAAAAGATCCACACTGAGTAAACAAGCCTAGTCACAATGTAAAAAAAAAAAAAAATCCAGCCACCATTAGCTTGTAAACCTAGCTACTCAGAAGTGCTAAGATCTGAGGATCACAATTTGAAGCAAGCTTGGGCAGAAAAGTCTATCAGATTCTTGTTTTCAATTAACCAGCAAAATTCTGAAAGTGGAGCTGTGGTTCAAGTAGTAGAACACTTGGTGACCTTGGGTGACAAAGGCCAGCATGTAGGCTTTGAGTTCAAGCCCCAGGACTGGTACCAATAACACACGAACATTTAAAAAAGATGTACAGTACTCAGTTGAAAACTCCACAGGGCAATCCAGCTCTGAGCCTATCTGGATCTAGGTTCAAGCACTGTTTCTCTCCCCTTTTGGCTCAGCATCCTTTGTGTTGACATTGCTTTTAGGAAGATGCTTCTTGGGCTACTATCTCAGCAGAAAAGAGCCCCCTTTCCCAGTACCTCTATCAAGAGTCTGTGGCAGGCTCCCATGCAGCTTGACAGCTTCCCATCCCTTGACCAATCAGGATGTTTGGGCCCTTTCACTTGTCACATTTAGTTTAAATAACCAGCCCTGAAGCCAAGGGAAGGAGTCTCTGCTCACTCAAACTAAAAGTCAGACACTGGGCAAAAAGAAAGTTTCTCTAAGATAGCTATGAGAATCATCTTTTATAATAAGTACCCCCATTTTTCTAGATAAAGAAACTGAGGGTCAGTAAATTAAAAGTTGTGTGTGTGTGTGTGTGTGTGTGTGTGTGTGTGTGTGTGTGAGTGTGTTAGTGATGGGGCTTGAACTTGGGGCCTGGGTGCTGTTGCTGAGTTCCTCTGCTCAAAGCTAGCACTCTACCATTTTGAGCCACAGCACCAATTCCAGTTTTCTGATGGTTAGTTGGAGATAATAGTCTTGTGCCTTTTTCTGCCCTGGCTGGCTTTGAGCAGCAATCCTCAGATTTTAGCCTCCTAAGTAGCTAGGGTCATAGATATGAGCCACTGATGCCCAGCTAAGAGGTTATATACCTAGTTGGTAGAATGACAGCATTTGGATTCGGATGTCTTTCTCAGAGGTCTTTTTTCTTGTAGGTCAGGAGACAGGGTTTCTTTCATTATGGGTCACCTAATCACTCCAAACATTAGCCCTTAATGGGCTCTCCAGTACAGTGCTACTCAAAGTGTAGTCCTTGGATTATGCTGCTCTGTTAAGGCTTTGCTCCTTCCCTATAATGAGTTAAATACCAAAATCAGAGCAATTTTTAGAAACATGGTGTTGTCATTGAGCATTGCCACAATAACCACATGCTATGATATAAAAAGTTTGGTCTGAGAGGGGGTTGTAAATAATTTGAGACACATTGCTTGATGATTTCTAGAGGGAAGGCCTGAGGCCTGCTAGGCTTGCAAAGGAAACTAAGGTGGTTTGAGTGGATCTTCCACACGGAGGCCCAGAAAGGCAGTATCCACCCCACTAGTCAGACAGTGGTTTTGTCACTTGGCCAACCAAGAGAAGCCTTCCTAAAAGCCCCACCCTTAGCAGAGGCTGACATGCCTCTGCTACCTATGAGAGAAGCAGGTAGAGAGACTCAAGCCTGTGCAGCTCCAGTGCCTTAGGGCTCTTGGTTGTAGTCCAGCTGGATCCTGGCTGATTCTGCCCAGAGCCTGTAGGCACCTGGCACTCTCCTTCACCAGTGCCCTCCCCCATGCTTCCACATCGTGCCCTGGAGGGACGATGATGGCTGACACAGGCTGACCTTGAAAAGCCTAAGCACCAGACAGTTGATTTTTAAGCCGAGGTAAAAGATCAGCTCCAGGAACAGGCTGTCACCTCCCATCTTGAACCTCCTCAAATTGGCCCTAGGGATGTGGCATGGCTCCTGAACCTGCTTCCACATCAGCTGGATACTCTTTGATGTCATGGGTCAACAGAGCAGTTCCAGGCACAAGCATTTCTGCAGTTAAGATGATTCAGGATGGCGAGTGTGAACCCCCAAATAAAAGAAACCCAGCAAACCAGACCTTTTGGGAGGTTTCTGATCCCACAATTACCTGGATATGCTTTTTTCTGCCCTATTCTATTGTGCCTGGCACTGTGCAAACAGCTCAAGCGCTGGTGCCAGCTGGGCACTAGTGACTCACATCTATAATTTCAGGAGGCTGAGATCTGAGGATCAAAGTGCAAAGTTAGAGCAAGTAGGAAAAGTCCGTGAGACTCATCTCCAATTCAAACTACCAAGAAAAAGCTGGAAATGGAACTGTGGTGCAAGTGTCAGAGACAGCACCCAGGTCCTGAGTTCAAGCTCTAGGACTGGCACCTCTCTCTCTCTCTCTCTCTCTCTCTCTCTCTCTCTCTCTCTCTCTCTCTCTCTCTCTCTCTCTCTCTCTTACACGCGCGCACACACACACACATGCGTGCTCTGCTGTCCTAGGTGAGCAGCCCAGCTCTGTTGCATGACTTTGGATTGAGTATCCTGATTATGGCATTTGGGAAAGCACAGACAGCAGCTCATGGGCTGAAAACAGGGAACTGGCACAGTGCTATAATGAAGCTCATGGACACTGGAGTGAATAGAAGATTGTTTCTGCCTCTTCCAGACAGCTCTGGAAGCTGACAAGAATGCTGCTTTGGTTCCTTCCAGCTGTGTGACCAGATGCAGATTTCTCTGCTTCTCTGAGCTTAGATGATTCCATCTATAAAGAGCAAAAAAATCTCTTCCCTTCTCGCCCTCCAAAACTGACAATGAGGAATAAATGCAATCAAATGCAACAGAAAATACATTCACACATATCTATGACTAATACCAGGGGCTAGGTCTTCTAGGTACATTGAAGATGGTATGGTGCAAAAACTTGATTTCTTCTCTAAGAATTCAGTAAGAGAAAAGAATGATGAGAAGTAGCAGAGTGCCGGCGGCTCATACATACACTCCTAGCCACTCAGCAGGCTGAGATCTTGAAGACCAAGGTTTGAAGCCAGCTTCACAGGAATCTCCATGACACTTTTCAGTTAGCCACCAAAAAGCTAGTAGAGGTCGCATGGCCCAAGTGGTAGTACACCACCCTTGATTTAAAAAAGCTAAGGGGCACCACCCAGGCCCTGAGTTCTAGCCCCAGTACACAGGACCTACGTGTGAACATGCACATGCACGCATGCATGCACACGCACACACACACACACACACACACACACACACACACATAATGATGAGGAAAACCAGTAGACATATAGATAATCAAATCATACCTATGGCATATATTACAAAACAAGGTGCAAAATAGTAAGGAAGAATGGGACAAGATAATTTGACCAACTTAGGTAAGTCAAGGAGGGCTTCCAGCCCTCCGAGAAAATGGTAATGTGCCAAAATCTTGAATAGGGAGAGCATTCTAGATAAAGTACTTCTGTAAAACCCTATGATAGGAGATCCTAATTTATTGTTTTTGTTAACAAGGTAATTTGACCACAGGTCAATAGGAATGATCTGACTAAGACACAGAGATAGATCGAAGAGAAAGAAGGGCCTGAGCACTGTTCTTGGGCTTTCTCAAGGTTAGAGCTCTACTACTTGAGCACCACTTCTGGATTTTTTACTTATGTAGAACCAAGGAATCAAACCTGGGTCTTTGTGTATGCTAGGCAAACACTCTACCACTAGGCCATACTCCAGGCCCCAAGAAGGGATATTATAAGTACAAAGTTCCTAGGCAGTCATGATGGTGCAGGCCTGTACCTCCAGCCCTTGGGAGGTGGGAGCAGGAGAATGGTAAGTTTGAGGGCAGCCTGGACTACAGAGCCAGACGCTGTCTCAAATGAATAAAACAAACGCAAACAGAAACAAAATACAAGGCTCCCAAGAAAGGATGGAAGAAGGATGCTAAAATCCAGGAGAAGAATTGGCCTTAGCTAAAGTAGTTTTCATGGTAAAACAGAAGGACGAAAGAAGAGAACATGTGTGTACACATGTGCATGTGTATGCATGGATGGTGTGCTTGTTTGCACCTGTCTGCATTTGTGCACGTACACGCATGTGTGGGTATGGGTGTGGGTGTGTCTGAGTGGGAACTGATAAGGAGGACAGTCTTTTTTCTCTGTCAAGTTGAAGGTGGATATGCCACTGAGATCAAAGACAGAGGAGGGCAGGTGTGAGGAGAGTGGTGAAGCTTAAAGAAGCCTATGGAGAGAATGGGTGGTTGCTGGGCTGTGTCTATGGCCGGTTGGAGATGGAGGTCACAGGGTGATGGGAAAGAGGGGAGGTTTGCTCCAGGCTAACGCCCTACCATTTATGCCACAGCTTCACTTCTCAACCCCTCACCCAGTTCAAGTTGAGCTGCCAAGCCACATGTGGCCCTCGGCAGTCGATTCCAGCAGTAGGCCTGGCCCCTGTTATAGACAGGATGATTGTGTCCCCTCAAAGTTCCCTTTAAATCAGAGCCCCATGCTGTGGCATTTGGAGGTGAGACTCTGGGAGACCATTAGGTTAGAAAAGGTTATGAGGATGAACTTTGTGATGGGACTTGTGTCTTTATAAGAGAGCCCACCAGAGCATGTTTCTATTTATCCATGCTCACATATGAAGAAAGCCATATGAAAAAGAACACAGGGAGAAAGAGGGCCTTCAACAAGAACTGGAACCACCAGCTTTCTGATCTTCCCAGCTCTTAGAACTGTGAAAAAATGAATTCCTATTACGTAGAGGCTTTAGGGTATAGCTCAGTGCTATCGTGCTGGTCTGAAACGCTGACAGAAAAAATTCAGTTGTTTAAGTCAGCTGGGCTATGGCATTTTGTTATAGCAGTCTAAGCTGACGTCTACAGCCCTTCTATCCCTCCTCAAATGGCTCATTTTTGCTTTTCTCTTCTGACAGAGAGCTTACTACTTCCCCGAGGGATCCTATCCATCACGGAAGAAATGTCCTTCCTCTTTGCGGGGAGAGGAAATTCATCAGTGTAAACCACCCCAGTTCTGTGTTCTGGGTGTGCACAGAAGAAGGTCATACTCTCCTCCCACCCCTTTTAGGGTTTTTTTTTTTCTGCATTGAGATAGGAAGAGAGACCATACCTGTTTCTGATCTGTTTCTGTGTTCCTGCATTTGTATAACATTTGCACCGGAGGTAAAAGTCTTATCTATATCCGTGGTTGAATGAACAAAATGACTTTTCTCTAGATGAAACGTGTCTATTTCCTTCAACTGTACCCCAACAACTTGGTTCCAAGACATCCTGTTCACCGTATTCTTTCTCTACCCTATGTCTCTGCTCAGTGTTCAGATACAGAATTCTACTTCCTAGGAACAGCTGATGCTTATAGCTTGATAAATTGAGATATTCCTCCTTCATCTTCCCTTTTCTTGTATTCCTGTCTTCTCTCTGTATTCTTCTCTCTATAATTATTTTGATTCTTTCCTGCTGGAGGGAGAAAAGCAAGAAAAGACTGGGCTCTAGTTAAAATACTAGCTACTCTGGAGGGTAAGATCTCAGGATTGTAGTTTGAGGTCAGTGAAGGCAAGGAGCATCCATGAGACTCATCACCAATTAGCACCAAAAAGCCAGACGTGAAGCTGTGGCTCAAGTGGTAGAGAACTGGCCTTGATCAAAAATTTAAGGGATGGCACCCAGATCCTGAGATCAAGCCCCAGTTCAGGCATGCACGCACACACACACACACACACACACACACACACACACACACACACACACACACACACACACACAGTGTCACGAAAGGAAAGACAAGCTATGGCTTATTAATGTCTACCCCAAAGTTGCCCTAACACCTTTAGAGGAGGTAAGCGAGGACAGGAGGAGGGCAGGGCAGTGAGGTGCAGACTCTGGAACCAGTAGGGCAAGTTGTCTCAGCCTTACCACTCCAGGGCTGTTGTGACCTGGGGCAGATTGTGACTTTTCTGAGTGTCTCCTCCCTGGTAAATAACACCTAGTTCATACCTTCACCTCCAGGTGACAAGCAAGAGAAGGCCTGGACACTGCCCTTAGCTCTGTGTCCTGTGCAGAGGGCTTTGATGACTGATATTGAAGTACAAAGAAAGGCGAAGGTTCCTGCAGTAGGCGGGGAAAACAATCTCTGTCAGAGGAGCCAGGCTCAAGTCCCAGCTCGCCCAGTCTGGCTGTATCACTTTATAAAAGTGTCTCCTCCTGGGAGCCTCCCAGTCCAGGCAGGGCCTTATCTTTGACAATGGTGATGATGAGCTAGCTGCCTTGGAAGGATTTGTTGAGTGGGTAGCATGAAAATTCCCATCATGGTTACAGATCCCTCCACAGATATTTCTTCTCTGTCCCACCACAGGTGGCCTGAGCTCTCTCAGTGAGTCATTTGGAAGGACAGGCTGGTTCCTGTGGCTGGGCACATAGCCACATAACAATGGAGAGAAAAGGCCTGCCATGCTGAACTGTGACCCAAGGCCTGTGTAGTTTTCAGCAAGAGGTAGGTCCCCAGGTGTCATCCTACCCCTCCTGAGTTGGCTCTTCCTCTTCCTCTCCCCTTTCCCTAGTGATGATGATTTGGACCTAATGAGCTTGCTGCTGACAAGCTCCAAGAATGGAGCCAAGCACCTGGCACACAGTAGAGTACTTGAATATTTTTTGTGCAAATAAATGAATGTCAGATACAATAAAAATCACTTTTTTTCCCCATTTAACTGATGGAACTAAGTCACTCATTTAAGATTATAAAATAATTGCATGCTAATTCTAAAACAAAATACAATTAGAAAATATAGCTGGACAAAGGAAATCAATAACATTCCCATTCAACACTCTTTAGCCTTAATCATTGTTAATAATTTGCTACCTAGATCTTTCCAGACATGCAAATCCTCTTAACTATCAGTTGAGGTACACTGTTTGGAGATTGGAATTCTTTTTCTTGACTTAATAATGTTCTAGATGTCTTTTCATGTCAGTGAAAATGACTTGTTAAGGTTTTTGAAAAAAAGTTCTTTCATGGTATTGTATGACAATAAAAGAATCTCTAATATTGGATATTTAGGTTGGTTTCTAATATCTTCTGATGCTTACCATTCTATTGTTCTAAGTGGATTGGATGTGTTCATTCACTTGATCTCTATGGAGATCTTAGGAATCCGTACTATCACTGTCTCCATTTTATAAACTGAGACATGTAAATGGAGAGAGACAGAGGCAGAGATACATACACACAGAGAGAGAGGAGGAAGTGTTTCATCCACAGCAAGAGAATTAAGTGATGGGACCCTGGTTGAAATCTAGGCAGTCTGCAGGCTTCACTTATTCATCCCCCTTTCTCTCAACACTCAAATGCACATACCTCTGGCAGATCCTTTATCATTAGTCATTTCTTGCTATGGATGCCGACATGTAGAATAACTGGGTCAAAGGATGTGCACATTGGTCAGGTTTTGGTTTTTTTTTGCCAGTTCTGGCTTTGAGCTCAGGGCCTGAGCACTGTCCTTGGGCTTTCTCAAGGCTGGAGCTCTACCACTTGAGCCTCAGCACCACTTCCGGCTTTTTTCTATATATATGGTACCGAGGAATAGAACCTGGGTCTTCATGCATGCTAGGCAAGCACTCTACCACTAGGCCAAACTCCTGGCCCCATATTGGTCAGTTTTTAATACATTGTCTCAACTTGCTTCTGGTTCTTGAACTCAATAACTGTCATCTCTCACTGTCTCCTCCGCTGAGCAGCAAGATCTACCCCATCTAAGAATTTCAGTACATAAGGAAATTCTCCAGCCATTTTGAAGGAATGTTCTGCAGCGTGAGGTTGTCTGGCCCTCCTCCAGGCCTTCCTGATCTCTGGGGCGGTGGTTCTTCCTCAGTGCTTCATCCTCTGCTGCACCTTTGATCTGGGTGGACAGTGATTGTGTCCAATACTGTGAACTCCTTGGAAGTGGGGGCTGGGACCAAGGTGTCTGGGTAGTGCTGATTTGGGGTGGCATAATAGAGTTGTGCATGTATAAGAACAAATGGGTCAGAACATCCGGTGTTGCTGGTACTCCTCAATACTTTATAGTGTTTGTGTCAAGCCCATAATATGTACTCAGAAATATATATATATATACATATATATATATATATATATTTTTTTTTTTTCCTGTGGGTCATGAGGCTTGAACTCAGCCTGGGCACTGTCCCTGCACTCTTCAGCTCAAGGCTACCACCCTACCCTGTGGCCAAGCCTCATTTCCAATTTTCTAGAGGTTAATTGGAAATAATTTCTAGAGGTTAATTGGAGTCTCAGGTCCTTTTGTGCTTGGGCTGGCTTTGAACCTTGCTTAGATCTCAGCCTCCTGAGTAGCTGGGATTACAGGCATGAGCCACCTCGCCCAGCTCAGAAGTATTATTGTTGTTGTTATGTTGTCAGGCCTGAGCACTGTCCCTAAGCTTTTTCGCTTAATGCTAGCACTGTACCACTTTAAACCACAGTGCCACTTCTGGTTCGTTTGAGATAAGAATTTCAGAGTTTCCTGCCCAGGATGGATTCTAACCATGATGCTTAGATTTCAGTCTCCTGAGTAGCTAGGATTACAGACATGAGCCACTGGTGTCTGGCAAGAAGTATTACTTAATCAAATATAAATAAGTGTTCACTGAATGTGAATTGCTTTGGGGGGGGTCCCACTTTTATTCTTTTGCACACATCTAAGTTTTACCATTTATTTGTTTGTTTGTCTGCCTTTGGTTTCATTATTTAGGATGGCTTCAAACTTGTGATTCTTTTGTCTCCGTTTGCTGAGTGATGGGAATATAAATGTGTTCCACCTTGCCTGATGAGATGCACAATTGAAAAACAGATCTGCTTTCTTACTGCAGAATTCCCACTTGATAGGTGGCTTTTGTTACTCAAAGTTCAGAAGCTCCACCCCTGTTCCGTACTCTTCTGCAAGGGGACTTCTGAGGACTACCTATGTTCTATCTTGTGGTGATGGATATCTAATTCATATACAAATATCTTCTCTTCGTGTGTACCTAGCGATAGTTGGCTCCAGGGATGTGAGATGGAGAGATTTGTTCTCCTTGTCCGTTTCCCTGTAATTTTATCAGCACATCTAGTATTAAAAAAAAAAAAGTAAGTGGAGCTGGATGCTAGTAGCTCATACCTATAATACCTATAATCCTAGCTATTCAGGAGACTGAGACCTTGAGGTCTGAGGTTAGGAGCCAGCCCAAGCCAAAAGTCCTCGAGACTCTAATTCATTAGAAAAATGTCAGAATGGAGGAGAGGCTCAAGTAGTAGAATGCCAGCCATGAACAAGAAAGTGAGAGCTTGATGCACACACACACACAGCAAACATTTAAAAATCCATCTTGGTAGTTGTCTGTACGATTCAGCTTCCCAGTATTTGAAATGGCTCTTTCTTTGGCAAGGCCAGTAGGGCACCAACATCTATTGAAGAACATGTGCTGCTCGGCCTGCGAGAGCTGAATGGGGAGCAGTGGATGCTGGGAAGAATTAGAGCTGTGGTGTCAGCTTCCTGTGGCTGAATGCCCAAGCTCTGGTACTTATTCTCAGAACTTTATGTGCCTCTTTGTACCTTAGTTTTCCTACCAGTAAAAATGGGTAATTACAGAGTTGTCAAAAAGACAAATTAATGGGCCAATGTGTACAGAAAATGTTCAACAAACACAAGCTGCGATTACTACAATGAGAAAGAAAAATAACATAATCCCTAACTTAGAGACGCGGAATCGTATAATGAATAACTCTAGTGACTTGCCCCATGAGTCTACACTCTGTCTTGCTTCAAAGGAAGGTGAAAACAGCACCTACTACAGAGTGGCTATGCAGGAGGTTGCTCCATTGTTGGGTAGTGACATGTTGGGAATCATGAGGATATGGCAAGTATACTTATATTGTATGTTGCAACTGGCCTTATTCAGTGAAAGAAAAGCAGTGATTTCCAGTCTGAAGAGACTTCGCGACACTCACACAACTGGCCAGTAGTAGGACTGGGACTGCAGTCTTGGACCATGGTGCCTGCCAGTCTCTTACTGTAGACTTAGAGAAACTAAGCAGCTAGCTGAAGGTGTCAGCAGTTTCCCCGCCTGTCACACTACCTTCCCAGTCAGCCGTGTGGAATTTTCCAGGATTCTGGAGCTAGATATGACCTCTGTGGTCCTTAGATGTTTGACGGAGATGACTAAAACAACATCCTGACTGTCAAGACTCATACTCAATGTCCCAACGGCCAAGTAGGTAAAATGCAAGAACCCAGGCTGTAGATCAGAAGTCCCTCTCGGTACAACCCTTCCCCCCAAATCCCAGGCACATCCCTTCCTGCCCCCATAAGCCCCACAGAAAGGAGTTGTGTTGCTGTCTGCTTCAGGAAGCACTGGCACAAACAGACCAGTCCACACCTTACCCTGGCCCCTCCTTTTCCAGTGAAAGTGGAGTAATAAATAATACTCACTGAGTGTTTATTATTATGCACTAAAGGTTTTGCTGATATCATCTCCTAATTATCATGGCAATCCTTATTAAGGGTTTATTACTAGGTGTTGTTATGTGCTCAGCTATCTTTTGCCAACTTAATCTTCCCAGTAGCCTCTAAAATTAGGGGTGCAATCAGAGAAGGAAAGTGAGGCTCAAAATGGGTGAGCCATCTGCTTAAAGTCATATAGTAAGCAACAGGGACCTGGACTGGACTCTAATCTATCTGCGTGAAGAACTCCTGTTCTTAATTTAATTTTCCAGACTGTGCACTACATGCTGGTACTAGGAATACTACAGGCACAAGGACTCAGAAAGTCATTGCTTCCGAGGTGTGTTCAGGGACTGGAGATGTAGCTGAGTGGTAGAATGCTTGACTAAGCGTGTGCAAGGCTCTGGGCTCAACTCCCAACATGGGCAAAGAAAAAAAAATCGGAAGGGAAACACACGAAGCACCTAAGATGTGATTTTGAGCTGTAATTTGTCCTTGATCTCCTGGGTGGCTTCAGGCTGATAACACACTTTCTCTATGCCTTGGAGAGACTTTGAACAGTCGAAGTGAAGTGAAGAGCCCTCCCACCTCTCCTCCTCCTCTACTCTGCCCCCCAATAGCTGTAGGCAGAAGGAAATCAAACAGCAGAGGTGACTCTGAGAGCTGTGTGAGCCACTAGAACACAGCTGGGCTCCACAGCCAGATCTATGGTCTCAGCTTCCTGCTGAGTGGATTTATAACATTTACCTCTACCTCGTTAAGATAGAATGGAAACAATGCTGGAGAGGTGTGTGTGTTGAGGGGAAAATATGGAAAATATTTCTTTAATTAAGAAATATGAAGCTGGGGACCAGGTGTTTAGCCTAGTGGAAGAGTGCTTGTCTAGCTTGCACAAAGACCCAGGTTCAATTCCTTAGTACCACATACATAGGGGAAAAAAAAAAGCCAGAAATGGTGCTGTGGCTCAAGCGATAGAACTCTAGCCTTGAGAAAGCGAAGCACAGTGTCCAGGCCCCAAGTTCAAGGCCCAGGACCAGCAAAAAAAGAAAGAAAGAAAAAGAAAAATTAAGCTGGTGTCAATGGCTCACACCTATAATCCTAGCTTCTCAGGAGGCTGAGATCTGAGGATCATGGTGATTTGAGGCCAATCTGGGCAGGAACATCCATGAGACTCTTATCTCAAATGAATCATCAGAAAGCCAGAAGTGGAGCGGAAGGCTCAAAATGGTAGAGTGCTAGCCTTGATCAGAAAAGCTCAGGGACAGTACCCAGGCTCTAAATTCAAGCCCCAGAACCAGCACAAGAAAGAAAAAGAAAGGAAGAAAGGAAGAAAAAAAGAAAGAAAGAAAGAAAGGAGGGAAAGAAAGGAAGAAAGGAAGGAGGGAGGGAGGGAAAAAGAAAAGAAGGAAGAAAGGGAGGGAAAGGAAAAGAAGGAAAAGGAAGAAAGAAAGGAAGAGAGAAAAAGAAGGGACAGAAGGAAGGAAGGGAGGAAGGGAGAGAGGAAGAAAGAGAGGTAAGGAGAGATGGAAGGAAGGAAAGAAAGAATGAAAAAAAGAAGTTATCCTAGGCTTTGGTAAGAGAATCTGGGCAATGAAATTATAGTCAGCTCTCAGCTTGAGTTGGGCTCTAGGCCGAGTTCTAGTTCTTATTTGTCCTCGGTCATGCGGTCTGTAAAACAAGGGTTTTTGTTTGTTTGCTTGCTTTTTGTTTTTTTGTTTTTTAAACTGTAGTTTCTCTGGCACACTCACATCCCTCTTTACTGTTACTCAAGTCTCATCTCTACTTCAGCTCTTGTCCTGGTGCCTCCTAAGGTCCATCTTGTTTGACAATGGTCACAGGTGGAAGGGGCCTGGGTCCCAAGGCCTAGGCCTCAGTGAGGAGACAAGGGATTGGAAAGCCAGGTAGGCAGAGTACAGGAAAGGGGCACAGCGCCACAAGGACAGACAGCTCCCGCCTTGGCCCCTTTGTACCCCCCCTTCAGTGGCGTGGGGGCCTGGCCTGAGATCAGAGGTCCACCCGCGTCAGCCAGGGCCCTGCCCGCGTCAAGAGGCGCCTTCTCAGCACAGAACAATGCCGGTTCTTTGAAGGACTGGGCAGCAGGGGATGGGTGTTTCTCCAAACACAGGGCCTCCTTTGCAAAACAGGCTTTGATTCCCAGGCTGGAAGGCCCCAGGTGCCTTGTTGGGCGGCAGGCGGGAGCTGGGGGCTTTGTTTGGCAGGAAGAGGGGCCTTGGAGGCTCAGGAACAAAGCCTGGGACAGAGCTGGATGGGGCTGGGGTTGGCCTGGGCATATGGTCAGTACTGAGGTGAGGGCGGGGGTCTGTCTGCGTGTCTCTGACCACCCCCTCCCTAACCCAGCGCGCTCAGGGTAGTCTTGGGGTCATTTCCCATGGCTCTCTCGTGTTCAACATGCACAGTTGGAGTTTCACGCTGTCCTGATGGTCCAGGGGCTGCAAAAATTTCCATCTGGGAAAGTAGTGGGTAAAATTGGGATCTAGGACTTGGAATTCAAGAAGCAGGGAGGAAATCGCCTAGAACGCACAGTGCCTGTGCCGGGCTCTAGGACTCAGAGTACTAGAAGGACGGAGATGTAATGGCTCTGACTCTGTGTTAGTAACTACGCTAGGCAGGCGGGCCTCTAACCCCATTTTTCCAGTTTTCTTAGTTGGCAATGGGTCTGAAGACCCCACAAGACCTCTCTGAATGCATCTCTCACCACTCTCCCCTTTGCTGGCTGTTGGCAGCCATCCTGGCCTCCTCAGGGTTCCAGAACCCTCCAGACACATGCCTCTGGGTAGGAACGAATGAGCAGTGGGGCTGACCCCCTCCCCTCCTTCAAGCCCTGGCTTATCTCTTTCATTCTTCAGGGTCTCACCCTGAAGGTCCTGAATTTAAGCCTGTTGTATCTCATATTTTTTTTTCAGTTGTTTCTTCTCCCCCCCACCTTAATATAGTGTATATTTTGCTTCTGCTTTTGCTTCTACTCATTGACTTTCTCAACTAAAATATAAGCTATTCTAGGCCAGGGGATCTGTAGTCTTCAGATTCAAGGCTGTAATATCAAGTATGTTTCCCCTCCCTCTCTCACCCCCTTTTTCCTTCCTTTCTTTCCTTCCTTCCTCCCTCCCTCCCTCCCTCCTTTCCTTCCTTCCTTCCTTCCTTCCTTTCTTCCTTCCTTCCTTCCTTCCTTCCTACCTCTTTCTCACTTTTTTTCCTGATGATCCTGTCCTGAGGCTTGAATTCAGGACTTGAGTGCCATTCCTGAGCTTTTTTGCTCCAGGTTAGTCCTCTATCACTAGAGCCACACCTTCACTTCTGACATCCGGGAAGCTCATTGGAAGCAAGAGTCTCATGGACTTTGCTGAATGGACTAGTTTTGACCTACCATCCTCTCAGCCTCCTAAGTAGTTAGGATTACAGACATGAGCCTCTAGTTCCTAGCCCTGTAATGTCAATTCATATCTGAATTTCAGGCAGCAATCACATGAGCTATCTTTTCTCTCTCTCTCTCTCTCTCTCTCTCTCTCTCTCTCTCTCTCTCTCTCTCTCTCTCTCTCTCTGTTCTCTCTCTCTCTCTGTCTCTCTCTCTCTGTCTGTCTCTGTCTCTCTCTCTGTCTCTGTCTCTCTCTCTGTCTCTCTGTCTCTCTCTCTCTCTCTCTCTCTCTCTCTCTCTCCCACACACACACATTTTACATTTTGGTTCTATTTCTCTGGAGACTCTAATGGAGAAATCACCCAAAGAATACTTGAACTATAGGAAATGGCTGATTCTGTGAGTAAATTGTGTTGGATATTGGCAATTTTACATAGTTCAACCTAACATTTATAGAATGAATATAATGATGACTATAATGATAAACCTTTATGAGGTACATATTTGTGTACTGAAAAGGACATCAAGACTCAGAGAGGTAAAGCTGTTTGCTAAAAAGCAGCAGGTACTGGTGACTCACACCTATAATCCTAGCTACTCAGGAGGCTGAGATCTGAAATTCATGGTTTGAAGCAAGCCCAGGCAGGATACTCCATGAGACACTTATCTCTAATAAACTAAAATGCTGGAAGAAAAAGCTGGAAGTGGCTCAGGTAATAGAGTGCTAGCTAGCCTTGAGTAAAAGAAGCTCAGAGATAGCATACAGGCCCAGATTTCAAGCCACAAGACTGGCAATACTTACATATATATATATATATATATACATACATACATACACACATGCACATATACATACATACATACATACATACATACATACATACATACATACAACTTTAAAAAAATTAAAAGATTCAGTGAATGCATGGTAGACCTGGGATTCAAACTTTAACAAATATTAACCCAGTGGAGGTCCTTAAGCAGAGTGTATCACCTATGTAAGCTCATTGACATGTTAATGAAATAGTAGTTGAAAATCTGGACAAGTTTAAATGCTTCCTTCTCGGCCACAGGTTCTGAATCTGCCAGGCAAATGACTGCTGACCTCAGTGGCCTTCATCTGAGTGTGCCTCAGGCTGCTGGAAAACTTCTTTGGGCCCAGGGTTTCTAGATGGCTGGTGACACATCTGTCTCCCCGTCCCTAACCCTCCCTAGCCCAAAGGAGTCCTGATGAGGGTAGACAGAAGAGCTTCCTTGGAATCATCAGAGGAGAGAGAGAGAGAGAGAGAGAGAGAGAGAGAGAGAGAGAGAGAGAGAGAGAGAGAGAGAGAGGGAGAGGGAGAGGGAGAGGGAGAGGGAGAGGGAGAGGGAGAGGGAGGGGGGGGGGGGCGAGGGAGGGAGGGAGGGAGGAGGGTCCAAGGCCAGTGGAGTCTGGGGTAGAGTTGGTGTTGGGGTAGTGGACCTGGGTTGTGAAACTTGGCACTTAGAGGCCAGGTGACTTTGGTTAAATGATTTAACCTCTCTGAATCTTAGGCTCACTATATGTAAAGTGTGTTAAAATGGTTTGCTCCTGAGTGAGCTCTGAAATGAAATGAGATAATGTGTGCCATCTACTCACTAAGTGGTAGTAGTCAGTACAACTACTTCCTGTAAATAATATCACTACAGAGATTTTTTTTTTAATTTGCTGGAGGCAAGGAAAGAAAATGACATTTATTTTGGAGCCCTAATTATATCCTTTTGTTCTTACCAAGATTCTTTCACTCTCAGTAGATGTTTCCTTGGAAGAGAGTCTGATTGCAGTAATTTCCTGAGCTTTGCTGTGGTGAGTTAAACCATCTAGGTGTTATCCTCAGGGGATGCTCCTTGTTTACAGTTCAACTTTTATTCTGGCCCAAGGGCTTTGTCTACTGTTAATAAACAGAAATGAAACAAGTGCCTGGAAAGTTACACTCCATAGGAAATAACTATAATACCTGTTTTTCCCCACATAAGCTGGTATTCATGCTAAAGTTGAAGAGGGGGTGTCAGGGTGACAGACATTCTAATCCAATTTTAAGTGAACAGAGAAAACTCAGGCCAGCTGGTCAGAACTCAGTGAAACAGCTGTCCAACGCAGCTCTGAAGACAGCTTGTTTCTGGGCAAAGTGGTTTCCAGAGTAGATGTGTAAGACAATTCTCTAAATTGCAGGGGGAAAAAAACCCTTCATTTTATATGTGTTTTATGTGTTTCTTTCCCTCCCTCCCTCCCTCCCTCCCTTCCCCCTCCCTTCCCCCCTCCCTCTCCCCCCCCCCTCCTCCTCCCCCTCTTCCTTCTCCTCCTTCTTTTGAACTCCCGGACCAGCCACTGTCCCTGAGCTTTTCTGCTCAAGGTTAGCATTCTACCACTTGAGCCACAACTCCACTTTCAGTGTTTTGGTGGTTAATTAGAGGTAAGAGTCTCATGCTTTTCTGTCCAGGATGGCTTTGAATAGTAATCCTCAGATCTCTGTCTCCTGTGATGGAGATTATAGGCATGAGCCACAGGTGCCTGGCTATAAAATTATTATGCTTTGTTTTTATTTTCACTACTATTTAAAATAGAAATGAAATATACTAAAACATGTAGAAAGAAAAATATACTACATGCTCAGATTATTTTTGTTTTGTTTTGTTTTTGTGCCAGTACTGGGGCTTGAACCCAGGAGCTGTCCCTTGGCTTTTTGCTCAAGGCTGGTACTCTGCCACTTGAGACATAGCACCACTTCCAGCTTTGTGTTGGTTCATTGGAGATAAGAATCTTACATACTTCCCTGCCCAGGCTGATTTTGAACCACTCTCCTCAGATCCCAGCCTCTGGAATAGCTAGGATTATAGGCAGGAATCACCAACGCCCAGCTCTCAGATTATTTTTAACCAAGAATGGTATGACATCAAAGAGAACACAGCTCCAGAGAACCATCCTGCACTTCAGCTTTCAGGATGACTTCCTTCCTTCAGCTGGGGCTCAGCTCTGAGTCCCTGCAGGGAACCCACAGGGAGCAATAGCATCATCTTCCAGATGTTGATGGATCCTCAGCCCCATTGTAGCTGTCCACTCTCCCCAGCTGCCAGACTGTCTGGCCCACATTGGCCCAGGAGGTTAGGGGCACTGGAGCCTCCTACAGCCTTTCCTGTTATCAGAGCCCAAGTGTTCACGGAAGAGCCTGAACCTCCTGCCCCTTCCCATCCTGCTGGGTTACAATGTGTCCTTGGAGAGAGAGTAAACAGAAGAGGTGACAGTGTCAATAAATGTCTCTCATGTGGCTTTGGCTAGCTCATGTCTTGCCCTTGATGCAACACACACACACACACACACACACACACACACACACACACACACACACACACATGCATACCAATAAATATTAAGAAGGTAGGGCATAGCAACACAAATAATGAAAAGAAAAAAAATCGGGGAAGTGAATGTCCTTGTATGGACTCTGAAGGTCTTCAGAAACTAGATCTCAATAATACAAAGTCTTGTTCCAGATGGGCGTACAGAGGCTGACTGATCATGCCTACAATCCTAGCTAATTTAGGAGGCTGAGATTCAGACTGTGGTTCAAAACCAGCTTGGGAAGGAAAGTTTGTAAGATTGTTATTTCTTTTTTTTTTTTAATATATTTTTATTGTAATTAATAAAAGGGTTACATGATATTTGCCAGACAGAAGGTACATTAATTCACATACATTGATACCCTTTCACATGTCTTGGTACCCATTAACCTCCCCCCACCCCCCAAGATGGTTATTTCTAAGTTACCATCAAAAAGCCAGAAGTAGAGGTGGCACTGAAGTAGATAAGTGCCTTGAGTGAAAAAGCTAAGGGACAGTGCCTAGGTCCTGAGTTCAAGCCCCAGTACCAACGAAGTTTACCACAGAGATTTGTTATGAGTAGGACATTTGGGCCCAAACAAAAGTCACCCAGCAATATGAATTTCCCAGTCACCACCCCCCATCTCTCTCTCAATATCTATATATGTATAATATGTCATCTAACTCATTAGTTGAAGGAATCTATAAGATGTTACAACCAGTTCAATGCAGAATTAGGCTATAGGAATGCTGGTAGATTTAACAACTGATCTAACCATAGACCAATAACTGAGTATATTCCTCTGGATATAATTTACTTTCATTTTTATGGAAAAGAACAGCATGCATTATTATCCATATTCCACAATTTAGGAAGTTGTAAAATACCTCAAAGGTAATAAAACATGGAAATATAGCTGAAAGAGAACCGTAGACAGGACACCCTGTAATCTGCACTACTTTCACAAAGTCTTCACAACTTTTTCCTGACAGTAGAAAAATAAGTTGGGAAATACAACCAAAGCTCTTCATTAAACATGATTCAAGTTTCATCAACACAGAAGATTAATTACTGAGGAGTTGTTTTTTTATCCTTGAATATATATGGCTGAGCTAGAAAACCTGGTTCAGGTTCAGCCTCACCACCTTGTAGTTAAGCCATTCATTTCCCTCTGAGCCCATGGACTTAGAACTTGGGGCCAATGACAATGAGATTCTGGGGAAAATGATTCACAGAGAACTCAGGATACAGGAATTCTCTTCCTTTCTGCTTGAAAACCATCCTCAGGGATTCCTAAGGTACACTGGGTCCTTCAGTCACCCAGGTTGTCATTTCAGCTACCTAGAACTTAAGATGGCAGAAATCCATTGACTTACAGGCTGGAAACCAGGACTCTGAACTTAGTGTAGCAGCAGGACCAAACTCTGCGCTAGGGAAGAATTCCTTCTCTGCTTCTCTATTAGTGCCTAGCAGTCTCCCTAGCTTACAGAAGCAGCTCTCCGATCTTCATATGAAGTCCTTCCTGTGTCTGTGTCTTGCTATGGCTATCTTTTTTCTTTTTTTACTTCTTTATTATTTAGTGTTGTTATTTTTGTGCTGGTCCTGGGGCTTGAACTCAGGGCCTGGGCACTGTCCCTAAGCTTCTTTGGTCAAGGCTAGCATTCTTCCATTTGAGCCACAGCATCACTTCTGGCTTATTGGAGATGAAGAGTCTCAGGTTTTCCTGCCCAGCCTGAGTCCTCAGATCTCAGCCTCCTGAGCAGCTAGGATTACATGTGTGAGTCACTGGCACCTATCCTTACATGGCTATCTTCTTCCAAGGACATTGTCATATTGGATGACAGGCCTGTTCTACTGGAATATAACCTCATCTTAACTAAGTATATCTGCATGACAAATAAAGACATATTGGTACTGGGGGTTAGGATTTCAGGATATCTTTTTTGGAGGGGACATAGTTCAACTTATGCCACCTTGAAGGGACATCCCCCAGTTCCTTTTGAGTGGCCTCTCTCTAGACAGGACTCCTCTAGTGACTGCCACAAGAGGAGAGTTAAGGTTGGTCATTTGTGCTCAAAGCACATTCCTCAAATAGTCCATCTTTGTTCTGGCAGAGAAAGCAGGATGAGTTTCCCTTTTTTTTATTATTTTATTTTATTTTATTTTTTTGTGGATTATGGGGCTTGAGCTTGGCCTGGGCGCTGTCCCTGAGCTCTTCAGCTCAAGGCTACCACCCTATGCTTGATCCAACCCCACTTCCTGTTTTCCAGAGGTTAATTGGAGATAAGGCTCAGGTCCTTTTTTGCTTGGGCTGGCTTTGAGCCTTGATCCTCAGATCTCAGCCTCCTGAGTAGCTAGGATTATGGGCGAGAGCCAACTTGCATGGCCCAGGATGAGTTTCTTTACTGGATCCCTTGCTGTCCTTCATGAATTCATCTTCAAAGGTATATAAAACTTGGCCTTTGAGACACAGGCAGTGCTTGCCACAAGAGAGTGACTCTTGCTAGAAGCTTTCATTTGTAATGGCTTAGAAGAGGGTTTCAATGGAGAGAATGCCCTGGCCACACAATGGTTGTAAAAGCTAAGGACACTTAATTAACAACAACAGCAACCAAACTGAACCAAACCAAAATAGGAATTCCTATAATCCCAGCTCTTTTGGAAATAGAAAGCTCATGAGTTTGAGACCAACCTAGGCAAAGTTAGCAAGCCCCTACCTCAAAAAATAAATATATTTATATATTTTATTTGTAAGTAACAAATAAAAGCAAAAGGACTGGGGTGGGGGTGAGCATAGCTCAAGTGGTAGAGCACTTGCCTAGCACAATTCCCAGTACCACACAAATTCAAAAGCAAAAATGAAGACACTTTAAGAGTGAAGAGACTCTTGGAAGGCTCAAAAACCACTTAAATGGACACAGAGGGAGAATAGGCGAAGTTTATGTGCAAGTTGGGATTCGATGTATGGCGTATCAGCTGACAGAATGCTTAGGCAATACAAGGCCAGGGTGCTGGTGTTGAAGACCTGGAAGCCTGGGTGTCACTGGAGGCATATGTGCAATCTACTGCCTGGTCTCCAGCAATGCCACCACAAGACCAAAAAAATCTGAGAGCCAGTCCATGCAATGGGAACTCATGGGATGGAGACACTTAACCATTTGGACTCCCCAGACTCGTCCACACTATCAGAAAACGCAGAAGTGGTCCACCTCTTCCTAATAAGCGATAACACCCACCACCACCTCCACGTAGAAGATACTGGAAAGGATCCTCCTCCAGGCAGGCAACAGAGGCCCCACGAAAGGCCTCCCTCAAGAGGCCACCCACCTATCTCCTTCCCTAGCTGGACTGACAGCTAGAGTTAAAGTGTGTTGTGACTCAACTAAGGTCTTACCTGGAAGGAAAGTGACTAGATTTCATAGGAACAGCAAGAGTTAGGCAGCATGCATGTGTACTAGACTGTATTTTCAGGGTGTTAGATTAAGGGTCCTTGAACATAAGATTGGGATTTCTTTTTTTTTTCCTTTTTTTTATTGTAATTAGTAAAAGGGTTACATGATATTTTCCAGATAGAAGGTGCATTAATTCACATACATTGATACCCTTTCACATGTCTTGGTACCCATTTCCCTCCCCCCCCACACCCCCCTAAGATTGGGATTTCTTGTTTTTGTTTTGTGTTCTTCCAGGAATGAGGTTTGTATTTGCTAGGGAAGCATCTGTCACTTGAGCCATGCCACAATCCATTTTTGCTTTATTTTTTTTTCCTGATAGTATTTTGCTTTATTTTTGGTCTCAGCCAGCTTGGATTGCAATCTTCCTACTTATGCCTCCTGAGTAGCTGAGATCACTGCTCTGTACCCACATGCCTGGCTTGTTGAGATGGGAGTCTCAGTAACTTTTTCTCTGGGCTGGCCTTGAACTGTGATCCTCTTGTTCCCTATCTCCCGAGTAGCTGGGATTATAGACATGTGCTCCCTTGTTCAGCAGGACTGGGATGTAACCTCTTTGAAGAATCCAGGGCATGGTATAAACTTGCCTCTTGGGATGTTCCTAGAAGGCAAGAGAGAGTGGTAGCCCATGCCAAGCAAAGTTGAAACTCCTGAATTGCTTTGGCAAATGGCAGAGAAAGGGATTAAAAGGCTCAGGGAAGTGGACATGCTAGAATGGATCTATCATATGAGGCAAGCTGAGAGTTTGGCCTAGTAGTAGGGTGCTTGCCTAGGATGTGCAAAGACCCAGGCTCGATTCCTCAGTACCACATACATAGAAAAATGCTGGAAGTGGTGTTGTGGCTCAAGTGGCCCAAGGACAGTGCTCAGGCCCTGAGCTTAAGCCCAGGACTGGCAAAAAAAAAAAAAAAAAGAGTGTAGAAGAGAGATCCCAGTGTCACTAACGAGTTCAACAAGCAAAGTGTTGGTGGCTCCTGCCTGTAATTCTAGTCACTCAGGGGGCGAAGACTTGAGGATCACAGTTGGAAGCCTGCCCAGGCAGGAAAGTCCATGACACTCTTATCTCTAATTAACTGCCAAAATGCTGGACATGAAGCTGTGGCTCAAATGGTAAAGCACTAGCCTTGAGTCTTGAAGAAGCTAGTTCAAGCCTCAGTACTGGCATAAATAAATAAATGACAACACCCAACACAGTCCTTTCAGTTGTTTGTTTATTTTGCTGGGCTTGGGGTTAGAACTCTGGGCCTGGGTGCTATCCCTAAGTTTTTGCTCAAGTCTAGCACTCTGCCACTTGAGCCACAGCACTACTTCTGGCTTTTTCTGAGTAGTTTATTGGATATAAGAGTCTCACAGATTTTCCTGCCCAGGTTGGCTTCAAACTGTGATCCTCAGAGCTCAGCTTCCTGAGTAGGGAGGACTAAGGTGTTGAGCCACTAGTCCAGGCTTCACCGTCTGTTTTTCTACTTTCACCAGAACATATTACCATGGCTTCTGCTATACCTAAAGCAGCTACTGATTTGATAGATGTGTTATTTTTCTACCTCAACCAAGGAAGAAGACACCACCACAATAACAGCTATATTCATGCAGAATGATCAACAAAATACATGCACTGTTTTACCCCACGGTTGTATTAATTCGCTTGTTTCTTGTCTCACAGAACAGTGACATTGGTCTATCACATGGGTGACATCATGCTAACCAGGAGGTTAAACAACACTTGGCCAGAACCCTGGAACCCTTGATAAGATGTGGGCATTTCATAGAGTGGGAGATAAGCGTTGTGGAGATTCTCAAGACAGCTAGAACCATAAATACTTTAAGAGTCTGCTAGTCAGGGACATACTGGAGCACTCAATCAAAAGCAAGTGACAAGCGGCCATAAGCTACTTCAGCCACTGTGAAGAAAGAGGCACTGTGGCAGGCCTGTCTGGATCCTGGCAGCTTACATTCCAACTTGGGGAATGTTGCTCCAGTCCACACATCGGGAGACATGAAAGGCTCTCAGCTGTGAGTGGGGTCTCAACGAGTAATGGGTCTGAAGATCCAGGCTGCAGTGCAGGCAATCCTGACACTTGGACCTTGAAGTCTTCAGCGTCTAGGTGACTTGGTTGAAGATGGATAGAAAATAAAAATTCAGACTCTGGAGATCTGAGGATAGGTTATGCTGCTCACAAAAGAGAATTATAAACCTTTGAAACCAAAACAAAATGAAACTGCTCTCATATACAGACAGATCCTTTATGGTAGAGACAGAATTGTTTATTTATTCAAGCAAGATCTCCCTAAGTAGCTGAAAATAGCTTGAAAGTCACTATAGCCCAGGCTGATCTTGAACTCATGAGCCTCCTGTTTCTTCCTCTCAAGTACTGAGATTTCAGGCATGAGCCACCTCGTTCAGCAACGTGGCTTTGACTATGATACAGCAAACAGCCTATGTCAGAACTGCCCACATATGCTGGGTTTGGTTGGACTCACTGAGTCATGAGGTCAGACAATCCAGCTGCGATCATTATAAGAAAGAAATGGTGCATCTGGGATCTCTCCTAAGTGGGGGCACGTGTAAACTGCATGAGCAAGTGTTACAAATAATATCTATACCCACATCCCTCTATGGCTTCTGTGGGTGCCCCTTTGAGAGGAAGAGCCTGAGATTGATATGTGTCAAAGCTGTAAAGATGGAGTACAGAATACATACAGATTCAGAAAACTCCTCATGGACTTTCCTGGTTTCCAGGTGGGAACCAAAGACAGAAGTAGGTCCCATTTTCTCCATTTCCAATGACCCATGGGGTGGGGGAATTTTTTGAGGGGCTGGTGATGAAGCTTGAATTGAGGACCTAACCACTGTCCCTGAGCTCTTTTGCTTATAACTTATGTTCTACCACTTTGATCCATAGCACCACTCCCAGGGTTCTGGTGGTTAATTAGAGACAAGAGTCGCACTGACTTTCCTGCTGGGTCTGCCTTTGGACTGCAATCCTCAGATCTCAGCCTCCTGAAGAGCTAGGATTACAGGTGTGAGCTACTACCACCCTCCTGGGGGGACTTTTTTCCCCCATCCTCATAACTCTGAGATCATCAGTGTTAGATATTCTGACTCTAGAAAGGGAATGTTCTTGAAAAGAAAAAACCCAAAACAACCACAACGAAAGCAACACATCTGCTGCTACCAGCTGTGGATACTCACAGGACACTTAGATTCTTCTTTATTTTATTTTTGTATTGTAATTAATAGAAGGGTTACATTATATTCGCCAGATAGAAGGTGCGTTACTTCACAATCATCGCTACCCCTTCTCATGTTTTTGTACACTTAGGTTCTTTATTTCCAGAAGTCATGACCCAAGAATAGTCACTTGCCATCTTGGCCTTCAGTTTCAGGACTGAGTGAAGGCTCTTTGGAAATGAGGGGAATGTCTGTGGAACCAAGATGATCCACTTTGGGCTTTTTTCTACTTTCATGTCCATTTGTGACTGCAGGCAACCACAGAGCGGTGATGAGCAGGAAAGCAGGTTTGAGATGGACCCATCTGGTCAAGTGCTGGCTGATAGTGTGAGCAATCCCTGGAGGCCGGGGAGATGGTGACAGTCCATTAGAGCTCTAAGAGCAGCCAAAGTTCTGGAGATTCATTTGTCCCACCGGCCTTCCTTTTCGTCGTCTCTTCTGCTCAGGAAAAGACTTCCATGAAATTTGGAGAAGTAACTTTCCTCAATGTATAGGTGGATGGGCCGCTGAACCACAGAGGTACGTGACTCAGATGCTCTTTCCATAAACAATTCATCCTTTGGCTGTGAGGAGACAGAAGTGGATCACTGCTGGCTGAAGTTTACCACTGCCTGCAGTAGTAGGGATCTGCAGGACAAGGTTAAGCTCTCTGGAGAAAGTTCCAAATCAATGGCAACCAGAACTTAGCCATGCCCAGTATGAGACTTGGATGGCAAGCATTCTGTGCTTGGGAGGACTTTGGTGTTTTCTCATCATGGCCTGAAGGCTTGCCAGATCCTGGCTCTTCTTCCTTTGTCTTTCAGGGGCTACTCAAGATCCATCTTTGGCTCTATCCATTCTAGCTCAGCTTCAGTTTTCTAGAGGATATGGAGGGTTTCAATTCTTCTTCTTCTCCTTCCTAGCTGTCTGAACTTGAGCGAGAGTCTTCATCTCTTGTTGGGGGTAAAGCCACTCTGCTGGGCTGAGAGGGTAAGAAGGACGCTGCACCTAAGTGGCTGGCAGTGGTGGGTGCTTCCTGAGTGGAGTTGACAACGTTGGCAGGCCTGCCCAAAGTAGCTGGTTCTGTTGGGCGAACTTTAATACCTGGCAGAGGCTCCTGCTGCCAGGTAGGGGTCATGGAGAGAGCTGGAGATCTGTGTCTTCTAGGTTCTCTTCAGCTCTGGAATGGCAACGACTTGGACTTGGATTTGGACTTTTGTTTTGGCAGTCCAGGGGCTTGAATTAGGACCTGTGTGCTGTCCCTGAGCCTCTTTGGGCTCAAGGCTAGCGCTCTACCACTTGAGGCATATCACCACTTCTGCCTTTTTCTGAGTAGCTTATTGGAGATAAGAGTCTCATGTACTTTCCTGAGCCCAGGCTGATGTAAAACTATGATTCTCATAACTCAGCCTTCTGAATAGCTAGTGGTCTTGCATGACAGGAACCATCAATGTCTCATGTTCTTCATCTCCATCCCCAACTAAAGATGTTACTAAGCCTGCCACTGCTAAAAGATATTGTGATAGTTTAATGCAAGAATGCATGAATGCGCCGATATATTGCCTGGCATCTGAGAAGCACTTAATAAATGGCAGCTAGAATTATTTATTTGTTCATAGTTGTGTGTATGGGTTTCAGCTCTTACCTTGGCTCATAGAAATAAAGTTCATTCATGAAGCTAGCAGACATAATGGTTTACACTTCCTAAATGAAAAAATAAGAAGCAAACAATAAACAACAACAACAACAACAACAACAAAAGCCTGAGGTTCAGGGAGATAATGTGATTTGTTCCAAGTCACAGAGCAATTCAAGAGATGGAGCTAGGATTTGAACTCAGACCTGAAATACCTTTAAAACCTTCTCTTGTGATGGGTAGCTTTTGGGAGGGAGTAGTCCTCACTCAGCAGGTCATAGGGGAGGATTTGCGAGACATACATCCGAGGACCAGTGGGCATTCAGTCAGCATCACAGGCAGTTGTTTTGGGGGGTGGGGCGAGGAGTCCTAAGGTCACATAGATAACTCTGGACTTCTGGGCCCCTGTGTGGGGGACCATGGGGATGTCACAGTCATTCTCAGGCACCGTTGGAGGGCCTAAAGGCTTCTTTCCAGGTGAGATACACATGGGGCCCTGTTTTATTCATTGACTGGCCATCTTTTCTCTGTGTTTTCTAAAGAGCACTGTTGTTTTTCTTAAAGAGCCACCTTTTTCATCTCTCCCCTTCCCATTCACACCATGCGTCCAGCCAGATTCCTCCAAGGGCAGATCTTCTGCTAGGAACTGTTAATGTGCAGTTAAGAAAAGGTCTCATTTCCAATATTACTCACCCTCTCCCTGGCTTCTCACTCCTTCATTAGGGTATCTGTCTACTTTCCTTCTCAGAAGGAGGCCAGGAACCCAAGGTCAAATTAAGCAAGCTTTCTTGAATTCCTACTTTGTGCCAGATCCCATTTATCCTATTCCATAACCCTATGGACACATTGAATGACGCATAGGTGGAAGCCTGTTGGAAGAGCTAATATTGCACGGTAGCCCCTGGACCTCCAAGCTCCATATTCCCTCTCTGTTCAGTACAATGGTGTATGCTCACTGCCCGGCTATGCAGAATGGGGATGGAAATCAGAGGCGCCTGACCCATAGCTGAGAGCTAGGGAGCAGGAGCCAGAGAGAAGCCCGATTATGATGTCTGCCTGCCAGCTTAGGAGTTTGAGGAGTTAGGGAAATCATGATAGGCACTGACTGCTCCCTGGAGCGCCTGGGATGCACAGAACTCTCTCCAAAGCGCAAGACAAGATAACGGTCAGCTGCAAGGTGTGAAATCCTTACTATGTGACAGATTTTATTTAATCCAGCAGAGGGAGGAATTGCTAGAATTCCCTACCCAGGGCAGCGTGACTCTAACATGCTCTCCTTCTCTCTATGCGAATACGTATATTCCCCCTGCAAATGACTGATGAGGCCCTCATTCTAGCCAGTCTTGTCTTCAGACCATTTGGCTGGGCCCACTCTTCCTCCCTTAATCTCAGAGTTCTGCCCCATGCCTTAGCTTTGAATATTTTATTTATTTATTATTTAGTTTTGCTTAGGCGGACACTCTACCACTTGAACCATATCTCCCGGACTTTGGGTGGTTAATTGGAAATAAGGGTAGCATAGACTTTTTTTTTTTTTTTTTTTTTTTGCCAGTGCTGGCTTTGAATGGGAATTCTCAGATCTCAGCCTCCTGAGTAGCTAGGATTGTAGGTGTGTGCCACTGGCATTCCCAGCCTTGGTGTGTTGAAATTTCAAGTTCTTTCTAGATGCAGCAGGATCCTTCTTCCCTGAAATACTGAGAATTAGGGAAGATGGAAGAGGCTTTCTGAGCTCTATTTAGGATGGGCTAGGGGGAGAGGTAACTTAATGTTTATAGACAACAAAACCTACCTAAAAGACCCTAACTTCCCTCTCCGTAAGACACACAGCAGAGTTCTGGGTCACAGGAAACAGAAGGCTAGGCAGGGCTGGCTTATGGCTGCCCAAATTACCTTTGTTCCATTCAAGGTACCTCCTGGCAGGGATGAGAGATGAAAATTGCCAGAAAACTAAGCCAGAAAAATGCTGCCTTGATTTAGGCATGGGAAAAATTATGGCCCAGTAAGCTTATGACAATCTTAGGCAAAATTCCAGAAATTCCTTTCTAAGCAGGGATTATTGGAAGCCAAGATGTGTTTTCTTAGGTCAAGGCAAGACTAAGGCTGCCCAGCTTTCTCTTGTAGGAAGGCTAATTGAAGTATGTTGTGGGAAAGGACCACAGAATTAGAATTTAAAAATAAGAGGGTGGCATTATAAGAACAGCATGGAGGAATCAGAGAGAGTACTCATGAGCCAGGGTCTAGATCCAAATTATAGGCTTCCTTTTATAGCAGAGCAGACTAGTGTGCTGCCAAAAGTTGTTTCCTGGTCAGTTATGGAGAAGAGGCCTGAGTAATACCCAAAGAAGATGAAACATTTTGGGCCAGTGATTAATGGTAACACACATTTGAGAGAGGGTGGTAGTATTAGTTCAACAAAGTACTGAGGCTCTTGAAATGGGCTTTACAGTTTGCCTTTTAGAGGCCAGCCAGGGAGGCTATAAACCCAGCACTCATAAAAATGAGGCAGGATTGTGTGTGTGTGTGTGTGTGTGTGTGTGTGTGTGTGTGTGTGTGTGTGTGCCCAAGCGCGCATGCCAGTATTGGAGCTTGAACTCAGGGCGTCACATTCTTTCTTGTGTTTGTCCCTGTCAAGACTAGCGCTAGAGCCATACCTCTCATTCCAGCTTTCTGTTGGTTAATTGGAGAGAAGAGTTTCTTGGATTTGTGCTCCTGGGCTGGCTGCGAACCACAACCCTCAGAGTTCAGCCTCCTAATTAGCTAGTATTACAGGTGTGAGCCACCAGTACCCAGCATGGAGGATCTTAACTTTGAGGCCAGCCTGTGCTACATAGTAAGACTCTACTTTAAACAATCAATTAGAGTCCATTACAAGAAGGTCTGTAGTCTGAGGATTGCTGGCGATGCCACTGACATTGTGGTCAAGCTGGTTGGTGATAAGGGTTTGGAAGTCTCTCTCTCACATATCTTTGAGGGTAGATGGAGAAATAGAAATGAAATCTTCGGGTGGCTCAGCCCTGCATGGCTGCTTGCCTTGAGTACAGGGAACTGATTGTGGATGAATGGAGCTCTGTCTCCTTTAGGACCCGAGCCTTGAGCCATTCTGGACTGACAAAGATGGTCCAGTTCGTCTCCCCCCCCCCCAAACAATTTAATACCAAGGATTAGCTCCTGAGTTAATCATCTGTAAGGCACACAAATGATGAATAAACACAATAAGAGAAGATATGGGAAAGACAATACTACAGAAAAGAAGATGACTTGATTGCAGAGTGCTGGTTGTGAATGAAACACCATGCATCTACAGAAAAGTTATGTACATGGAGTGGAAGGCCAGCCATTTAAACTGACAGTCCCAAGGTTTCAATGCCATCAGACTGTCCAAAGGGAAGCAAAGGACTGTCGACGGGCAAGGCCCCCTGATGCCAGCGCTATTTTTCAGAGTGAATGGCAGCGAAGGGTGGAGTTGATGTGTCTCCAAGGTTAGTCTGCAGATGCGGACTGATATTTCCAGTTCCAGATGGTTCTATCTCAGCTTCCTCCTGTCAGTGTAAGGGGGATGAAGGTCCCAGATACCAACTATCTTGTCTGTACACTGCTGTATCGCTGTCCAGGTGGCTATCAGCCAGCCACTTGGTTCATTTGTAGCTGTTTTACAAAATTAAAAAAAAAAAAGATTGAAGTGGAGTTAGGGTTGTTCAAGCACAGTCACATCAGTCATCATTAAAATGCCAATGTACAGTACTTAGATTTACAAGAATTCCAGCATGGCAAAACAGATGTCACCAGAGCCTCCCACTCCCCCTCACCAGTGTCTGCTCTGGGTGTATCCTGAGTGTGTGACTAGATGTAGAGAAGGAAAATGCTTGTCTAACATGTAAGAGAAAACCCTCCTGCATGCCTCCTGGGCTTGCACATGCTGGTGTGGCAAAGCCATTTCTTTGTTTTAGCTTTTTTGAGGCAAAGTCTCTGTATACAGTCCAGGCTTGCCTTGGACTTACATTCCTCTTACCTCAGCCTAGAGATGGTGGGATTACAGGCATATGTTATCATATGTGGTAGCATAGCCATTTCTTTCTTTTTTCCTTGGTCATGGGACTTAACCACAGGGCCTGAGTGTTGTCCCTGAGATTTTCTTTTGCTCAAGGCTAGCGCTTGACTACTTTGAGCCACCAGTTCCAGTTTTCTGGAAATTGCAGATAAGTGTCTTCAGGACTTTCCCGTCCAGATTGGCTTTGAATCGCAATCCTCATATCTCAGCCTCCCGAGTAGCTAAGGTAGACACCACTGGTGCCCGGCCATAGCCATTTCTGTTGGCATCATGGAGTAGAAAGGTTGAAAGTTCTGGCTTAGCTCTACCAAGTACTAGTTAAGTGACCTTGAGCAAACTAATTGATCTATATTTCAAAATGGAAATAATGATACCCACATTAAAAAAATTGCGACCTGTAGTAAGAAATGCCTTTTACATCAAGACCTAGCATCCATACACATATGTATTATTCAAAAACATACATGCTCTACATACATATACTCAAATAGATATGTCGATGTGTAACTGAAAAAAAGTGTCAAGAATTCCTAATCTTAGTGATAATGGATTTAAGATCTATTCGTTCATGAAGCAGCATGTTGACTGAGAGTTCTTAAATCAATTTCTCTGCACTGATGGGTCATTGCCCACAAGTTATGAAACACCAGGTTAATGTCTGGCTCGAGCAACAAATTCAGTTTCAAATGTTTACAATTTTCTTTCACCTGCTACTTTTGTGTGTGTGTTGGAGATGTGGGGTTTGGACTCGGGGCATGGGTGCTGTCCCTAAGCCTTTTCACTCAAGGCTAGCACTCTACCACTTTGTGCCACAGAGGCTCATGTCAATTTATGATCCTTAGATCTCAGCCTCGTGAGTAGCTAGGATTACAGGGCTGAGCCACCAGTGCTCTGTGTCACCTGTCACGTTTAAAATGAACCATTTTCAAGCTAGAATGTATCTGGAAGAATATGACCAGAGTCTTTATTCCATTGTTCTTTCTCCCACCAAGCCATAATCCATTGAATATTCCTTTACTTACTTATTCATGACTTAGCTATTTCCCATCTATTAAAGTTCCTGTTTTATCTGGAAAGGAGTATGCTCTACAGATCAAGGGAAAAAAGGATTATTCCTGTTTTTTAAGGCTGTTCTTAGTGAACTATTTAAAAAAAACTATATCTAAAACTAGGTTCTTATAAACAGAGGTGGGTGCAAGTGACAGATGAACTAGAATAATTTTCCGGACCCAGGTGCTACTGGGCCCTGCAAAGCCTCTCTTTCAGGAGTTGTAATCAGTGGTGGGAGACTGGGGTCAAGAGAAGGTGTTGGGTAGATGGCCACTTAAGGTTGTTCTTCCACTCTTAACTCCATTGAATTGGGAATAAATGGTGGTGGTAATAGGGTAATTGAATTACTACCTGGCCTGCTAAGGGAATGGAGAAGAAACCACATGATTGTAATTTTCTGTACTCTCACCTTACAATCATCAACAGTGGATGGGATTCTTCATGTGTTTTGTTTAATTTGGTTTTTGGACAGAGACCTCCCCACTTCAGAGAACATTTTCTATTGTCATTGAGAGAAAACAATCTCTAAGTGAGGAGCTCATTAAATCCTTGTGAGTCTCAGAAGTAATCATTTCTAGGATTCTGAGACTCCTTTTTCCCTGTATAAAAAACAAGTCCATTAAAACTATAGCCTAAGCCTTTGTTTTGTACTCTGAAGTCCAGACTTAATTTAGAGCAAGAGTTAAAGAATGCTGAAGGTGGCAGGATAATGGATTGAGCTTGAGACACTATTTTGTATGGTGGTTTTTGTCCTTCATTCCAGAGAGTGATGCCTTTGGGGGGCTGATCAGAAATCTCCAGTAGACAACTGGTTTTTCAGGCTTATGTTGATGGATGGTTTGAGTTTATTGAGAGACTTGCACTGGGAGAAAGAAAAAGGAATGAGTTGGGTTGGATGGGTGGGTCCTGGAAGAATGTCAGAGGTTAGTATCTACTTGTTTCCCTTGGGGGAGAGAGACCCCAGGCACCCAGATTCATTTGATCCTCCCTTTGATCCTTGAATGTCACAGGGTTGTCTGCCCTGGGGTTGGAGATGGGAGGAATTTGTTGTTTACGGAGGACCATTATGATCTGGAGTGTACAAAGTTTCTCAAACATTGAAGCACACATAAACAACCCTGAGAATTCTAATAAAATGCAGGGTATGTATGGCTCAGCAGGCCTGGGTGGAATTCTGAGATTCTGCATTTTTACAGGATCCCAAGGACTCCGCTGCTTCTGGTCTTCAGACCATACGTTCAGAAGTGAAGTGTGTGCAGTGTGAGCTCTCCGAATTCTGGTCCTCCTAGGGCAGGGAGCCTCCCAAGAATAACAGACCTGGAATTCCCATGAACCCAGAAGGAGGGGGTACGCCATCCGTTTTCATTTTCTTTGGAAGGGTTAGCATACTTGAGTTTGTGATGATAAAGTCACAGTGTCTGTCCAGGTTAAGAATCTTCTTTAAGGGAATTCAAGGGTCACTGATCCTCTTCTTGTTTGGGGATGGATTTACCAAGTGGAATCCAGGGATTCTCCTTTTTCCAGGGTGTGAAAAATTCCTGTGCATGCTATCCATTGTTTAGAATCTTCTGAGAGGGTCTGGAGCTGGGTCTGGAGTTTAAGGCCTTGTCTCTTGGTTTACATCCCTTTAAATAGATGTTTACCATGATTTCTTGGGCTGAAAGTTCATCTGTTCCTTATCTTCTTCTTGTTTAGGGGCACATAATTCCCTCTTTAGGTATTCTTTCAAGACCCACCTCAGCTTCAGATAAGAGATAAAACATGGTGGGTGAAAATGCATTGTGCTATCTCCCAGGAGATTCCCTGAATTTTCAGAGTTGCTATCAGCCTGGTCATCTCTACTTCTTGGGCTTGTCTAAAGTTTTACCTGAAAGTATATATTATTTTGTAAAGAACAGAAAAAAAAATCAACCAAACAACAAACAAAAAAAATACCACCCTTTCCCCAGCCTATTCTTCCTAGTAACTATAGTTGCCCTCAAACATCTCTTTTCTTTTTGGCAAAACGAGAGTTCAAATCCAGGGCCTTGCTCATGCTAGGCAAGACCTCTACCACTGAGTTAATAAGCAAATAAAAACAATATATATATTTTTTTGCCAGTTCTGGGGCTTGAACTCAGGGCCTGGGCACTGTCCTTGAACACATTTTGCTCAAGGCTAGCGCTGTCACTTGAGCCACGGCACCACTTCCAGCTTTTTCCTGTCTATGTGGTACCAAGGAATCAAACCCAGGGCTTCCTGCATGCTTGACGGGCGGGCACTCTACCCCTAGGCTACGCTCTCAGCCTCAGCAAAGGCTGGGCTTTACCTCCTTTCTACAGAATAACTAAAAACATGTGAAAGTGAAGCCTTATGGAAAGCCATTGCTTCGACTTGTATAGCACTTTGATATAGACTTTGTATAACACTTGATACTTTCAAAGGGATCCTACATTAATTAAGTACCTCTGTAGGCTAAGGGTGCATTTCATATCAACCCTCCTAATAGCCCTTGTAAGGAAGTATTGCTAACCCTTGTCTGTCTGTTCACCTACAACTAAATAGTTGTAAATAAATCTTCCTGATTTAAGCAAAAGATGTAGATATAAAAATAGATCATTTGACTTCAAGAAAGGAAAAATGGAGTTCATAGCAAAAATGCGGGGCCTCTGGCCCCCTTAGCCCATTGGGGGTGCTCCAGAGGGCTACCTGGCTCCTGCCAGCAGCTATGGGATGGGATGAAGTGACCACATGTGGTGGTAAGATGGCAGCTTCTGAGCTTTTCAATCAAGCAAAGCCAAGGAAAAATCATCTCTCCTGGGTCTTCAGGGATTCCATTTCCCAGAAGTTAGGGAGTGCGGCTTAGATGAATTTCTGGATACTGTTGGAATAAGGAGCCTAGGTGTGCTGTGGCCTGTACCTGCAGGGTGAGAGGGTTAGAGCTAGATTGTGCCTCTGTGTTGAAACTGGGTGATGGGACTTGTCCAGACACCTTGGTGACAGACCTGCTTCTAGCTCAGCTCTTCTATTGATCAACTACAGATTGGCTTTGACTAGAATTTTCCATACTCTAAACCCTAGTTTCTCCTTATTAGAAAATGGATTGGCTGAGGTCTGAGACTGTTCTGATTCATGCGTGAAAAGGAAATGGCACTTTCTTTCCTTGGAGACTATGACCTATTTACATGATGAGGTATAAGGAGAAAGACACACACACACACAGACACACACACACACAGACACACACACACACAGACACACACACACATCTGTGCCAGATGCTAGCAATGTGAGGGTGAAGGTGGGGGTGAGGGTGAGGGTGAGTTTGAGGATTAGGGTTAGGGTTAGGGTGAGGCACAGAGTGAGGGTGAGGGTAAGGGCTAGATTTAGGTCAGGGTGAGGGTGAGGATGAGTGAGAGGGTGAAGATGAGTGTGAGGGATAGGGTTAGGGTTAGGGTGGGGCTATGTAGCCATGAATGACAGAGTTCTTAGTCCTTGTTCTATGGAGCCAGCAGAGTGTCAGCATAAGTTGACACTGAATAAACAATCAAACTGTGAATGCTTCTGTGAGGTTACAACAGAAGCCAAATAGCAAGAAGAGGATTTCACATGTGCAAGGCTGTAGGCAGGCAGGATCATCTTTAGGAGGCAGAGAAAGCCTGGGTAGCACAGCCTGGATTATACAGAGTTCCACTTGGTGGCAAGACCAGAGGAAGTGGCTGTCTTCGGTCTTTGTGGGGGAAGAATTCACACACACACACACACACACACACACACACACACACACACACACACACACACTCTACAACATTGGGAGCTTTGGATTTGACCAGGTAGGTTCTACTGTTCTTTAGGTAGACCTTTGTGGCTGATTATTCAAGCCAGGAAAAAGTGTTTTCCCTCCCCCGCCCCACTCCACTGGTGTGGGGGGAAACCTTGGGGTCTCGCCCAAGAAAGGAAGCCCTGCTTCCTGGTTTATGTTGAGATGGGAAAGACTTGCCCAAGAACAATGGCATTTTTGCAAAACACCACTTTGTTCTGGGGCGAGCAGGAGGGGCTTTCCTTCGGGAGCTCTCCTGGTCCCACTGCCCCTGACCTGCCAACCACAACAGCCACATGGCGTACTCTCATCGGAGACACTGGCTCATACAAAACCCAGCCTGGATTAACCCTTCAGACTCTACCCTGTCACAAGGTGACCTCTCAAGAATTCTGGAGACCTTTTTGGGGATCCCAGCATGTGTTGAACAGGGGTATCAGATTGATGGTGTGGGAGAGCCAGTTTGACTTGATATCTGTTTTCCCAGTTGAAAGAACCTTCTGGGAAAAAAAGACTGAGACCTGTCCTAAGAGTATCTCAACCCTAGAATCTTTAAAGCATCACCATCAGAAGGCTTCTATGAGAGCAAGAGAAACTGGTGGGGAGAAGAAAGTGAGTTTCCCAAAGGCACACTGAGGGTTAATGGTGGGACCAAGGATAGGATATCTGAGCTCTGACTCAGACTATTGGTAAAGTTTGGGTGGTCAATGGGATAAAACTCTACAGATAAATCTTCAGGCGGTGTTGACTATAATTATAACATGAGTGTTAGTTACTACTGGTGGCAGTAATTTTGCCTGGTGATGTTGGGTACTGGTATTGGTGATGATTGTAGCTATGGTAAGAAGGGAAGGAAGCCAGGAAAGTAGGGGTGGTAGGGTGATGATAGCTCTGATTATGATGTCATGGTAATGGTGTGATTATGCACAGAATGATTCTGGAATTGGCGATAATGGTGACGACGATGGTGTTGGTGTTGTAAATGATGCCTATTTTGGTGGTAAAATGACAATGATTTTGGGTGGTGGTGACAGGGATGTGGGACTTGGCAGGAAAGATAGCCCTGGTGTCAATCAAAATGATCTTAGTGGTGGTTTTGGTTTTTCTCTTTTCCTTTCTTGGCAGTGATGATGGTGGTACTGGTGTTCAGCAAGTGATGATTCTGCTTTTGATGGTGTTGGTGACACCTGCCTGTTGTAGCTGTGACTTCTATAGTTTGGGTGTGTTCCCCTAAAGGTCATGTATTAGAAATTCAATCCTTAAAAATCATACATTAATGGCCCTTGGAGGTGGGGCCTTGGGGAGGTAATTAAGATTAGATGAGATCATTGGGGTGGGGCCCTACTGATGGCTCTGTGGCTTCATAAGAAGAGGAGGGGAGATCTGGGCAAGCATGTCTTCCCAGTCTTGCTTCGTGATGCCCTGTGTGATGTAAAGCAGACAAGGCTGTTGCCTGATGCCCAGCGGAGGTCAATGCCATGTTCTTGAGCTCCCAGTCTCTTGAGCTGGGAGCCAAATAAATGTCTATGCTTCCTAAACTTGGATTCTTTATAAGTTTCCCAGTCTTGAGGGCTTTGTTACATCCCCAGAAGACATGAGTGGATGTGCTAAATGGTAGGCGATCCCATGTTAATGATGACCTTGATTGCAGCCTTGCTATTGTTTGTGGGTGGTAGTGGTGCCAGTGGGTGGCGGCCAGGGCTGTGGTGGCATCAATAGGGGGGTGGTGGTAGTGGGAGGGCAAATGTGATGGAGCCAGAGATGGTGACCAGGACAGTGATGATCACTCTGTCACTGCTAGTAGCAGTGATCTTAGTACCTCTCCTCTTCTCAAGCTGAAGGGGGAGAGGATGGCTCCCCAAGCTCTGCTCCTGCTTGCTGCAGTCCTGGCTAGGATTCTTTTCTCTGTGCAGGAGAGATGTCTGTTTTCTGGGGGGTCAGCAGGGGTGGTGATAAGAAGCAGGCCTGTGCCTGGAGAAGTGGACAGGCAGGGAGGTTGGGGATTGCTGAGCTAGAGAGCAATGTGGGGGCAGGTCAGAGCAGAAAGGCTCGTGAGGGCATGCCGCCGCTGACGGTGGGGGTGACATGGGGTGGCAGGGAGACTGGTGGCGAGTGGTGTGCAGGGGCTCACGTAGCTGGCAGAGCAAGGGCTGTACTTCCTGCTGACTCAGCAGAGCAGGCTGGGACCAATTCTCCTGTCTTCTCCCTGGATTAGCTCACAGGGCTCTGGCTGGGAAAGGGGGAGGGAGGTGGCCACTCCCTTCTCTCCAGGCTTAAGGGCACCTGGGAAAGCTATAGACAAACCATGGAGCCCTAGAGGGACCCCATGTGTTCTCCATGTCATTCTCAGTGAGTCCTCATTTGGCTGGCAGGGGGCAAGGCTCCTCGGATATTAAGGATATAGCTGCCCTCTCCCATCCCCAATGGAGCCAGCTCTCTTTTGCAAAAAGCAGCCACAGTCCCGAGATGAAACTAGTAAACTCAAGTCAGATTGTTGAATCTAAAATTTCCACATCTTCCATTTATTAACTACAAGGAGCTGTGCATCTTGGGTGGTTGGGGAGCTGTGCAGCTCATGAACAGCTGGAAGGAAAGCTGGATTAAGGCAGACAAGGTGCTTGGAGAACTCCCGAGAGCTGAATAACCAGGCAACACTTTAGCTCTGTGAGCCTCCGTTTTCTCATCCATACAATGGGGATAATGCCTTTTTATTAAAAGATTTTTTTATATATTTCAAATGTCAAGTTTAACCAAGTATTCAAGAATGAAATCTCTATATGCAATCACTGGCATATAAATTTAAGAACACAATTTAAGCTGGGAGTTTGTATGTCATAGAAACATATCGATCTATATAATATATCATTATATCATATTATATAATGGGGACAATTCTTAATTTGTGTACATGATAGGAGAATTAAAAGAGATTGAATGGATAAAGGACAAATGACAACAACAACTTGTTGCTGTCGGTTCAAGGGCCAATCCCAGGTTCTTCCCTGAACCCCAGCTTGTGAGCTATGTATGGGTGTGGTGGTAGTGGGGGGCGGTGGTTAGGTCCTTGGGATGCAGCTATCTATCAGGAAAATGCAGAGTCTTGGGTGAGCCTTTGCTCTTTGTTGATAAGAAGCAACCCCTCCAAAGTAGAAGCTGTGAGACCTGGAGTCTTGTTTCCAGCTTCTTGTTGTCTTCTCCCACAAATTACCACTCCTGCCTCGGTAGGGTAGAGAAGAGGTGGGAATGTTCTCTGGGACTTTCCTGTACTCATACCTCTATTGGAATCTTCTTTATTTGATTCCATCATGTCTAGCCTCTTCTTTCTTTCTCCTCTGTCGTCCCTCTGTGGTTAGGCATCTATTCATTCCTCTACAGGACACAGAAGTCCTGGGCTCCTGTTGCAATCAGGCCTCCATTGAATGCATCTGTGCATGTATGTAAGTTGATACAGCAACATAGCAAATGGAAATTCAATCTTTTTTTTTTTTGCATTAAGGCAAACAGAAATGATGCCATTTAGATTTTTAAACTCACATCTAAAGAAATTAATGAGTATATAAGTTGTTGGTGTTCTCAGCTGTAAAAGGGATTGAAATGATCTGTTCCAATAGACTTGATTGGCTTTGTTTCTATCTGTTTGGATTTTAGCTGTGTAGAATTGCATCACCCATGCCCCTCTTTGCTGAGATAATTTTCCCAGATTTCTATTATTTTTATTCCTTTGCTCACCCCCATATAGCTTAAGCTAGGAGTCAGTGGCGCATGTTTATAATCCTAGCTACTCAAGAGGCTAAGAAGTATTGTAGTTCAAAGCCAGCCTGGGCAAGAAAGTCTGTGAGATGCTTATCATCACATAACCAGCAAAAATCTAGAAGTAGAGCAGTGGCTCAAGTGGTACAATGACAGCCTTCAGTGAAAAAGCTCAGGAACAGTGACCAGAACATGAGTTCAAACCCCAGGACCAACACCACCACAAAAAAAAATCATATATCTTTATAAAATGTGCATGGATGGAGTTAATTTGCAAAAATAACAATATGTTATTTCTGCAACAAAGCTCTCTACTCCACACTTTTCTCACTCAACGCCATGATTTTCAGATCCACTCATGTTGCTGGGTGTAGAACTTCTAATTGTTGCAGCATGGTATTTTATCATGAGCATCCAGCACACTGCACGCATTCGTTTTCCCAAGTGATAGACACATCTCTTCCACAATCTGACAGAATTACAGACAGTATTTTAGACAGCCCTTAATCCAGAGCTGGCCCAGAGTTCTCATTCAATAAAGTCAGCTGTCGTTACTGGCACATGATTATTGTTTGTATCTGCCCTCTAAGCTCTGCTGTTTCCATAACAGTTTGCAATCGGTTGCATAAGTTCTCTTGTTTTACTACCTACCATGAGCAGCACAATTTACCCTTCTACAGACTACTGGTGCTCCCTGTGACCCACGCCTAGGGCTGTGTACAGGGCTCGAGAGATGACTTTTACAAGGCCCATGTCCTGGATGAGCTCACAGCCTGAAGACTTAGACAATTCAGGACAGGGTTGAGTGTGGAGTCAATGATGGTGCAGCTGATGGGTCACAGTGAAGGCTCTCCAAAGGGCATGGCCACCTGGGTTTTAAAAGAATGGGAAGCCAGCTTCCAGTGGCTCATGCGTATAATCCTAGCTACTCAAGGGGCTGAGCTCTGAGGTTCATAGTTTGAAGCCAGTTTAGGCAGGAAAATCTGTGAGTCTGTTGTTTCTAATTAACTATCACAAAGCTGGAAATGAGCTGAGTACCAATGGCTCCTGCCTGTAATTCTACTACTTAGGAGGCTGAGATAGGAGGATTTTGGTTTAAATCGAGCCCGAGTAGGAAAGCCTGTGCGACTCTTGTCTCTAATTAACAGCAACAACCAAAGCCATAAGTGGAGCTATGGCTTAAGTGGTTGAATGCTAGCCTTGAGCACTAAAGCTCAGGGGTAGCACCCAGGCCTTGAATTTGATTCCTGGGACAAGCACCAAAAAGACAAAAGAATGTGAGTTCACAGGTAGATAGCAGTGGGAGACATGTCACATAGAGGGAGTACCATGTGCAAAGCGGCAGAAGCTTGCAGCAGACGAGCATGCTCAGAAGACTGAAAGATTCCATGATGGGGAGGTGAAAGGTATGAGAAGGAAGAGACCAAAGACAACAGCCTTACGTTTTGTTTTGTTTTTCTTTATGGATACAGGGTCTCTCTACATATAGCTCAGGCTGGCCTCAACTTGTGGTCCTTCTGCTCCAGCTTTCTGAATCCTGGGATTGCAGGTGGTACCACTGTGCCAACTGCCAACACATGTTGAGTTCTTACTATAGTTCAAGCTCTGTTCTATGTGCTTCAGTACTGAGCCATTCGAAGCCACACCACAACCTTAAGAAGGTACTGTTATCGTTTCACTCTACAAGCAAGGCAACAGAAGCCCAGAGAGGTCAGTAACTTGGCCACAGACACACAGTGTACAAAATGGGGTACTCAAGAACTGAATCTGTCTGTGTGTGCCCATAATGACAAAGCTATGGCCTTTGAAAGATGAGGATAGAGGAGATAATGAAAAGCGTGATATCAATCAAAATACATTGAACTATAAACCAGTGTGCCAAATGGTAACTCTTTTGTACAACTCTTTAAAGGTGGTAAAAATACAATTGTGAAAAAATGATGAGAAAGGTGAGGAGGTCAGGGCTGACAATGGAGGGGCAAGGAAAAGGCAACAAGGGGTGGGGGTTCCCATATAAGCTTGTGTAGCAGTGAGTTTGGGTGAACATGAGCTATGAGAGTCTTGTGCTACTAGATAAATATGAATATGTTCCTGAATAGTGCAAAAAAGTATGCCAGGGTGTGTGTGTTCATGCTGCAGAGTAGATGGCCCAATGTGTCTTTGTGAGACTGGATGTGGTGTGTGCATGTGCACAGGTGCGGGGAGAAAAGGATCAGAGCCGGGGAGAGAATCCGAGCATGTGAGTGGGAACCTTTGCTATTCTTGCAGCCATGGGGCCCCAGGGAAGCTGTCAGAGCCTATCAGCCTGGCCTGGTATGAGGGGCCTGCCTTGGCTTCACAGGCTGGATGGGCACACATCAAAGGCAGCCTGAGCCTAGGACCAGTGGGGCAGAATAATTTAATGAGAATCCAGGAGGAAGGCTTGGCTGCCAGGGGTGGGAAGGGTTGTCTGCTTGTATGCAGGGCTGCTCCCAGGCTCCATGGCCTGCTATCTAGGGCTGTGTGGCTGTTGGGGAGGGGAGATGGCTGGCTGGCCTGGATGTCTAGCCACGCAATGGGAAAATAGCAACAGAACCCAGGAATGGCCCATCATTGCCTGGGCCTGAAGACTCTTCCGATGTAACCACAAGATGGAATGCAGTGAAGCTGTCTACCTTACTCCCCATACAGAGCAAAACTGAGGCCCACAGAAGCACAGGGATCTTTCTAAGATCACTTAGGAAGATGGAGGCTGAACCAGGCTTAGCATCTAGAGGTCTCAAATCCCAATCTAGGGACTTTTCCAATTTAAGGTCAGAATGGACCTTCCTAAGCGTCAGCAAATGGCAAGGCTGATCATTTGTGGCCTCGACTTCTGAGCCCAGGCAATTCCCCCACTTCCTAGGCCTCCATTTCTAGGGCATGGAGGCTGCTTCTGTGGAGCTCCTCCCCACACCGGGGACATACAAGGCCAGGAACAGAGACTGAATAGCACATCTCTTCATCTCCCGTATATGGAAGTGTGTGAATGTGTGTGTGTGTGTGTGTGTGTGTGTGTGTGTGTGTGTGTGTGTGGTGGTTATAGTGTCAGAGAGGGAAATATAAAAGGCCCCAATCTAGCTAGTGTTGGTGTCAGCTGTGGGTAGATAAAGGAGCAGTTGGGGCCATGGGTAGGGGAAGGGGAAGGGACAGAGCATGGGGGATTGCATGAGGACTGACCAGTCTTTGCTAGGAAACAATTGTGACATGGCTAGGAAAAGCCTTGTGGATACAGTGATTGCAACATGAAAGATTTGTCCTGGGAGGCTCCTGTGACCAATGTCCACTCATGACAAGAGCCTCCCACAGGTCTCAGGCCTATTGACAGTGTCACAACGAATGGTTTTTACCTCCCCGTGAAATCTGGCTTCCTCCCGATTCTGGAGCTTCATTCTGGAGTCTAGAACCTAGGCTTGCAAATTCAGCCCCTCATGCAGGCCCAAGACTCCTGACATCCTCCCCTTTAATTCACTGGGATCACTTGCCTGGTACCTGAAGAACTTGATATTTTTTGTGGGGGCCAGTCCTAGAGCCTGGGTGTCATCCTGGAGTTCTGTTTTGCTCAAGACCAGCAGTCTACCAACTTGAGCCACCGTTTCACTTCCAGCTTGTTCATAGTTCATTGGAAATATGAATCTCACAGAAAGCCAGGCATCAGTGGTTCATGCCTGTAATCCTACTTAGTCAGGAGGCTGCGACCTGAGGATCATGGTTTGAATCCAGCCCAGGCAGGAAAGTCCATGAGACTCTTATCTCCAATTAACCACCAGAAACCCAGAGGTGGTACTGTGCTCAAAGTGCGAGAGCACAAGGGCTAACCTTGACCAAAACCGCTCCGATGAAGTCTAATGAGGACCGAAGGTGCAGAAGTTGAGACCAACTAGAGTCCACCATTCAACAAACAAGTCCAACTTGATTGTTGCCTGCCCCACACTCATCTGTTAGCAGACTAGGGCCAGGTTTTGAGAATTGTTGGTGTATACCAACAGTGTTTCAGACACTGGGAAAAATTTACTTGGCTTCATGGACCCGCTTCTCAAAGCCTGAGTTAGCAGACTTGGGGAAATTCCACTAGTAGTTTTGGATGCTTTGCCTCCAAATCCTAGAGTGTAGACCTACATCTCCAATGGGAATAGAAAGAGGTCTTGTGACTCAGGACCTGGCCTGCAGAGGGAAGAGAAGTCCCTGCTGGAACTGCAGGCAGAAAACATGGCAAACAAGCTGGGACCAGCCCTGCTTCCATCCTGACCTGGCTACTCCTGGCCCATGACTTGGCACTTCCCAGGGCTACCCACAGGGCTTAGCCAAGACAGCATAGGGCATGTTGCCTGGGCCTGTGAGGAATTGATGGCAGGACACATTCCCCATGGTTGCCATGTAGTGCCAAGTTGGTTCTAGGGCACCCTCTCTTAATGGCTCCGGGTCTAGCTTCTACCAGCCTTGGCTGAACAGGCAATAGGCTTGTCTTCTTATCGGCGGGAGGATGGGTAACATGGAGTGGGAGTGAAAGGACCCAGGGGTGCACTTTGCTTGTGTGGGAGAATAGGCAGGATTGTGTGTGGATGAGTGTACACCAATGGGCATCATGTATGATTATGTGTGCCTACTGTGTTTGTGACTGTGTGACAATGAGGTAAGAATGCTACTGTTGTAATAGTCAAGAACTCCCTTCTCTACACTTTTTCTGTAAAATGGTGTGCTCAGGACTGCGTGACCCCTTCAGTTCCCTTCTGGTTTTGGTATTTAAACACTGGTTTAGGTGTTGGGCACAAGTGAATGAAAGTCGTGCTGTCCTGTGGGTGTGGCTATAAGCACCATGGTGGTTTGTCTGGCTGGCTGTCTATCTGTCTGCCTGTCTGCCTGCCTGCCTACCTACCCATCTATTTAGTTTTGTGCCCAAATTTGGGGCCTTGTGTATCCCTTAGCTTTTCTTCACAAGGCTGGCACTCTTCTACTTGAACCACAGCTCCACTTCCAGTGTTTTGGTGGTTAATTTGAGATGAGTCTCCCAGATTTGTCTGCCTGAACTGGCTTGACACTGGGACCTTCAGATCTCAGCCTTCTGAGTAGCTAGGATTACAAGCATGAACCACCAGTACCCAGACCAGAGTGACTCCGTGTAAAGAGCATGACCCAGAATTCTGATTTCACATTTAACAGCTATGCAGTGTCACATTGGCCCCTTCATCTTTCTGAGCTTCAGTTTCCTCTTTTACTAGATGGCACTACTGTTTCCTCCGTGAGTGTTTTGAAGGCCTTTGCCATACTGTTGGTAAACTGCTTCACTGGGAATCTGCGTCAGATCCTGGGTGCAGAAGTGCATGTGTATGGATGCGGATGTGTGCATTCCTGTGTGGGAGCAGTCATGCTCATATGCTTGACTGGACTGGGTGACTCAGAGAGGAAGGAGGTGGCCGATCTACATCATTCCTATTCCTTGGGGCTTCTGCTTTGTGTCTGTGCTAGGTACCAGAAAAGGTAGAATTAGAATGGAGCAGACGGCCTCTCAGCTGCTGGCCCGGGCCCATGTGGTCTTGAAGACTCCCCGCTGTTCCAGACTGGCTGTCACATGGGTGCAGTGGCCTGGAAAGGAGGATTGGTGTGAGCAGGAGACAGGCCCTCAAATCCGATTAGTACCCACCCCACATCCGGGGCATTAGAGCCTAAAGTGATTCTTCTTAAAGGGTCTCCTGCCAGCATGGGATGGTAAGTAAGCCAAACATGGAACCCAAATGCCCTTCCAGAATGAGGCCTCAGAGTAGGTGCCAGGAGCAGACAGGAACCTGACCTCAGAGAGGTTCTGGCCACGGACCGGCAGGCTAGTAGCTGCCTATGGCCTCCGGGTAGGAACAACTCAAACCCTGGCCTGAAAGAGGGGGAGGAGGAAGAACTCACAGGAGACATGGAAGAGAAAGGAGAGGAGAGAGCCTTCCAGGCAGGAGGATCAGCATGGGCGAAAGTGGAAAGACTGGAGTGACTGGTGTGTGTGTGTGTGTGTGTGTGTGTGTGTGTGTGTGTGTGTGTGTGTGTGTGACAGAAAACAGCATGGGATCCTTGGCGAACGTTAGATCCAACTCTTACATGCTTTTGGCAAGAAAAGCGGGGCTGCACTCTGTTCAGATGTCTGTCCCCTATGCCAGGATTGGAGAGGGGTAATAGGGAGCTATCATGGTCCCTCCCTTTGTTGGTCCAGAGGGACTTGAGGAACTAGGGCAGGAGACTGGCAGCTGCTATTGTAGGGGCCGGAAGTGGGTACTACATTTCTGTCCAGTGATTCCCAAACCATCCCAGAATGGTTGCCCATCTCTGAGTCAGGGCTACCAGGGCAGATCCAAACCCAGACCCAGGAGGCCTAGAGAAGAGGGCAACCCTGGGCCATATGTACTGGCCAGACACCAACCTTTGTACCCCAACAATTCCCAAATTGCTGATGGAGAGAACTCAGTGCCTGACCTGTGCATACGAGGCAATGCTGGGGTCAGATGCATCCTGATAGGCTCCTACCACAACCCAGTGGTGGATTCCTAGAGAGGAAGATCCCAACATCCAAATCCCCGTAACTAACCCGGGAGGTCTAAGCCTATACCTACCATCTGACCCAGACACTCAAGGGCCTTGACACCCATTCCCTCCCCCCCACCATGAGCTCATTCCGAGAGATCTCCCAAGTCCCAAGGCTTTTTATGGGAAGATCAGGGGCTATCCAGCAGGACACCCAGGACGGGTGGAGAGAGAGCAGAAGGCCAAGACACTGCCTGTTAGGGGAGCAGGGTGGCCAGGTCCAGAGCATTGAGGTGGAACCAGGCAGTCTCCACCTCAGAGACCCCACAGCCCGCTCAATGCCCACCCCCAGACAGCCTGTGGGGCGCTGGGCGTGGGGCCAGGAAATCCGGAGCTGGCCCTTGAAGCCGCATGTCGGACGGGTGGGGTGGGTGCTGGCACCGTCGTGGCTCCCCAAGCAACGTGACTGCGGGGGGCCCCACCAGGACAAGGCGGCCTCTGTGTCCACCCTGCTGATCCCTTCCGGCGGCAAATCCCTGCCGGCTGACAGCCCTGCGCCTGGGACAGCCGGCCTTGTGGGGACTGGTAGTGGGCATGGAGGAGGGGGGGATCCCGGACCCCGGGGGTCCCCTCCAGAGGCCTCTGCTCTGCCAGGGGATGTTTCAGCATCCCAGCTTTTCAAAGGTTATCATTCCCCACACAGGTAAAAATGGAGGCTAGGAAAAAGCAGAATGTCCGGCCTGCAGTCACTTCACCAGGGTTCTAAATTAAGCTTCTTGATAACTATAGAGTCAAGTGACAGGATGGTCACTCAAGGATCTGACACTCAAGGAGTCTCAGCAGGGAGCCAACAAGGCTGATGAGGAGCAGGGGGACTGGAGCCCACCCTTGCCCAAGAGCCATGGGCATGCAATCATCTAGCACTCTACCCGGCCACTCACCTCCCACAGCCAGCAGAAGGCTCCTGCATGGGCATAAAAGGCACAGGGTCCCTGTGCTCAGAGTTTGTATCTGGTGCTCTGAGGATGAAGGACCTAGTAAATGCATTTGTCAGTCTCTTGGATGACAGCTGCATGTCTGAAGGAAGGCCATGGAATGGGATGAGGAATGTGGGCAAAGGGCTCAGGTGAGTGGACTGGCAATGGGAAGGGCCATGAAGGAAGGAGAAGACTTCTTACATGCCCCTCTACTCTGCCTGAGCAATACCAGAGAAAGGTGTGTGTGGTGGGGGGGGGGGTAAACACTCCTGGCCTCCTGGGAACAGAGTGAGGATTGTCCAGTGAATTCTTTGGCATTTAAAAAAAAAATGACATCTTTTTGATGCTCTGAGGACTTGGCTGGCTCCTGGGCGTCTGACTGCTGTCCTGCCTCCAGGGCTTTGCAGATGACCACTTTCTCCCATTCCCAGCTCAGTGCAGGAACTCAGGAATGGCAGGGGTGAGGTTGGCCTAGGGGTATGAGAGGGATCTGCGGGTTGCTCACCTGGACCCCATGTGGGAATGTGCCTGTGTGTCTGTGTGTAGACGACTATCTCTGTCTGTGGAATGTGCACATGCCTCTGAGGTATCTAGGATCTCTCTGGAATGGTGGCTGCATTATATCTGTGTTGCTGTCAGGCATCCTTCACTTTATCGGGATCTGAATACCCTCTCCAGGTCTGTGTATTTGTGGCTGGACCCTTATCTGGAAGCCTTTGTGTTTATCTAGGTCTCTGCCCCTATGCCCTCATCTCCTTCTACCCTCACATCAGGCCCCTGAATGCCACTTTGCTGCCTGAATGTGCAGAGGAATGTGGAGGGCAAGAGGAGACAAGAGCACATGTCCTGGTCTGCTGGTCTGCTAGTGATGGAAAACTACTGAGGCTTTCCTGAGCTGAACAGGCCAAGCCAGGCCCAGAGCCAGGCTGTGCAGCGTTTGCTCTTTTAGGCTCCTCCCCCTCTATTCTCTGCAGGCTGGGGACCTGCTGAGATGGGACCTCCACTGGGCAGAGAGGCAGTGGCCTTCCTCTCACCACGCCCCAGCTGCTGGCCAAGCCTCCGTTCCTCCCTGGGTGTTGCCATCCCTGGGGGCAAAGGGAGTGGATGGGCTTAGCTTTCACTTTTCTCTGAAGTTCTTCCCAGACCTGACATTCTCTTCATTCTGTTAATGTTAAAGGAATTCCTAAAAGGGCAATTTCACCTCCATATCAGGGCATCTTGAAAACACAGGGTTCCTTGACTTTTAGGGCAAGAAAAGTTTCTCAAAATGATTGGATTCTTTCTCCTCCATCTTACTTGTGGGGAACCTGAGGCTCACACTGAGAGGTCTGGATCCCTTACTTCCCTTCCAGAAGGGTGAGAACCAAGTTATTAGATTCCCTGTCTCCTAGTCCTGGGACCATCTCCTGCAGTGGCTGCTTATAGCACCCCCTGCTCTACATGGACAACAAGGTACTGGAAGTGGCTTGAAGGATGGGAGCATGCTGACTGGAGGAAGTTGGGTTGAGTGATGGGCATTCAAACTGGTATACAGTAGTGGGCAGGGGAAGGTGGAGAAGCAGAAGAGAGGCAGGTAGGTTCGTTCATGGGGTGATAGGACTGAAAAGTTGTGTTTGAGCTACCCTGAAGGGTTCCCGATAGAAGGGTAGGGACTTCATCCTATGGGCAGTTCTGCTCAGAGGCATAATAGCAATGTGGCAGATGCTCTGTAGCTGGACCAGACTATGCAGGTAAATCCCAGCGCTAAGGTTTTGGCAAGAATGGAACTGCCTAACTGGGATTGGATCACCTCAACTCTACACCTCACATTCCTCAGCTGTGATATAGAAATCATCTGAATGCCCTTTTTCACATGGTTGTAAGGAAGGCATGTGTAAGTGAAGATCCAGCCAGAGTCTGCCAGGCCTGACACAATGTAATTGCTCAGTGATACTAATCACTATCCCGCTGTATTTGAAGCCAGCCTGGAAGGAAAGAGTAAAGACAAGGAGATCTATGGGGAGTCCACAGGGAGTCCACGGACTCCATATGAAGCCTAGAGGTCCATGAAGATGTCCCATAAGTGAAGAAGGTTGCTAGTAGGGTCCTCAAAAGGGCTTGGGTATTACAGGAAGAACCATCTCACTTGAATGGCTGAGGGCTTGGCTCCTGGGTGTCAACACTGGAAAGCCATGTTTGGAGTGGACATTGGAGAAGGGTTGGAATGGAGTGGGACATGAGTGGCCTGAGGAGAAAAGGGCTCCATTCTCTATGAACTTAGTGCAGGGTAGACCTCATCTGTATTATCTAGCAGGCCTGGGGCTCCAGTGGCAGATTTGGACTGGGCATTCCCGTAGGACTCACTCAAGTATGTGCTGCTAGAAGTTGTTGATGTGGGTGAGATCATCCCAACAAGACCCCAGGAGTCAGAAACCACCTTGTGCAAGGCCAGAACTCTGGGAGAAGCAGCAGCCAGAGGGGATGAGGAAACTAAGATGGGGTAATACAGAAAGACCCAAGAAGAGGGAACACTCAGACAACTATTCTGGGAGACCATGAGGGACCCAGAGAGTGGGTGAGGACAGAAGGGAGACTCCATAGAGGCCACTGGTTTGGGCCTCCTTGGTGGAAGAGGCCACTAATGACCTCTGTGGAATCCAGTTTGCAGAAGAGGGACAAAACCCAAGATGGCGGCATGGTGAGAGGCTCCAGACGGCATGGGGAAACAAGGCAGAGTCTTCTGTGATCACCCAGAAGCTTGACCGAACCAAGGAAACACTGACGACAGCGAGACAGGGAAGTTTCTGGGTCTCCCAATGAAGAGGGGCATAGGGCTTGGTTTCCTTATATTTCAGGTAGAGAAACTGAGGCTCACAGTGGCAAAAGGACTTGTGTAAAGTCACAATAAATTACTGGGGAGGACAGCCTATGATCCCTGATTTTTGTTGTTGGTGGTGGTCATGGGGCTTGAACTCAGGGTCTGGGAACTACCCCTGAGCTCTTTTGCTCAAGGCTAGCCCTCTACCACTGTGACTCACAGTGGTTAATTGCAGAGAAGAATCTCATAGGGACTTTTCTGCACTGATCTGTCTTCAAACTGCAAATCTCAGATGTGTGCCACCAGCACCTGAAATCCTGATTTTTAATGAAATTTAGAATAGACAATTGAAATATACATGTGTGGACACACACACACACACACACACACACACACACACACACACACACACACATTACCTGTTCTGATCACAGAATTAAAGTATTCATTGGAGAAATCTAGACACACAAAAAAAGTATAAGGGAAAAACAAATCCTCACCGACAGAGATAAGCACTTTTCTTTTTCCTTTTTTTTTTTTTTTTTTTTTGCCAGTCCTGGGCTTGAGCTCAGGGCTTGAGCACTGTCCTTGGACTTTCTCAAGGCTAGAGCTCTACCACTTGAGCCTCAGCACCATTTCTGGCTTTTTATCTATGTATGTGGTACCGAGGAATCAAACCCGGGTCTTCATGCATGCTAGGCAAGCACTTTAACCACTAGGCCAAACTCCCGGCCCCACACTTTTATTTTTCAATCCATTGGAGGTCATGGGTGTCACTCTCTCTTCTGTTAATATGACACACAGATACACACTGGGATCCTGCTGTACCTGCTGCTTTGTAGATCCTGTTTCATTTGAAAACATTATAAATGCTTTTCCATGGTCATAAATATTTCAGAAAAAATTTCCCCTCTTTAATCTCCCGGAGGAATCAGGGAAGCAACACCCACAGATGGGATCCCACAGCATGTAGGCAAGAGGGGAGACAATGAGGCCAGGACAGTGGTGGACTGCTAGAGACGCAGTGGGCTGACTCTGAGTCCAGACCTGACTGCTGACATACAGTGTGGCCTTGGTAAGATACATGCCCTCTTTTTGCCTTGTGATCCTGGAATCTAAGGGCTTACTGATGAGTTTTCTCATGGCTAGCTGCCCTCCCTGTAAAATGTAGAGACTTTGCAAAGGAAGCTAGTCTTGTCAGCATGGTGCGGAAGGGCACAGATTTCCCCAGAGTCTTAGTTTTTACATCCCCCAAATGACAATCATGTTTATATTTCCTGTCTGCGAACCACATTAGATTCACCACCATCATTATTATCGTTGTTATTATTATTGAGGCAGGGTCTGACTAGCTCTACCAGACTGGCCTTGAACTTGCCATCTTCCTGCGTCTATATCCCCTGTGCTGACATTACAATAATGTAGCACCACACCTGGTTAGATTCATTATTGGAGGCCTTAGAAGAACGAATAGATAAAAAAATATTTGGCCATTTATACACATTATTTTATGGCATCATTTTTGAACAACCTTATGAGGGTGGGTGTGATTTTGTGTTCTATTTTTTTCAGATAAGAAAACCATAGTTTGAGGATATGAAATTATTTATTCAAGGTCCTAGGTACTAAGTGTGGAGTTGGGATTTAGGCTTGCAGTCTCCAGGGTACAAAAGGCATGGAGCCCTGTGGTAGCACCATCTGTGGGGAATTGTCGCCCTCTGGTGGTAATAGTCCACCAGACCACAGATAAGTGATCTGCTCTGGAAGGGAAGGGAGCAGCAACCTGCACCCAGAGGAGACTGACATTTGTCCTTCCAGAGCCAGTGGAGGGCTAGTGTGCATCTCATTTAACAGTTGCAATCAGACTCTTCCTGGATTTCAGGCCCCATTTGCCCCTCAACTGGGTGTCCTAGCACAGGATTAGCAGCCACGCTACTAATGTTCCACCATCATCATCATCATCATCATCACCACCATTATCATCATCATCATCTTAGTGCCTTTACTGGGGCTTAAACTCAGAACATTACTGCTGACCCTTAGCTTTTTTTTTCTCTCAAGATTAGCACTGTACCACTTGAGCCACAGCAATACTTTGAGCTCTTTGATGGTTAACTAGAGATAAGAATCTCATGGATTGCTAACAGGGCTGGCTTTGAACCATGATCTTCATATTTCAGCTTCCTGAGTAGCTAGGATTATAGGCAAGAGACACCAGCGTCTGGTTGTAATTATTTATTTTTGATTGTAATTATTTTTAAAGTCCCACATTAATGTTTCTATGTGTTTATGTACCGAGACTCTTAAAAAAAAAAAGACAGTCTTACAAGATGGTATTTACTCCATGACAAACATTTTGTCATGGGAATGGCCTCAGTGAGTAGAAGGCTGCAGGCTGCCCCTGAAGACAGGTGCTTTAAAGAGATGTATCATCTGTTACTTCATCTTATGGTCACCATAACCTTAGGAGGAAGGTATGCGTTTTTATTTTAAGTATGAGAAAACAGACTCCAGTTCACCTCTGGCCTGTCTGAAACTAAGAGACTTTCCAGCACTCTACCCTGTACAGCTGTGGCAGCTGGAGGGTGACTAAGTAGGCCATAGTTACGTTCTATGTGAATTAGGTATGTTACCTCCTCAATCCACGGGTGTCCTATCTCTTTCTTGTGTTTGGAGACACTGGATGCAAGGGGATGTCTTGATATATGAGAAATCACTGGAAGCAAGGAATGGCAGCAAGATGGCAGGTGCCTCCTTGTTGTGGAAGCTCTTCTCTACTTTCTGGCCCATACGTGAGTATCTGTCAGGGTGTTTTGGGGTATCAGGTACTACTTACAAAGTCCCATCTGTGTGATGTCATCAATACAATAGATTGACATGATCTCTTATGGAATGGTAACGTAATCAAGGTCTCAAGAGGCTAGAGTTTGACAGCGGGCTGGAGAGCTGACAGAGCTTTGAGTAGAGAGAGTAAAAGCAAGTTGTTGACTCTACCAGGCCAAAGCCCTCTGCTGCTGGAGGTTCCAGAGGGCTGCCATTCCAGGATTGCTTTGCCTTTTGATGTCTTATTACAGTATATCAAAGATATTTGGCTTCTTTCCTTAAATAATAAAGGCCACCGTTTAGTCCAAGTTTTAGTCCACCATCTTGGGAAGCTATAGCAATAAACTCAGCACAGTCAAAAATTACATTTCTTACTGGGGGCCGGGGGCTCACGCCTATAATCCTAGCAACTTAGGAAGCTGAGATCTGAGCCAAGACATGGATAAGAGCCATCTTCAAGACAATTTCTGGTGTCCTCTCAAGGGGATGGGGGAAAGATTGTATTCTTAACGAGCCAGATCAGAAGAGGGGTTCATAATCTTGCCTCCCTCCAAATTTATTTTACAATCAACTATCAAACTTTCCCTTCAGGCATTCCGATTTCTTGTTATTTAAAGACATAATACTCCCCCGTCTGTGCTTTTACACATTCTGTTCCTTGTGCCTAGAATGCTGTCCCACTAGTTGTCTGCTGTTTATTTGGTGCAAGTATTTTCAACTCTAGGAAGGAAACAAGCTCTGAATATGGAACAGGAGCTGTGTATTCTTTGGGGCTCCAGAGGCCCTGTGCTCACTCCTATCTCAGGAACGATCACAGTGCTTAATTTAAATGAGATGCAGACACTCAAGTTGTTTAAATCAGAATTCTCACAGCACCATAGTACCCGTTTCTGTCTCTGTGTGTTTGTTCATTTATTATTATTAAGTAGTCGTTCAAAGGGCTTACAATTCCAGAAGTCGGTGATGAGTACTATGGTTCTTGGTCAGTGACACCCCTTCTTTTATTTCCCCCCCACTTCCTCACCTCTTATCCCTCTCCTCGTTACACAGTTCATTTTTTACCTAATGTACACTGAATATAATGACTGTATTGACTCACCCTTCCTTCCTGAATTTCTGGGTTCCCCCTTTTATGCACCCTCTAAAACATGTTTCCACTTGCTGGCATTCATTTTTGCCTCTGTGTAATTAGAAAAAGGCCAGTGATCCTTGCCTAACTTAGCAAGGACACTTCATGGATTTTTCTACCTTCCAGAAAGTAGATATATCAACAACTACAAAAGAAGACGACCATGAAAATGCTTTTTAGAGATAAAAGATTATTTGCATAGGACATATAATAGGAATCCCCAAAGCAGTGCTGTTTTCCAAGACTAATGCTGTGGTATAGGAGCATTGTACAAAGGCCCATGTGTGGAAGGCTCAGTCAGCTGAGAGATATTGGGTCATAGGGAACCTTTGGAAAGTGAGACCAGTAGAAGGAGAGGCATTGAGGAAATATTGGAGGGATACTGGATATTGGGTATTGGAACTATTGAGGGATATTGGAACCCTGCTTACTTCTCACATTCTTCTTCCTGGCATCCATGAGGTGAACAGCATTCTCTGCCACATGTCCCTGATGTGATATCCTGTGTGCCCTCACAGGATAAAACTTTTACCCCACAAGCTGTTCATTTCAGGGACCCAGGTGTTTGTCACAGTGACAGAAAATGGCCAATGGCAGCTATCTTCTTAGAAGTCACATGTGCAATTAATAATTGTATGAGGCATGATACTTCTTGCTAATCCATAGCTGTGGCTGAGTTTTCACCAGAAGTCCTAAGGACAAGTAGTTTGAAGGCCAAGCAGGACAATTCTGGTATTGGCAGTGGGGAAAATGTCTGAACATGAGAGAATAAAAATTATAACATGGAAAGGAAAAGGAGATATTAACAAGTAGGATGTGAGCCATATTGTTGACGTCTATTAGGTTGATCAAACATTCCTGCTTTATAGTTTGAACAAATATACGGACAACCTGGTATCAAAATAGAGACCAATAACAAGAAGAATATTGAACATTTCACAAATACATTACAGGTTAAACACCTGCTTATGAACATCCAATGGGACTAGGTGGAAGTGAAAAGAAAAATTTAAAAATACCTTGAGAAAGATGAAAATGGATATGCAACATACCCGTTCTTATGGAATGCAACAAAAGCAGTTCTAAAGAGGAAGTTTATGGCAATAAATACTTACGTCAAAAAGAAAGACAATTCTAAAATACACAACCTAATGTTTTCAGGCAAAGAACAAACTAAGCCCAAAGTTAATAGAAGGAAGGAAATAATAAAGATCAGAAATGAAGATCAAAGCAGAAATAAACAAGAAACTAGAAAAACAATAGAAAAGATCAGCAAAACTAATAGTTGGATTTTTAACAAAACAAGGTAAAGTCAATAAATCTTTAGACTAGGGGAAAAAAGACTCAAGTCCAATAAAAAGCAGGAATGAATGAGAGGACATTACAACTTGTATCACAGAAATACAAAGATCAAAAGAGCCTAACTAGATAGCCAACAATTAAGAGCATCTATAAGAAACAAATTCCTAAACATGTATAGCTTGTCAAACTGAGGGAATTAAGAAATAGATTTAAACAAATCAACAGTGAGTAAGGAGATAGAATCAGTTATAAGTCTCCCAGCAGGGCCAATGATGTTACTACTGGTTATTACCAAACATTGAAAGACAAATTAATGTTCATCCTTCTCAATTCCTTCTCAAACTCAAGGAAGGAACACTACTCTCAAACTCATCTTATGAGGTTGGTATTTCCTTGATGCCAAAGCCCCAGACAAGTACAATTTGAGGAACAAAAAAAAAAGAAAGAAAAGTACATAAAGGCAAAAGTCCTCAACAAAATATTTCAGAAAGAAATAGAATAGCACATTAAAAGGATTATTCACCAGAATCAAGTAGAGTTTAGTCTGAGAAGGTATAAGGATGATTTAATATGGGAAAATTTACAAATATGATGTGCATGAAGTAAATAAAGGTTAAAAATAGTGATTATTTCAACAGAGTCAAAAAATGATAAAAGCCAGCATCTGTTGAAAAAAAATACAGAGAAAGTATAGAGGGAATCTAACTCAATATACTTAATGCCATATATGGCAAACTCTTAGCTCATATTAGCTTTAAGTATGGCACTGGTGGCTCAGACCTGTAATTCTAGCTACTCAGGAGACTGAGGTCTGAGGATTGTAGTTGGAAGACAGCCTGGGAAGGAAAGCCCATTGACTCTTATCTCCAACTAACTACCAAAAAAGCCAGAAGTGTAGCTATGGCTCAAGTGGTAGAGTGCTAGCCTTGAGGGGGAAAAAAAGCTTAGGGATAGCATCCAGGAGTTTAAGCTGAAGGACTGGCATAAAAAAATAATAAAAATTTGAAACTTTCTCCTCTGAAATTAGCAACAAGGCAAGATATCTACTCCTGCCACTGATATTCGGTATGGAACTGGAAACTGTTGTCATAGTAAGCAGTCATGAGAAAGAAATACTTTAAAATGTGTGTATTTCCACAATTTCTAGAGCCAAACTGATTGATTATTAGAAATGGAAATACCAGTTTTCTGATCAGCTCTCTTACCCTCTTTCTAAATCTTTTTACTGGCTGGGGCTCAGTGGCTACTTTCCAGTGCTGTAAATCATCAATGGTTTCTTGTGTTTCTTTCTTTGTGTTCCAGCTTTCTGTGCCAGACCCTCAGTTCCCACCCTCAACATGAGCTCTGGGGGGGGGGGGCAGGGGGAGGTTTCTGATCTAGTAGGCTCTGCCCAGGTGGGCATAGTGAGTGGAGTGTGTATCAGGTCCCCTCCTTGGTTAGTCCAGAAATGCCATCCTCCCCAGATACATATGAAGAAAAAAAGGCAGAGAAAGAGAGAGAAAGAGAGAGGCAAAGACAGAGACAGACAGACAGACAGACAGAGAGCAAGAGAGAGACAGAAAGACAGAGGGGGGGGAAGGGCAGGAGGGAGAGGGAGAGGATAGCTTGGAGCATGAGTTCGGGATCAAGGGGTAAAGCATCTACCTACCAAGCTTGAGGCCCTAAATCCACTCCCCAGTACTAATTTATTACTTAAAAAGCTAATGCAGTGCAAAAGAATGTGGCTTACTGGCAGAGTGCTTGCCTAGCATTCATGAAGACCTGGGTTAGATTTCTCAGTACCACATACACAGAAAAGGCTGGAAGTGGTGCTGTGGCTCAAGTGGTAGAGTGCTAGATTTGAGCAAAAGAAGCTCAGGGAAAGTGCCTGGGCCCTGAGTTCAAGACCCAGAACTGCCTTCCCCCCGCCCCAAAAGCAAGCTAGTATACGCAAGAACATGTTGAAAATACTTGACCTTTTCCTCAGAAAAACACAAATTCCAATAATTTCCCACACTCTCCAAAGTTCAAGGATTCTAGGATGATTTCCAGTTTTAAAGAATGAATGGATTTTAGTAAGGTTGAAGTAACTCTTTTATGTGAATGTCAGCTATTCTTTAGATAATATTTGTTACATAAAGGAGTGAGTTACAGTTAAGACTCAATATAAGTTTAAAATATTCCTTTCTTATTTAATGTTTCATAACAGTTTTCTGTATTGTTTCATAGTCTTAACTTTTAATTTTCATTAGTGCTTAATATGGACATTTCTTTGTGGCTTTTCATCTAGAAAGTTTTCAATTTTTCATTTGTAGACTTGGCATGAAGTATCTCTGTGTAAATAACTTTTCTATGACTTTGGATTGCTATGATATGACAATTTTTTCAGGAGAAGTCAAAGTATTTCAGCATTTTACTGGACAAAGAGGACCAAAATTGTTCTCCAAAAGAAAGGTACACGAACTGGGGGGAAAATTGCTATTGTCAGTTGCTTTTTTTTTTTTTTTGATCGCCACTGTTAATTTTTTTCATGTGTTTATTTACTAGTTTGATTTGCTTTATTTGAAATTATTCATATAAAGTTCATTATATAAGAACAAACAACCATTTCATTAGCAAAGACTCAGTAATGCTGTCTGTGGAAAGCAAGAGAGCTCATTTCTTCATGTGGGTCAAAACAAGCAGGAAGGGAGTGTGCGCCATTCACCCTCACCTGGATTAGGAGCAGGACGTGTGACTCCAAAATTGGCATTAGAGATACTGGAGTGGCTTTCATATTATTGTGCTATCTATCCACTTCCATAGCCTTCTGAACATTTTTCCTTTCCCGTGAATGTGTGTGTGTTCTAGGGCTTGAACTACGTGCTGTCCCTGAGCTCTTGTGCTTAAGGCTAGCACTCTACCACTTAAGCTACTACTCCAGTGCTGCCTTTTTGGTGACTAATTGGAAATAAGAGTCTCACAAATTTTCCTACCTGGACTGGCTTCAATCTGTGATCCTCACGTCCTAGCCTCCCAGTAGCTAGGATTATATGCAGGAACCAAGGACTAGAACTGGCTGTTTGTAAACCAGTAGCAATCCCATATGTTTATAAATGGACGCTTTCTAGAAATTCATGGTGAAGGTTTATTTCTCCATTATGATTAGGAAATGCAAAATTTGACTCAGTCTGAAAGAGATGTAATTATCTCTGTTACAGAACAGGAGAGCCAGAAGTTTCTCTTTGGAAAGTTTTCAAATTCAACATTTCTGTCTGTGTGCCTTTGGATTAAGAACCTATGCTCTTGCTCTTGGTTTCCTTATTGCAAAATGAAGATAACCGCACTCTACTGCCTATTGTTGTTGGGAGGAGTAATAATATAAAATGCTTAGAACAACCCTGACAGCAATTTAGCTATTATTAACATTATTATTGATAGTATTGAATTAGAGTTAAACATTTCATATTCCTTATAATAAACTCCACTCATAAACTTTAGACAAGCTCTAGGAAACACATCTTAAAAAATTAGGAAGAAGGAGGCTGTGGAAAATCTTATTGTCCCTTTTATATATAGTCTAATACATGCTATCAAACCAGAAGTCTGTGGCTCATAGTTATAATCCTAGCTATCAGGAAGCTGAGACCTGAGAATAATTCAAAGTTCATCTTTGAAATTCTTTTTTTTTTGTTTGCCAGTCCTGGGCTTGAGCTCAGGGCCTGAGCACTGTCCTTGGACTTTCTCAAGGCTAGAGCTCTACCACTTGAGCCTCAGCACTACTTCTGGCTTTTTTCTATGTATGTGGTACCGAGGAATCGAATCCGGGTCTTCATGCATGCTAGGCAAGCACTCAACCACTAGGCCAAACTCCCGGCCCCATCTTTGAGATTCTTAATACCTAAAGGCTAGTAGTGGACCTATGGTTCAAGTGGTAGAGGACCAGCTTTGAGTGAAACAGCTAATGACTTGAGTTATAAGCCCCAGTACTAGTACACACACACACACACACACACACACACACACACACACACACACACACAGGTTATCCATGCATGGTGTGTGTGTGTGTGTGTGTGTGTGTGTGTGTGTGTGTGTAAATAGGTTGGATCTTGGGTTACAGGTTTATGTGGGTTTTTTGTCTATACTTCACTTGGAAAACTTACTTAAATAAGCTATATGTAAGATATTAAATAAGTTTATTTAATAATAAATGTCATATGACAATATTAGAATACACAGAAATAACCAAAGATTGATATTAAGAGTTGAACTCTTTGTCTGTGCAGTTGTCTTAGTCCCTTGGAGCGTTTCCAACTTTCAAATGCAGATGGATGAACTTGCTGCCTTCCTGATACCACTGGCTCCCACATCCTGGCAGAGCCAGCAAGCAGGAAAGCTTTGACATCCCCAGTGGGCCTGATCCTGAAGGAAGAAGAGTCCATAGAAAGATTTTTAAATCAGGAGAGAGAGTCAGATTCTACACACACACACACACACACACACCCCTCTTTGGTAACAGTATAAAATGTCCAGGAGAATAAATGTAGATGGAAGGGGGCAAATGTATGGTTATTTCAGTCATCAAGGAGAGAAAGTCAATAGAGGTCTGTTAGTATCAATAATTCTCTGGTGTTATCTATGTTTTTATGGACATAGTTTATTGCTTTCCACAACCTTACAAGACCAATGTTTATCTTCATTTTATAGATTAGGAAGTCAGATAAGTGATTTCTTCAAGGCTACAGAGCTTATGATTCAGGGACTGGTTTCTAATCCTGGGTTATTGACCAACCATCTATATATACCATTCTCTTCCTAGCATGGATAAAGAAGATAGGAAGGAAGAAAGGAAAGGAAGAAGAGAAGGGGGGAGGGAGAAAGTGAAAGAGGGAGGAAGGAAGGGAGGGAGGGAGGAAGAAAGGAAGGAAGGGAGAAAGGAAAGGAAGTAGGAAAGAAGTAAGGGAGGAAAAAAGAGAGAAATAAAGGCAGACAGGCAGGAAGAAAAGAGAAAGAAAAGAAAAAGAAGGAAGGAAGGAGGGAGGAAAAAGAGAAAAGAAAGACAAGAAAGCTGAAAAGCATGAAAGGGGGATTTTTGCCACCATTGTCTAATAGTAACTATCACCAAAGACTCCACTAGACAAGCTTGGAGGTAGATCATTAGAACCTCCCACAGATGTCCTGTACAAGGACATTTGCCCACTCACATATTACCACTCTTGTGGCAAGGATTAATGTCTCAAAGTCCATTTCTGTCTTTAAGTTCCTTGCTTGAAAAAAAAAAAAAAATCGTTGCTGTGTTATAACCATATCTACCAGCAGATGTCCTCGGTATGCCTTGAGTTGCACTGTACAAAAGATCCGATTGTCTCCTGCACAAAGATTCCATTCATTAGAAAGACAAAGCTCTACAAAAATAGAACCTTCTGCAGAATTGTCAAATGTAAGTGGAAACTCTCTACATGTTATATACAAAGATGTTGTTTTCAAAGCAAGCTATGCAAATAAATGATTTCATTCTCATAATGACTTACTTGTGGAGGGCTATGTTAAGTATTTTGCCAAGTACTATTTTTATACTTATTGTTTTTATAATGGTACTATCATAGTCTCACATCATATTGATGTTGATTTGGGCACTTACAGAAATGATCTTTTTTTTTTTGAGGCAGGATCTTACTGTATTGTTCAGGCTGGACGCAAATCCATTATGTAGCCCACGCTGGCTTCAAATTTTTGCCCCTCTTGCCTCCATCTCGTGAGTCCTGGGATTCAGAAGTGCACTACTACACCTAGCTAAGTGACTTGCTCCAAATGATTTATCAATGAATCTTTAGATATAGTCAAATAACAGTAATTAAGTGGAAACTCTGGCCAGACCAACATAACCTGTGTTTAAAACATCTTTGCTAGAAGAAATCTTAGCAGTTATTTTCTTCAACTTTGAATTTTACATTCAAATTCTTTCTCCCTCATTTCCAGGTCTCCAGTTACTCTGGACATCATTATCAATAGATCTTCGATGGTGTTGTCTTCTCCATCCAACTCTGGACTTGAATTTTCTGACAAACCTTAAATGTATTCATTATGTGACTTATGAAACGGCAACCCCTCCATATAACTCCATAAAATTCTATTAAAAACAAAATCTTAGCTAGACACTGGTGGCTCATGCCTATAATCCTAGCTACTCAGCAGGCTGATATTTGAAGAGCAAGATTCTAAGACAGCTCAATAGGAAAGTTCATGACTCATGTCCAATTAACCACCAAAAAGCTGGAAGTGGAGCTGTGGCTCAGTAGTAGAGCACTAACCTTGAGCACAAAAGCTTGGGGCCAACCCAGGCTCGGAGTTCAAGTCCCAGGACTGGTGCACGCGTGCACGCACACACCAACACACACACACACACACACACACACACACACACACACTTTATTTATTTATTTATTTATTTATTTATTGCCAGTCCTGGGCTTGAGCTCAGGGCCTGAGCACTGTCCTTGGACTTTCTCAAGGCTAGAGCTCTACCACTTGAGCCTCAGCACCATTTCTGGCTTTTTTCTATGTATGTGGTACTGAGGAATTGAACCTAGGTCTTTGTGCATGCTAGGCAAGCACTCTACCACTAGGCCAAACTCTCAGCCTCATAAACTTTTCTAAAAGGCTGAAATATGTCTCCCTTAGACTTTTGCTCATTGGTCTACTTCAGGGTAACTAGATACTTGCTCTTCAGATAAATTAAACAATGTATATTTTTCCTAGTTATTGTTGCTAGCTCCATCCTTTATATTTTAGGCCTCAAGGATCCCTTGTAAAAATGACACTTCTGAAATCATCTGTCTTCTTTCTCATTTGTGTTTCATCTCTGGCTCAGGATGCTCAGGACTTCCCTTCCAAGCTGGAGATTCCTAATAGTTGTGCATTATTACATAACTCTTGGCTGTATTGAACTTATGGTGAGTTCAAGTCTAGAATTTTCCCACATATAATGTCTAGTTTAGTTTCCAGTGCATTTGAGCCTAAGTGTTTTTTGTTTTATTTTGTTTTTCCTATTTTTGTCTCTCTCTTTGTGGCCTCAGAGTGAGTGGAACATGGCCTTTTCCTTGCTTGTTTACTTTATCTTGGATTGTCTGTTTATTTGATGTGATAATAGACCCCTGAGAGTGAATTTGAATCCAGGGCCTTCTAACCTTACAAGAAAGGACACAATTGTCTTTCTTTGAAAATTTTTTATGTCCTTCTTGTGGTAGACGCAGGAAAAGAAGTTAGAGTACAAAAGAAAAAATTCTTAGGGTATGAAATTATCAACACCAAGCAAAACCACTCCCTAGTTTGGAGCTTATGACTCTCTTTCCCTTCTTCCTTCCCCTGTTTCTTCCTTCCTTCCTTCCTTCCTTCCTTCCTTCCTTCCTTCCTTCCTTCCTTCCTTCCTTCCTTCCTTCCTTCTTCCTCTCTCTCTGTCTCTCTCTTTGTCCCTGTCTGTTTGCCTGTCTGTCTCTCTGTCTCTCTTTCCTTCTTGCCAGTCCTGGGTTTGAACTCAGGGTCTAGGTATTGTCCCTGAGCTTCTTTTACTCAAAGCTATCACTCTACCACTTGAGCCACAGTGCCATTTTTGGCTTTTTCTGTTTATGTGGTACTGAGGAATCCAACCCAGGGCTTTATGCATGATAGGCAAGCACTCTTACCACTAAGCCACATTCCCAGCCCCTTTCTGTTTTTCTTTTTCCCCTTTCCCTTGTTTTCTTTATCTCTTTATTTTCCTTGTTTTTAAAGTTAGATTTTATCAGAGGGGTTACAGTTACATATGTAAGATAGTGAATGCATTTTTTTTTGGCCAGTCCTGGGCTTGAGCTCAGGGCTTGAACACTGTCCTTGGACTTTCTCAAGGCTAGAGTTCTACCACTTGAGCCTCAGCACCACTTCTGGCTTTTTTCTATGTATGTGGTACCAAGGAATCGAACGTGGATCTTCATGTATGCTAGGCAAGCACTCTACCATTAGGCCAACTTCTTGGCCCCGAGAATACATTTTTTTGTTGGACATTATTACCCCTTCCCATGTTTTTCTCCCACTTTCCCTCCCCTCTATTTTCCTTTCTTTCTTCCCTTTTCTTTCTTTCTTTTTTCCCTTTTCTCATATTCTTTCTTTTCTTTTGTTATCTCCCTCTTTCTTTCTTTCCTTCCTTTCTTTCCTTTCTCTCTCTCTCTCTCTCTCTCTCTCTCTCTCTCTCTCTCTCTCTCTCTTTCTCTTTCTTTCTTTCTCTCTTTCCTGTGGTTTCTCACAGATTAGAGCTGTTTTAAGCTGTCTTCATTTCTTTTCTGCCCCAACTGACTACTGACCTTGATCCTTAGATCTCAGCCTCCTGAGTAGCTGGAATGATAGCCATTTTCTAGCTCTGCATCTCAGTTTCTTTATCAGTAACATGAAGGGCAAAATGCACATCTCCTTGGAGATATTTGTGATGTTTACAAGGTTATATGTATTTATGTAGAGGACTTACAAAAATAACTTGAAAATAGGATACTGCCAATAAGTGTTACTTGTTATACATGTGGTTTTTTTTAAATAAACATTTATCTATTCGTGTCCTGGAAGTTCAGCAAGAACTGGCTAAAAATGAAGTCTGACTAAAAGCTCAGCATTCTCCGCATAACTTGAAGATCTTGATGGCTGAGTACTGAGAAAAGCAGGCAGAGTTTAGACAGTGAACTCTATTGTATAAAATCAATGTGATTGTCCTTCCCTTCCATTTCCTTATTTGTACAGTATACCTGTTTGGATACATAGTGTTTCACTTCAGTATTTTTATTGATCTAATCATTAGTAAGTTTATAGACACTTCCAGAGTCTTCCTTGTTCAAGAATTTCCTGGGGGCAAGGTTCACTGTTTCATACAGCATTACCTAGAACTCCAAAAGACTTTCTATAGTGAATTCTCCCAAGAACTTAAATAAAAAATATGAGTCAGGCTCTGAGATTCAATTTTGGAAGGATAGAGTATGAAAGGAAGTTTGGAGGGTTGGGTTACTTTAAAATGGGCAGTTCTTTCTCTTTTCTGTGTGTATTTTTAATTTCAATAAAAATAATGGAATATGTATGTGTGCATAGATAGCATTTATTTTTATTATCTTTAAATAGTGTATAAAGGGGTTTTAATTTAACTTGTTGATTTATGAGTATGATGCATCTTGTACAGTGTTGCTTTTTTATTTAAGTTTGACATTCTTTTTCATAGTCAAGAACCCCTTGTTGCAGCTTTGTGAGCGTCCCTTGTTGTCTTGGAGCCTTTTTAATTTTTCTTCCATCCAAATGCTAAAAATCATTTGCATCCAAGCCACAGATTAAATCAGTCTCCTACTATCCATTTTCCCCTCATTCTGCTCCCTTCTTCCCAAGCAGGTTTCTTCATGGACAGATGCCAGTAAATGACTGTTGCTTGATCAAACTATTGCCCAGTTTCTTTCCTGTGCTCTTCCCTGACATGTTTCTTTAAGACCCTGTGAATTCAGAGGAATTCAGGGTGATTCTCCAGGGCCATTTATCTCTGCTGATCTTGCTTCCTTGTCCTCTTGCTAGTTGGCCTTTCCTAGATCGGGATTCTTCCCACAATGGTTCTGAGACTCCTAAGAAAAGGATGGTGTTTATGAAGATATTAAGCCTGGGGAGTGGGGGAGCTACCGAATCTAAACAGCCAAAGAGACAGCATAGAAATTGACTCCTCCCTGAGTGGGTCCAGGTTATAGGGCTTTTGGTTCTCTGTATAAATTGTGATTCTGTTGATAGGGAGCCATTTAGCAATGGAAGTCTAAGAAAACAGGTTTACCCGAGCTCTGGATGTGCTCCTGATCAAGAAGGCAATGATAGCCGGGCACCAGTACCTCACGCTTCTAATTCTAGATACTTTGGAGGCTGAGATCTGAGGATCGTGGTTGAAAGCCAGCCTGGGCAAGACAGTCTATGAGACTCTTATTTCCAACAAACTACTCAGAAAAAATCAGAAGTGACACTGTGGTTCAGGAGTAGAACACTAGCTTTGAGCACAGAAAAGCTCAGAGAAAGAGCCCAGCCCCTGAGGTCAAGCCCTAGGACCAGCAGAAAGAAAGAAAGAGAGAGAGAGAGAGAGAGAGAGAGAGAGAGAGAGAGAGAGAGAGAGAGAGAGAGAGAGAGAGAAAGAAAGAAAGAAAAAAGAGAAATAAGGCAGAACAGAACTATATATAAAGACTTGGAGAGGAATTCTTTCTTTTTCTGCATATGGAAAAGAATGATCATGGAGTTGCTTGAGACTGTGCTGTTTGCTAGAGGAGAAAAGAAGGAAGTGATATTTTTCTAGGGTTGCCCTAACAAATGATCACAATATTGGATGAAACAGCAGGAATTTATTTTTTATAATTCAACAGATGAGAAGTTTAAGGTCAAGGTGTTGGCAGGGTTGGCTCTTTTAGGGCTTCTGAGGAAAAATCGGTTCTATGTATGTCTCCTAGCTTTAGATGGTTTCTAGAAATCTTTAGTGTCACTGGCTTTGTAGATACAGCTTTCTGACTCCATGAGGCTGTTTTCCCTCTGCATGTAGACACTCAGATTTTCCTCTTATCAGTACGCAAGTCATTGGATTAGGGCCTCTGTAGTCTAAGTTGATACCATTTTAGCTTGATTACATGTCCTATTTCCAGATCAAGCTACACTTGTTCATTCTGGTGTTGGGGGCCGAGTAATGCCGTGTCTAATAACTTTCTGCTGAGGCTTGTAGTAGGGATAAAACACGTGGACCTCTTTGTCCTGTACATCTTGTATACTGATAGGCTCCCTCACCCAATATAAGGAGGAGGGATTTAGGGAATAAGGAGAGAGAGATCTTCCTGCCTCGATGAAGCTGGGTGGCATCTCTGTTCGTGCTCTGGGGTAAGAAGGCTGGGTGCGGGAGGACAGTGGGCCCCTTCCTCACGGCTTGGCCTGGTTGGGGTGTGTTTTTCCCCATCCCCCTACTAGTAGAGAGGGACCGGGGACGAAGGACCCCGACATACTGGTGCCCAACGAGGGGCACGAAAGGGGCACAAAAGAGGCGTGAAAGGGCACGAGAGTGTTTAAAAAGAAAAATGAAAGACTTCTCCCAACGCTAAGGCTAAAGAAAAGACTGAAAAACCAGAGAAACCTGAAAAAAACCATGAAGGCAACCCAAAAAGAAGCTGCAGCTAAAAAATAAATAAATAAATAAAATAAATATAAAAAATTTTAACAGATTATTCCCAGATTACCTCCGAAGTGCGGATCACTTTGGGTATGGTAGGGTGGAACCTCGCGGGAGTCTCTGGCCAGAGCAGTGTAAGGGTGAGGATATTTTAGAATAGAACCAAATAGGTTCAGACCAGAACAACCGCGAATGTGTGTGTGAAAGAATTTTAGAATAGAACCGAAATGGGTTCAGACTGGAACGACCGCAAATGTGTGTATGAAAGGAGTTTTGATAAATAAAATAAAATAAAATAAAAAAAATTCAAAAAAAAGCCGGAATAATGGGTTCAGATGTTTCTAAGAACCGAATGGTTAGAGTTATAGAAGATTTACTTAAAGCTAATGGTACTGCAGTAAAGCCACGGTTGATGCTTCTGTGGATATGATAGCAAAAGTCAGTCCTTGGTTTTTAAAGGAAGGACTTCTTAATGTACCACAGTGGGATTTACATAAGTTAGATTTGGAGAAAGCGCTGAAACAGGGAGACCTCCCCCGAGGAACATTTCCTATGTGGCAACTTATTAGGGAATGCTTACTTTCGTACAAAGAACTGGTTAAAAAACAGGTGAAAAGAAGCGCAGAGACGCTTGAAGGAATATTTGAGAGAGAATCGAGTAAGCAGGAGGAGGAAGAATTAGGTGGTAGTGATTTAGAAAGCCTGTGCTCAGGTGCAGAATTACAAAATAAGGAGCCGCTGCCCATAGTTCAGCCATCTGCGCCTCCATGGGAGGAGCCACCAGCCAGCCTCACCCAATCCATCCGCAAGTTAGCTAAAAGAGTAGAAGCATTAGAAATGGGAGATGGATGGGATTTTCCAGTGTTTGAGGATCAAAATCAGGTGAGATTTCATCAACCAATAGATTTTAAAACCGTTAAGCAGCTAAAGGAATCCGTTATGGCTTATGGACCCCAAGCCCCTTTCACTATTAGTATGTTAGACTCATTGGTAAATTTAAATTTGGTTCCCGATGATTGGAAAAAATTATGTAAGGCAGTGCTGCGTGGAGGACAATATTTGGTTTGGAAGACTGGCAAGAGTTATCTTTAGAAACGGCATGCAGAAATGCTGCAGCCGGTTTCCCACAAAGAAATATTGAGATGCTTACAGGTGAGGCTCAGTATGCCGTGTTACAGGCCCAGCTTCAGTATGAACCAGGAACACATGCGCAGATTGCTACTGCAGCTATAGAGCATGGAAGACCTCACAAGGTTCTGGTGATTTACAAGGTAATCTCTCAAAGGTTCTTCAGGGACCTCATGAGCCTTATGCAGATTTCGTAGATAGACTCATTCAAACAGCCACTCGTGTCTTTGGCGACGCTGACACTGTGATGCCATTAATACTTCAGCTGGCATTTGAAAATGCAAACAAATGGTGTCAAGCTGCCATAAGACCATGGAAAGGGAAAAAGGATTATCAGTTTACATAAAAGTCTGCAGAGACATTAATGATGCAGTGGTCACAGGACAGGTGATTGCAGCAGCCATGAGGGGTGTATCTCCCTTGGGCCCTGCAGGGGGAGCTAGACAAAAAATTTGTTTTCACTGTGGCCAATTAGGACATTTTGAGAAGCAATGTCCTAATAAGGTGCTTCAAAGAGCTCCGGTGGTGAAGACAGAAAACTCCCCAGTGCAAGGGATCTGTTCAAAATGTAGAAGGGGCAAACATTGGGCAAATAAGTGTAGACCTGTCACTGATATTGATGAGAACCTGGTAAATAGGCCAGAGCCAAAAAATGGAAGGCGGGGCCCTGTGCTTCAGGGCCCGCAAATGTACGGGGGTATGGAGATGCCAGTATGCCATACTCCGGGCATAATCCAGACCATTCCTCGTCACAATCCTTTCTTTCCATTGACTCCCTCGTCCGAGGAACCTCAGGCAGCGCAGTATTGGACCTCTGCTCCACCTCCCGACTCGTACTAACACCTGAGATGGGAGTTCAATTAATTCCTTCAGGGGTGTCAGGACCTCTCCCTCCAAATTCAGTAGGCTTACTTCTTGGATGTAGTTCGCCTATTCTTTCTGGCCTTCATATCTTTCCAGGGGTTATAGATCGTGATTATGCAGGTGAAATTAAAATTATGGTGAGTTCTCCCTGTGGTATCTCGGTCATCAGTCCAGGAGATAGAATAGCCCAATTAATTTTATTTCCAGGTATGCATATGCCTCAAAACAGAGAATCCAAGGGATTTGGGTCAACTGGGAAAGAACAAATGGTTTGTTGGGCGCAGGATTGTTCAAAAAGGCCTCTGCTCAAATTACTTGTGCAAGGAGTGACCATTGAGGGTCTCCTTGATACTGGGGCAGACCTATCCATTATTAATGCTCAACATTGGCCTAAGCAATGGCCTCTTCAGAAGGCTGATTGCACGTTGAGAGGGTTAGGATTTTCACAAAGTCCTGATCGGAGTGCTCAAGTTTTATCCTGGCAGGATGAGGAGGGACATAAAGGCACTTTCCAGCCTTATGTGTTGGCATCATTGCCTATCACGTTATGGGGCAGAGATATATTACAGCAAATGGGAGTACATCTTACCACAGAACCTGTCAAGGAAGACAAAGAATCCTGGATGGTAAAACCTGAATCAGGATATTACCCAGGTAAGAGGGCTTGGACAATGATGCATAAACAGGGTTACCTGGAAGGGAAAGGTCTGGGAAAACATCTTCAAGGAAATCCTCAGCCTCTGTTTATAACCCAACAAAAAAAAAGACCGCTGTGGAGTTGGTTATCCTTTTCATTAAGGGCCACTGTGAAATCACCGTTAAAAATAACATGGAAATCTGAAAATCCTATTTGGGTCCCTCAGTGGCCCTTCTCAAAGAAAAAACTCCAAGCGGCCCAAAAGTTAGTACAAGAACAATTGCAAGCTGGCCACATTGAGCCTTCTACTTCTCCTTGGAATTCCCCTATTTTTGTAATAGAAAAGAAATCTGGAAAATGGCGACTTCTTCATGATTTGAGGGTTATTAATAATTCTATGCAACTTATGGGTTCCATGCAACCTGGCCTCCCTAATCCTGTAGCTATTCCAAAGGGATATCAAATTATTACTATATTAAGGATTGTTTTTTTCTATTCCATTACATCCTAAGGATGTTCCAAGGTTTGCTTTTTCAGTACCTGCTATAAATAATGAAAGTCCTTGTCAAAGATTTCAATGGAAAGTCCTACCTCAGGGTATGGCTAACCGCCCTACAATCTGTCAGGTGTATATTGATGCAGCTATTAAGGCCCTAAGAGAAAGTTATCCTGATGTAACAGTAATACATTATATGGATGATATTTTATTAGCACACCCTAATTTAAATTTACATTTACAACTTTTTGGTTTAATGTCGGATATGTTAGAGTCATGGACTCCATATAGTTGAGGAAAAGGTACAATCAAGTTCTTCCATTTTGTATTTGGGATATCAAATTATGGATACATGTATTAAGCCACAAAAATTCAGATTGCTAAAGATAAATTGATTACTTTAAATGATTTTCAACATCTCTTAGGGGATACCAGCTTTGGTACTCTACAGTATGTGCATGTGTCTATTGATACCTATTCTAGATTCATATTTGCTTCCTCTCATGCTGGAGAAAAGGTTAAGGATGTCATATCTCACGTGCTACATGCATGTGCATCCATGGGGATGCTTAAAAGTATAAAAACAGATAATAGTCCAGCATATACATCTGCTCCCTTTGCTCAGTTTTGTACAACTCTAAATATTCATAAAACAGGTATTCCTTATGATCCTCAGGGACAAGGGATAGTAGAGCGTGTACATCAGACATTAAAATTATTACTTTTAAAACAGAAAGGGGGAGACTGGAAGACTCCTAAGGATAGACTTGCTACAGCTCTTTAAACTTTCTAACTCTTGATGCTGAAGGACGTTCTGCAGGAGATAGACATTTTAATCCTTCTAGAAGTCATAAACCTTTAGTATTGTGGAAAGATATTCTTCCTGGAAACTGGAAAGGACCAGACCCTGTCCTCATGTGGGGGCGAGGAAGTGTTTGTGTTTTTCCACAGGATGCTGACAGTCCCATTTGGGTCCCACAGGGTGCTGACAGTCCCAGTGGAGACTGCTTGGAAGCACGTCGGTCAAGATGAAGACTCTTCTACAAGTGCGGTTCCCTGAGTGAATCCACGCGGCAATGACGACCCTATCAACGTCGCTGAGGATCACACTGCTGGGACCTGAACAGTTTTGGCCACTTCCTCTCACCAATACTTCTTCATCATTTCTAATTCTTCTATTGCTTGGCTATGATACAGTTTGCTTGTGTGATAGTCTTTGTTTTTTCTATTGGTTTCAATCTCTATTAATAATGTTGTTCCAGTTAATGTTGGAATGCTTCCCTGTTTTCTCTGGCTATACCAGAGCCTGTACAGGTGGAGGAGAATGCTTTCCCGCTCATCAGTAAAAAAGACTTTGGTATTTTCCTGACCGTGGTGGTGGCCATTGCCACATCTGCAGCTGCCGTTACTGCTACGAGGATTGCCCTTGCCACTGCAGTTTCTACAGAGAATGAATACTGCGTTGTAGATCTCAGAAGCCCCTGATCAGCATGTGAGGACTGGAATTGTTATGTTTGATCTATGAATTGATTTATTGCGAGAACAATTGAATATTCTGGAGCAGGTGATAAGCACCTTTTGTGTAGCTGCTTGTTCCAGATTTTGCTTGATGGAACTGCCATATAACATTTTCAGTTGAGTGATTAATCTGTCTAAATGTTTAGTTTGACAACTTGAAGATTTCTCTGTGTACACAAATAATCATTGTTAATCAGATACATGTATCTTTGCTAGAGACTATTTTAGGACTTGATCAAAGATGGGCAGGATTGATCAGTTTGGATTTGTTTTTATGCGCTATAATTGTAATATCACTTGCCTAAAATAATGCAAAGTCAACGCAGAAAGTGAATGCTAATGCGACAGGCGTTTGCTCCCATGGAAATAGGTGCATCCCCTCAAGTCTGGTTCGCTTAAATAGATGGCTGGTAGTCAAAGACGGGAAAGTCCCAGCTATTAGCCTATCGACCTAAGACAGGAGCCAAGTAAAAAGGACTTGGTGATCCCATGATGGGTAAGAAGACTAACGAGCTTGGAGACACCTAAGGCAGGCACAGCCGATCTGATATGGTGGTGGCCCCACATATCCTAAGTTTTGTCTTTTTTAAGATAAAAACGGGGGAGTAACGCCATGTCTAATAACTGTCTGCTGAGGCTTGTAGTAGGGATAAAACACGTGGACCTCTTTGTCCTGTCCATCTTGTATACTGATAGGCTCCCTCACCCAATATAAGGAGGAGGGATTTAGGGAATAAGGAGAGAGAAATCTTCCTGCCTTTATGAAGCTGGGTGGCGTCTCTGTTCGTGCTCCGGGGTAAGAAGGCTGGGTGCGGGAGGACAGTGGGCCCCTTCCTCTTGCGGCTTGGCCTGGTTGGGGTGTGTTTTTCCCCATCCCCTTACTAGTAGAGAGGGACTGGGGATGAAGAACTCTAACAATTCTGGCATGATTTTGAGGGGCAATATTCAATCTAACATGTTTAGCCAGGAAGGAGAAACTTTCATAACATCTCTTCTGTCCTGAAACCTGTCACACTGGATGAAGAGAAACAGTTAGCTTCATCCTGAACTTCCTAGAAATGGGAGCCTAAACATTTCCTTTGTCCTAAAGTTAGTCTGAGTTTGATTTCTGTCAGTTAGAACTAAGAAAAGTCCTGACCCATATAGCGGTGAATTTAAAACCAGAAGAAAAAAAAAACAATCCAGGGTTTTAAAGTTGAACATGTGAATTGTCATTTTTGATTCCTCTCCCCATAATCATATAACATAACTCAATATCAGTATTTTACTGTATTACCTCCAGGGCCTTCCAGGGTTTCCTTGATGGGCATATTCTCCAGAGAGAGTCAGAGACAGAGAGACAGAGACAGACAGACGGGCAGAGAGAAACAGACTGACAGAGAAGCTAAAACTTGATTTACTTTTCCTTTTTTTCCTAATTGGACGAAGAAATCCAGAAATATCCCTTGGTCTCCAAGAACTTGGGATACATAACTTGGAGCTGTCTGTGCACATATAGGGACATAGGTAAAGCAGAAGTTTGATTCAGTCTCTTATCTTTCTGTGCTCAGCACAGTGCCAAACATTTGATAAGGGCTTAATAAATATGGACAGGCTGAAGGAAATAGCTTAATAACAGTTTAATAGTTTAATGGTTATCCCAGAAAATGCATGACCACAGAAAAGCTACCATCTCAGCCCTTGGGGATTCCTCAAATGTGGTTGGGGAGATAATGCCCTCTTGGCTCCCTTGCTTCCTTTCTGGATGCGGGGCTGATAGGGGAGGGACGGCAGGGATGAAGGTTCTGGTTTAGCTTGCCACCTGGCTTCACTGCCTGGCATTTTTGGGGTTCCTGCTTGTGGGCCAGGGGACCAACTCTGGCCTCTCTGTCCTGGGTCTCTTGCCTTCTCCTCCTGTCCTCAGGGGCTGTTCCTGGGGAGGGAGCTCTGCGGGACGTTCGTGAAAGGCTTGTGCAGAGGCGGCTGCCTCCCCGAGACCTCCTGGTCCACGGCGGCTTGGATGTTCCTGGCGGCTCGCAGGCCTGACTTAATGGCCGTGTCGATCCAGGCGTGGGGCTGGCAGGTGTGCTCGCCCGCAAAGTGGATGCAGCCCTCTGGCTGGAAGAGCCGCTTCGAGTAGTCCACGAATTGGTAGGGGGTGAACTCGGCAAAGGCCCCGAGGGTCAGGGGGTCCCCAGACCAGTGCTTGATCACCGAGGAGGGACACAGGCGCTGCAGCTCGTGCTTGGGTATCTGGTGCACGGCCGCCAGGTCGTCCAGGACCACGTCCACCACCTGCTCGGGCTTCATGGCGGCGAGGAAGGCGGAGTCGTCGTCCACCGTGTAGGAGGCCAGCAGGACGCCCTTGCCGCCCGGGAAGCGGTGGCTGGGGTAGTAGATGTAGCGCGAGGGCCGGTCGGTGATGGAGGCCCCTCCCCGGATCCCATCGCGCTCCCAGAAGCTCTCGCTGCAGGCCAAAACCACCTTGCTGGCGCCGGTGTAGTGCACGGCGCGCAGGGCGTCTCTCTTGGCTGGGGACAGCGGCGGCTGGAAGCGGATGAGCCGCGTGGCCTTGGCCGAGGCCGAAATGAGGACATAGTCGGCGGTGAGGTTGCGCAGCGCTGAGCTCGGCCCGTCCGGGCGGTACAGAACCCGGACCTCGGGCCCATCCCGCACCACCCTTTCCACCTTGGCCCCCAGGTGGACGGTGCCAGGCTTCAGGCTGGCACGGAGGGCGTTGGGGAGCTGGTCGAAGCCACCGGTGATCTCGGAAAGTCTGCAGGGGAGAGAGGAGGAGAGGTGGCTGGCGGCTGGGTCACCACTGCTAGCTAGCTCCTACTTGAAAAGGGGGGAAGGAAGCAGCTCACTGCACTCTGGGCTGGCATTTCCCACACTGCTAACTTTTCTTTCTGTGTGTGCCAGTCCTGGGGCTTGAACTCAGGGCTTGGGTGCTGTCCCTGACTTTGTTTTGCTCAAGGCTAGTGCTCTAGTACTTGAGCCACAGTCCTACTTCTGGCTATTTGGTGGGTAATTGGAGATAAGACTCTCACAAACTTTCCTGCCCGGACTGGCTTCAAATCTTGAGCTTCAGATCTCAGCCTCCTGAATAGCTAGGATTACAGGTGTGAGCCACCAGTGCCCAGCTCTATTCTGGCTTCTTGATGAATGAGAAGTGACTCTGCTAAGATCACGTGGGCAGAATCTAGCACTGGAGCCCATGGACTCAGCCACACCTCCATTCTGCTTCTCAGGAGTCTCACAGCTGGGGTCTGGAGTCAGGCTTCAGCCCAGGTTGTATGAACATGAGTAAGTTAACACCCTCTACCTTTGCCCCATGAACTAGCTCAGAATGACAGAGGGGATTGCTCCAAATGTTTAAGCTGGATAGTTCCTGGAAAGTGCTTGGCACAGTGCCTGGCACATAGTAGATATCTGATAAATCAGTGTTGGGAAAGAAGAATCACGCCTGCCCCAGATTGGCTTACTCTTCACTTTCAGCGAAGATGCTAGCAGTCCTCAGAGACTCCAGGAAAGACTTGTAGTATCCACCATTCTCATTCATCAGATCTCCGATCAGCCTCACTGCTTCTGAACTCAGCATCCCTTCCTTCAGCAGGTAAGCCTGTGGGGGAGGGAGGTGCAGAGATGGAAGTAGGGGATAGAAGAAGGGGCTTGAGTCAAGGGCTGGGTCTGGCGAGGGTGAGCACCTTCAGGAGAATCCTCTTGGCCAGCAGGAGGCAAAGGCTTTGGCTCTCTCAGGGGACTGCTCAGAACCCACCAGCCCACCTCCATCTGGGGACATCTTTGTCTTACCTTGGTGGAGTAGGAATCATAAAAGGACAGCAGGTGGGTGCAATTGAATGTATCCAGACCTTGTTTGAGCTGCAGAAGGGAAGGAAAGATATACTACTTTCAATGGAGCCTCAGGACTGCCAGGAACAGCCAGGCTGCTGTGGACAAAGCCATGGGGAATGGAAGGGGGGAACAGGTTAGATTCTAGACCAGGACTCTAGGATTCTCTGGATGATGTTCCTTGAAGAGGTGGAAGCAAGGAAGTAGGTAGGGAATGGAAGGACTCAGGGGAACCTAGTTCCAGGAATTTCTATATCTCCCCTCCCCCATTATCTCTCTTTCATTGAAAGAATGTTTGGTGACTCAGAAAGACTGAGTTATTCTCAAAGATTGGCTGATCTAGTATTCCTCCTCTTTCCCCACTAATTCTGATCAAGTAATTAGGCCAGGGACAGGAAAAGAGAATGAGCTAGAGGAGGCACTGAGAGATGTTAGAAGGAAGAACACCAAGCAGAGGACCTGAATCCACGCCCTCAGGTGGCAGGGGACTTTAGGTCAGACCCTCCTCCTCCTGGTCCTAGCTGGGATAATGAAGGAGGCACCTTGATGATAGATTGGTGGAAGAGATTCATAGCACTCCTGCCCTTCTCTGTGGCTTTCATGGAGTAGCCCAAGAGCCCAGGATTGTCTTTGACCTCCCAAGCACGGTAACGATGTCCGTTGAAAAGATACCAAGTGTTGTTGTCATCCTGGATGAACTTGTTCAACTTCAAGCCAAACTTTTGGATGAAGAAACGGGACAGCCTGGAGCAGAGACAGGCACAGACATTACCCTCCTTGACCCTCCGCACATCTTGTTTCTGCTGGCTTCACAGTACAAAGCACTCCCGGGAAGCCAGTTTCTTCTTGTGGCCCAGGAACTTAGACTGATTGGTTTTCTCAACTTGAATCTCATTTTCTTCTTGCTGTAAACAGTTGTTTCCTTTTTGAAACAACATAGAAGGTGAGGGGTGTTCACTCATTACCTAATTAAGGCCCATTGAGGAAATACTAATTTGTAAGTCTGGGTATTAGACATAGAGGCCTTTTGTTTCAGACATATTTCTAAGGAAGCTTGAGGTCACATTCAGTGATTCTTAGTTTGTGCTAGTTTATTATTTTTTTCTTTCTTTTAGTGGCTCTGAGAGAAGCCTTGTGTTTAATAAACATTAAAGCACACACACACACACACACACGTCATATTGGTGGAGGCACACAAGATGTCAGGCGGGGGATCTTTTTTGCATTGGAAATCTATGAACACCAGAAAAAAATGGTTTGAAGAAGAAATGATTTGATCTTGAGAAGCTCTGTCACTTTCACCTACGTAAAATATGGGTGAACCATGCAAAATCTTGGAGTTCAGTTTCTTGATTCATAAATGAGAGCAGGAGAATCAAAATATATGCTTGTTAGATATCTGCAGCTCATACCTGTAATCTCAGTCACTCAAGAGACTAAGATTTTAGGACTGCAATTTAAAGCCAGCCCAGGAAGACAAATATATGAGACTTTTCTCTCCAATTAACTAGTTTTTTTTAAAAAAAGCTGAAAGTCGAGGTATAGCTCAAATAGTAGAGTGTAAACCTTGAGTGAAAAAGCAAAGGGAAACATTGAGGCCCTGAGTTCAAATTCAAGTTCATGCCCTAGTATGGGCACAAAAAGTATCATCTATTTATTTGTCTGTCTGCCTGCCTGTCTCTTTGTCTATAAGGCTGTGAAGATCAACAACCCTATAATTTTTATAAAATGACAAATCATATAAATATAATATTTGGTACAGGGGCTGGCAGAAAGCTAATGCTCAACAAATGGCAGTTAGCAATAATAACAATAGTAATGACATATAAGAAATAGCTCATATTGCTGGGTGCAGTGGTTCATGCCAATCCTAGCTACTCAGATATGAGGATCATGGTTCAAAGCCAGCCCGGCACTAAAATGTCTGTGAGACTCTTATCTCCAATTAATCACTAGAAAATGGGAAGTGGGGCTATGGCCCTAGGGGTAGGGTAGTAGTCTTGAGCTAAAGAGCTCAGGGACAGTACCCAGGCCCAGAGTTCAAGCCCTATAACCCACAAAAAAAAAAGAAAAGAAAAAGAAACAGCTCATATTGAAGCTATATGATTTGATGGAGTAATAGTAACAATAATAGTTGTTAGTTCCTATGAGATCCTGGGCCCTGAGCCTTGTTCTCCCCTGTTCAGTGAATGTAGGTATTAGCCCTGACTGATTCCCTCACACAGGGAATCTGAAAGGACTTTGAAATGATGGTGGCAGGGACCCTCCCCCCATCCACACAGATACACATACCTCTTCCTCATCCTTCCCATATACCCTTTGCTCCAGCTCTCTCCTGGAACTTACCTGTGCGATTTTGGAATTCTCATTGGCCCCAGTTCAGAGTACCAGCCCTCCTCCTTGTTTCTGAATGTTAACACTCGGCCCCCGACGTGGTCACTAGCCTCTAAGATGGTTACCTAGAGGCCAGAGAAGCTGCTGTCACCTCAGAGACCTGATGTTCCTTCTCCCCACCCTCTGCTCCTTAACTCCACCTGGCCACATTCTCTGGCCTGAAATCCCCATCACCAAGTCCCAATCATGCAGGATAACTGCTGAAGCTGCTCCTTCCAGAAGAGCTTCAGGTAGGCAGAGGGAGGACACCTCTCAACTCTTGGCCTCACCTGCTAGCATAGCTCTTCATTTTGTTTCCACAAGGACACAAATGGCAGTTCACCATGACTTAGAGTTAAGGGCCTTAAAACTATCCAAGAGTTGACTGTCACGTTACCTTTCTGCTTTCATACCAGGAGGCAAATGGGAGCAAATGGCCCTTCAAGGCCATCTCACCTGGTGGCCGGCATCTTGTAGGGTCTTTGCTGCTGCCAGGCCTGACATGCCAGCTCCCACCACAATTACATGCTTGGGCAGTGGGGAGGAGTGGAGGCCCTCCTGGGCTGTGGCTAACAAGGACTCATAATCCGGGTCCTGAAAGCACTTGGCCAGGTCCTCAAAGTAGGCCAGGCAGCTGGAGGCAACCAAAAGAAGCCCCAAGATCAGAATTCCTGGGGGTAGAGAAATTAATGGGTGTTAGCCTTTCTGGGGCCCGGACTAGGCTCTGCCTGTTCGTGCAGGATAGCTGTGTGTGTGTAAGTGTATGGTTACAGAAGGGTGTATTTGTGACTTTGTCTGTGGAGTTGAGTGGGGTATGTGGGGTATGGATGTGTTTATGAACTGTGGTGGTAGCTGTGTGATTGATGTGACTGTGGCATGACTTGTAACTTTGCATGTGTGCTCATGCGTGTGGCAAGCTCAGATTTGACTGCAAGCATGCCTGCTTTGGGTAAGTGTGTGTAACGAGCTGGTCCATGAGTGTGGTTCTAGGTAAAAGTCCCTTTTCCAGGAAGACGGATTGTGTTAGCCTGGATTGGAAAGAGTGGGGGTATTGATGTGCATATTTTCTTGAGCCTGACGTTGTCTGTGTTCTTTGGGAATACATACGCATATATATACATATACATATATATGTATGTATATGTATTATATGTGTGTGTGAGAGAGGAGAGGAGAGGGAGGGAAGGAGGGAGAGAAAGGCACAGTTTCATCGGAGGATGGGGAATGGGAGGGTGAACAGTGGTAAGCAAGTATTTGGCCTCCTGGTGCTCCCCCAAAGTTTCCAGGTTTTGACTATGACACTAAGATTGGAAACCATTGCTCAGATTGTTGATCACTACCATTCAACAAGTCCCAGGACACTAGATTTTTTTTTAACAATGAAATGCACTGATGTACAAATTCACTTGAGAGTTTGGCAGTGTTACCTGCTCCTAAGTGAGGAGGGTAAAAACTATATACTGTACTCTTTCCAGTGACTAGTTTTTTTTTCTTTTGGGGGGATAGGGGGTTGGTGGGGAGTTCTGATCTTGGGTGGTCTTTATATGAAGCTCCCAGAAAGAAGGGGACACCTTTTGGGGCCAATCCCTCTGCCTCTCAGTACAAATCGTTTTCAATGCTAAGAGAATGTTCTAATGGGACAAACCCTCAGAAAAGAGGAGAGGGGTCATCAAGCCCAGGGAAATGACTCCTCAAACTGTATCTATCGATACCTACCTACTTCAACCTCCTTAATCCATTCTCCGCCCTCTCTACCCAACACATGTCCCCATTCCTTTGCAATGTCACCACAGCAATCTCAGCCTCCATGTCTTTCTCTTTGAATGACCCAGACTTGTTCCTCCAGACTTGTTCTCCAGATCATCTTGGAGCTTGAACACAGAGTCTGGGCTCTGTCCCTGAGCTCATCTCTGCTCAAGGCTAGTGCTCTACCACTTGACCCACAGTGCCACTTTCAGCTTTTTTTTTTTTTTTGCCAGTTCTGGGCTTCAGCTCAGGGCCTGAGCACTGTCCTTGGACTTTCTCAAGGCTAGAGCTCTACCACTTGAGCCTCAGCACCACTTCTGGCTTTTTTCTATGTATGTGGTACCAAGGAATCGAACCCGGGTCTTCATGCATGCTAGGCAAGCACTTTAACCACTAGGCCAAACTCCCGGCCCGCCACTTCCAGCTTTTTGGGGAGTAGTTAATTGGAGCTAAGAGTCTCATGGACTTTCATGCCCAGGCTGGCTTTGAACCACAATCCTCAGATCTCAGCCTCCTGAAAAGTTAGGGTTACAAGGATAAGCCACGGGCGCCCAGCTATCAAGTCATTTTTAACACTTCCAACTCATTCTCAGTCCCCAGTCCAACTTTTTCCCCGGCATGTCCCTCTGTTCAAGACTTGTCCTCAGACTCAATCCCTTTCCTTGACTGGTCATTTCAGAATACGACCTATCCTTCCTCAGCTTCTTCCCACTCAGATCTACAAGAGGGCTGTCACTTACCAGTCATCTTGGCCATGGCTCTGCAGCTCATGCGGAACAGTTGTTCCTCTATTTATGAGAATCCAGCTCCATTCCAGCAGTAATTGGCCTTTATCCCACCAGTCTGTCCCTGGTCCCATTGGCTGGGTCAAGCTGGGTAGCCCTGCCCTCAAAGCCTCGTCTGTCAGGTGAGATGACTACAGTAGCTGACTCCACCTTCAGCCTCATCTTCTGATCCTTCTAGGAAAAGCTTCTTTTCCCAGCCCAGACCTTAGCTGTCACACAGGGGGGAGAAGCGGCATGGGGACACAGGGGCTATCCCAAAGTAACTGTGATCACTTCCCAGGTGGTTTGGAAAGCTGGGTTACATGCTTGGCATCTGAGCTCCCAGTGGAGGCTCCTCCTGTTCTCACTGCTCTTCACTGTAGACCCTTCTGTTCTGCTGTGAGTCTGTCCATGGCAGGGATCTGTCCAGGAGCTCCTGTGGAAGGCCCCATTAGCCCAATGCACTATGAGGATACAATGATGGGAGACGGGCCAAAGAATTGAGGTTGGGGGGGGGGACCAGGGGACCTGAAGTGATTTCTGCCATGGGATCCTGAGACCCCATTAGCAAGCATTTTTATGGAGTTTAGCACCGGGGCAGGGGACTGAAGATATGTGAGAAGGCTGATGTTACAACCATTAATATAAGGCATAGTTTGCATTCAAGTGATAATGGACTTCTTTATCTTAGGAAATGGAGGGAAGCAATACATGGTGAACAGAATCTCATCTTAAATACGCTTACGATAGTAATTTGGGCCTAGGTTGTTGGATCTTCCCAGAGCCCCAGCTCCCAGTGTCCTGGGAACTTTTCTGAGAAGTTGGCTTTCCAATCTCTCAGCCCTTTTAGACCTCACAACTCAGCTACAGCCCTTCCCCTCCTGGCCCTCTTCTTGACTATGTAGAGAAGGGTATTTTTGCCCCTTCCTGTCTAGGCACTGTGAAGTTCCTTGGCATTAGAGTTCCTTCTCCTGAGGGCCTGGGCCAGTTGGTCACAGTGCCAAGAGCAGCTTCTATTCTTTGGGCACAGTAGAAGTGGAGCTGGGCTGGCCAGTAAGACAACTGGGTAGAAAGCTCGCACGCAGTCAGCAGTATGGGGCTCAGGAGAGGGCAGGGGTAGGAATAGGAGGTCACCCCAGGGTTCAGGTCTTGGATTCTGGCATCTGGAGAGGAGTAAGGGAAAGGGCACTAGCAATGATATCCTAAATCCTGCTGTGTCCTATCATAACCGTGCGTCTATGGACATACGGTTAGGAAAATGAACCACGGGTGCCTGGCTTGGATTTTTATTCATTACAAAAGTAATATGATTATCTATATAAGGTTACAGGTGTAAGTCACCAGTGTCTGGCATAGGAGTTGGGTTTTTATGAGGTCTGAGCAAGGAGGCAAAGGCTAATGAAAAAGCCAGGTCAAGGGAGGTGGGAGGAGGGGCTTTTCAGTTGGGCCCACAACAGAATGTTCACAGTCAGACTTGGATAGAATGCCCTACTGAAGTCAAGCAGCCTGAATTTATCTTTGCTGACATGCCTGGTATCTGTCTGCACCTGGGAAAACAGAATGGGAGTCAATCCTTCATATTCCATCTTTGGATCCATAGAAAGAATGGGCCAAGAGGGAAGAGGCAAGCCCTTCATATAGGGATTTGGATACATAAGAAAGTTGGGTTGAGGGGCCGGGAGTTTGGCCTAGTCATTAAAAGTACTTGCCTAGCATGCACAAAGACCCGGGTTCGATTCCTCGGTACCACATACATAGAAAAAAGCCAGAAGTGGTGCTGAGGCTCAAGTGGTAGAGCTCTAACCTTGAGAAAGTCCAAGGACAGTGTTCAGGCCCTGAGCTGAAGCCCAGAACTGGCAAAAAAAAAAAAAAGAAAATTGGGTTGAGGGGGGAGCAACATGAAGTTATGAGAATAAGGCAGATTCTTATCATTTAAAACCCTAAAAGAGTATAAAAATTGAGGGGCATCATGGGTTTTTTTGGCTACTCTCTGCTGACATGGGGGCATGGAGGAATGACTGGGACTGGGGTCTTCAGGTTCCAGGTGTGCTCTGGGCAGGGCAGGATGGTGTAAGTGAAGCCTCTGATTGCCTGCAGTAATAGGATGGTCTTCACTTGCTCCCGGGTGGTGTCCTGGGTGAGGGCTGTATCCTGTTAAAGAGAAACTTTAAAAAAAGGTGAGATCAGGCAAAAAGTTGACAAGGTGGCAGGACCAGGTGATATGAATGACCCAGGAAAATACACCCTGGACACAGGCCAGAAAAGTTGCATTTGGAGCATAATCCCAGTTGTGGCCTATTACAGGGAAGGAAGACTTTCCTTGTAGCTGTAGAGGTCTGGACTATATAGTATGGGAGGGAAATAGAAATAGCAGATAAAAAAGGCAAGAATATAAGGTGGACAGTTAGAAGGTAGACAGGCATGGATATTAGATAGGCATGCTTATGAACTATTTTCTCTTGATCCCCAGCTTTAGATCACTTTTGAAAGGACAAGCACCAGTGACTCTGTATCTGACCCCCCCCCCTCTTATCTGACCAGTTCTTCTCAACTGCCTCTGTGTGGTCCCTGGTCACCAGGACTGTCCAGGTGGGTCTGGGAGCTCTCTTCTCCTTGCTGGGATAATACTTGGTACTGCTTGTTGCTGGTATGACATGCTCCCGTTGGCTGACTCCCCCATCAGAGGGGTTGATAGGGTCTGTGTCCCTTTTATTCCCAATTTAAGCAACGAGGGCATCAATAAAAGCTTTTAATCAGGGTTTACCTGAAATTTATTAAGAATCAAAGTTAAATATGACAAACTTGTAAGAGTTTGACAAACTTGCCCCTCTGTGAGTCTGACTAAATGCTACATGTGATAAAAATCTGTAATGACACACTCAGTAAACATGGGAGTTTTAAAACAGCAACTGATTAAACAATACAGTTAATTTTTAACTGAACATAGCACTTTAGGGCACTAATTACTTTGGAAACAGACATTAAACCGGGAAGAATGGCATTTGAGTTAAAAGATGTTCATTCGAAGAACCTTAACATAAGCAAACTCTTAAGTGAACTTTGATTTAGTTGTCACTTAGTTTTGTGTGACAAACTTAATAGTGCACAATTACTATGATAGACACAAAGAATGAGATGCTGATTTTACATCAGTGACCTTATTTAAATCATAGCCAACTTGATTACATACCAGCCTTACCAACTTTACTTCTAAGCTCTATCATTTAAGACATACAGTTAATCAGTACCAGACTTAGGCTTGAGTTTGTGCTGAGGTCAGATCCAGAGGTTGCAATTGAGAATACATTTTGGTAGGACAAAATTTTGTGGGACTACACAATGACCTGTTCCCCCATTTCAGGCACCCCCAAAGCTTTGGGGAGGCAAATGAACCGCCCACAATAATTAGAAGAGGATGTCTCCAAAGCCCTAATTGAAGGATATCCAGGGTCAGCAAAGAGTGAGACTCCTGGAGCCTCTGGGGACCCCACAGACAGTGAGTGGGGGACTTCTCAAGTTCCCATGTTCATGGAGGACTTCCTGGAGTCCCCAGGACTCCCCAAAGTCTGTGTTGGGGTGCCTCCACACTGGTCACTGTGTCCTGAAGACTTTTAGGTAGTGGGTGGAGTCAGTCATCAAACAGTGAGGCGCCTCCTCACTGGCTGGAGATCAGAGTTGGGGGACAGAAGAAAGGGAAGAAGAGGAAGAGAGAGGAGGAAGAGGCACAGGGGGCTTTGTGCTCCTGGTGAGAAGAGACCTCAGAAAGAGAATGAAGGTAAAAGTCTCGAGGAGAAGCAGCCAGAAGGAGGGTGGAAGGGATGCAGTTACCCCAGGCACTTCTCTTTCCCATATGGTAGGAAAATGAGATGGAGGAGAAAGGAAGGAAACAGGTGGGACTTAATTGTTTGCAGATGAGGACGGCTGATTGAGACAGAGCAGTGAGGGGGCACAGCCTTCCCCCAGGCTTGGAGACTGAGGTCTTAGCAAGCAGGTAGAGGTTAATGAAAAAGCCATTAGGTCAAGGGAGGTGGGAGTTTTTTTGATTGGGCCCATGCTGGAATGTTTATAGCCAGGCTTGGGTAGATTGTTCTACCTGTGTCATCTTTGGTGGTTTGCCTGCTATCTGTGTACACCTGGGCAATCAAGATGGGGGTCAATCCTTGACATACGATTTATACGTCTCTGATCCTATGGTTACTTGTCTGTAAACATGGGGCTAATGATTGTAACTTCCTAGGGTTCTAATTTGTTTTCATGTTTCATTTTTGTTTTGAAATGGGATCTCACATTATAGCTCAGGCTGGCCTTAAATATATGACCCTCCTGTCTCAGGCTGCTGAGTACAAGGATTGAAGTGGTACACCATTCTACTCAGCCTCCTAGGGTATTCTAAGGATGAATTTATGATGTGTGTGAAGAGCCTGGCATAGCACCTGCCTGTGGTACTTTTTCCTAAGCTAGTTTTCATCTGACTTTAAGAGATAAGGTTTGAGTTGAGACTGGACTGCACAAAACTATGTCTTCAAAAGGGAGATAATTCTGTTCCTACAAGACTTCTGGGGGACCTATTGCAACAATGCGATGGCCTGTGGAAACTTAGGGGTAACTGCCGCTATTGGACATAGCTTAGTCTCTTTCTTTCCTTCTGCTTCCTATGTCCTTCTATGTTTTGGCAAAAAGCTTTATTGAGATACAATTCATCCCTTTAAAGTATTTCAAGTATATTCACAGAGTTGTTCAACCATCACAGAAGAAATGCAGTATCCTTAAGTCACCTCTCCTCCTCCCTCCCCATCCCCTCAGCGCTAGGCTTCCTGTCTGCATCTCCTAATGCTCTATGAACTGACTAACAAAATGCATGGTCTTCTTTCAATTAATTAAATAATGCTTTTAAGGCTTATCTGTATTATAGTATTGTACTGGCACTCATTCCTTCTCATGGCTAAATGGCATTTCTTTCCTGGAGAGGCTGCATTTTATTTATTCATGATTTCATTGTGGATTATTCGTCTTTTTACTCACTTGTAACTTCTATGAACCGTGCTAGTCTAAATGTTCCCACACAAGCTTTTGTGTGGACTTTTGGCTTTTGTTTCTTGTCACCATCCACTGTGCGTGGGAGCAGTACAATGATGGAATACTGGGCCAAAGAACTGAGGTTCGGGGTTCAGGGGACCTGAGTGATTCCAAGGCTTTTTAATTGAGTTCAGTGCTGGGGAGGGGACTGAAGATACTTGCAAAGCCTAGGCTTACAGCCATTAACACAAGGCATAGTTTGCATACAAGTGATAATTGACTTCCTTATCTTGTGAAATGGAGGGAAGCAAGAAACACTCCTTAAGTTAGCAATTTGAACCTTTGTATTACCTAGACTGCTCAGTGTCCTTGGAACTTTACTGAGGGATTGGTGTTGCAGTCTCTCAACCCCTTCAGACCTCACAGTGTGGCCACAAGCCTCTTCACAATTTCCCCTTTTTATTATTTGAGCCAATAATTTTAATTTCTCCTTGAGATAGCATATGCTGGATGCTAGAAGATAAACATTGAAACAGGCAGGGAGCTAGGAGAAGATCCCTAAGATAGAAGCTATTGGGCCCCCAAAGCGGCCAAAGCCAGTAAAACCATTCTGGGGTCCCCCAGGTATTACCACTGCCTTTTAACTTGCTCAATTTCTTTTTGAGTTGCTATAGGTGATTCTGAATATTTTGAGAATTTGGCAGTTATATTAAAGTAACACAATCCTTCAAATTCTTCATATCCTAGATGACTTTTTTTAACAGCAAATAATCTATGGAAGCTCAATTTTGTAAAATTCTTGCTCTCAACTCCTTTATCTCTAGATTTATTTTTCCAAATTTATACCAGTGATATTGGTCAGTTTGTTAAACATACAAGCTAGCTTACTGAGTTTCTCTTGGATACCTACTACAAGTCCAGGGACAGACAGAATACAGGCTGCAGCTACAGCCATATCGGCAGTATTTAACAGCACAAGGTTGTCATCACAATTTGGGGGGAGATCACGTTTAACACAGTCTTTATTCTAATGGGCTAAATTGCTAAGTAGCGGAAACACCATCCTCCCAACATAAAAGAGTGCTGAATAATTTTTCTTCAGAACTTTTCCCCTACGAAAGAAAGACCACCCAGTGCTAAGCTTTTACCTTTAGACAAATTGAATCTTGTTACAGAGGAATAGTTATAGAGGTTATCCACACAGAAATACTCATGATAGACTATAAACTCAAGGTCCACAGTTAACTCACACTCTAATATTTCATTTTCATGCTGATTAATTTCATCTTGAGATATATTTTTGTACTCTTATAAACTGATAGTAAGTCTAAATTTTGCAACAGATATTTTGTACAAAAAGGCTTTCCTTGATACAAAGGAAGTTTCACAGCTTATTAAATCCACAAATTTGGAGAACTGGTAAATGCTGACTCAGAGGCCAAATGTATGGTAACATTTTTTTCCTGGAAGAACACTGTCTTCTGGGTAACCTTTTTGTATTTTGAACAATTATATTTTCCCTCATCTGTGAGGGAGGCCCTAAGTTTAACTGCACCAAACTGGATATTACCTTTCTTAGACTGATCAGATACGTTTATCCAGGGCCCCTAAAGTTGCGGCTAAGGTTCTAATTTGTTTCCCTGGTTTATGTTTGTTGTTTTGTTTTTGAGATACTGTCTCACAATATAGCTTAGGCTGGCCTTAAACACGTGATCTTCCTGTCTCAGACTCCTAAGTACAAGGATTAAAGGGTGCACCACTCCACCAAGAGTGCATTTGGCCCCTCCCTGTCTAGGCACCTCCCAGCCCCAGTTGTTTCTCTCTTAATTATTGACTTGTAAGAGTTTTCTTTTTAATGTTGTACTTATACATGTTTTATAAGATAAATTACTTGCACACATTTTCCACTATAGGTTCTTTTTTCATATTTGTTAGTGGTATCTTCTGTAGCATAGAAGTTTTTACTATATAAAATCTAATTTATCTTTTTGTTTTGTGTCTTTTGGAGCACACCTAAGGATCCATTGTATAACCCACTGTTTTTTTAAAAAAAAACACCAAAACTACCCCTGTGGTTTATTTAAAGTTTTACTTTGATCCATTTTGAAGTGATTTTTGTAAATGACATATGTTAGGGCCCCAATTTCATTCTTTTACACATAGATATGAATTTTCTTAGTACTATTTTTTTCCTAAAAAGCCAGACCCCCCTCCCCATTGAACAATCTTGGCATCGTTGTTAGAAATCAGCTGACAGGCTGGAGACATGGCTCAAGAGAGTAGATACAGCAAGATGAGGCCCTGAGTCCAATCTTCAGTGCCATTAAAAAAAGTAGCCAGGACTGGTATCCTAGCTTATATTTGTAATCCTAACTCTTCAGGAAACTGAAACCAGAGGGTCCCAGTTTGCAGCCACCCCAATGCAGAAATATCTATGAGACTCCATTTCCACCATAATCAGCAAAAAGCCAAACTGGGGATGTGAAACAGGTTATCATCATTATCATCCTCACGATATATTTGTTGTTATTGTTATCATGATCATTATTATCCTATTAGCTTGTTACATCTTTATGTCCCTTAGTTGGTTCTGTAAGTTTATAGGCTTGGGGAATACCAATATCAGAAGTCAAGACGCTGAGAGCATACAGGATCAGATCAGCCCCAGTACCAGCAGAGAGAAAAAGAGAGAGAGAGAGGGAGAGAGAGAGACAGAGAGACAGAGAGAGACAGAGACAGAGAGAGAGAGACAGAGAGACAGAGATAGAGACAGAGAGACAGACAGAGACAGAGACAGAGAGACCGACAGAGACAGACAGACAGACAGACAGACAGACAGAGCACATAGTATAAGTTGTGGAGTTGTGGAGATGTCCTAAGGAACTATTAAGATGCCCTGATCACTGCTACTTTCACCATCTCCTGATATTCCTTTCAGCCTTTTCTTTTTCTAGCTACAAACACAGAAAACTTTCTGGGATTACTTATCTTACCAAATGAGCCAATTCTCCCTAGGTCTCCCCAGAGGCATTCTCAGCCTGGGGCTAATTAGGGAGTCCCAGGTTGTTAGGAATGTCACAGCCTCTAGTTGTCTTCTCCTTGGGGCCCAGGGGCCTATCCCATTCAGAATCAACCCTTAGAGCTGTGTTCTCCCTTGCCCCTACCTCTAGATTTGCTTCCTTTTCATGGGCGATACTGACCAGGAGGGCTTTCAGTTAGAGTTCAGCTGTACCCATAAGTGTAGACTCAGATAGATGTGTGAGCACATGGTATTGCAGACTCAGCCCCACCCCTAGAGGCAAGTGTGAGTTCCTGGGGTGGCTCTACCAAATCTTTTGCTTCTTTCTGGTTGCAGTTAGCCATAAAATAGGTAAATAGGAATATGCCTTCAGTGATTCTGTTATTTTAAAGAGTCAAGCTTGATCCTATGACCCTAGAGTGCATCTGATCACTCAGGCAAGTCAATGTATCTCTTGGGTCCTCAGCTTCTTCATCTATTCAACAGGGAGATAAAGTTCCTTGACTAGATTGCCTCTTCTGGGCTAAAATGAAGGAAGGTCAATGACATAGTGAGAGAGTTAGGGCTAGTGATGAGCCATAAGTGGTTAGCAATTAGTACTACAAGGGGCCCAAGACTGGGGAGGGCAGCTCTGATTTGTATTCTTTGCAATATTTAGGGTATAGATATAACTATGGTGGCCAAAGTCAAGGTAATGTTCAACAGGTGCTGGTGGCTCATACCTATAATGCTAGTTACTCAGGAAGCTGAGACCTGAGGATCATGGTTTGAAGCCAACCTAGACAGATAAATCTGAGCAACTCTTATTCCAGTGAATCAGCAAAAAAGCCAGAAGTAGATGTGAAGCCCAAGTGGTAAAGTACCAGCCTTGAGAGAAAAGCCAAGTGAGAGCATGAGGCCCTGAGTTCAAGCCCAGAATTTAAAAGAGAGAGAGAGAGAGGGGGGGGGGGAGAGAGAAGGAAATATTACATTCAACTGGAGTTGGGAATGGGGAGTAGCAAATCATTGGATAGTATTTCCATCAACCAAATCAATTAGTCATAAAACCACTCTAGAACATCAGCAAAATGTAGAAGAAAAAAGTTAGGATGTAAAGTTGAGAGCATTTGTGTTGTTCTCTTTTGTTTTGCTTTAGTTCTTCATTTGTTTCATTTTACAGTACTGAGGATTGAATCCAAAGTTTTGAGCATGCTAGGTTACCACTCAACCTTTGAGCTACATTCCAAGTCCTATTGACTTTGTTTTAAATACAATTAATTTCATTATAGATCTATGTTTAATAACCAGTTCATGACATCTCTAAAACTGTAACATTTGATTTACCTCGATGGGCTGTCGCTGCTTAAGAAGGACCTTAGCACTCCTGAATAGTTAGGAAACCAAAGCCTAGAAAGAAGGCAGGTTCTAGTAATCATGGTTATGGGACTTCGATCAGAATTTGTGACAGCATTTTTTTTTAACAATATCTCATTTAATTCTCCCTACAATCCCAGAAGGGAAGAGGTTACTATGAACATTTCATAGTTGACTGAGGTGAAATAACAGCAAATTTAAGAGACAAGGCATTAGCACTTGATAGGTCTGGATTCAATGTCTGATTCTGCACCTCTAATGTGTGAGCCCTGGGACAGGCTCCTTCCTCTGTTGGGTCTTCTCCTCTTTCTGGGTGGCACGGGAATGACACTAGTTGCTTTTAGACATCTCTTGTGAGAACCTGGTTCAAGATCTGGCACAGAACAGACGTGCCATGGCCAATTCTAAGTTAGCACCAGAAAGGCTGGGTAATTTGTCTTCACATTGGTGAAGAATACAGGAAGGCTCTCATTTGCCCAGGGCAGTTCAGGAAGGATGTCTCACCATGGTCTTACAGCCAAGTCAGGGTGGGTAATAGGTTCAGAATGAAGATGTCAGTTCTTAACATGTCTACCAGGTAACTGGAATTTACTCCCATCTCTTGAGCTGCTCATAGTCAAGAAGACAGGAAAAGGAAGTATGTTATTTCCCTCTCCCCTGGAGGGGTTGTTTCCCTGTGCTGTGTCCCCAAAGGCCTCTTCCTTGTAGCGTTCTTGTTGACAATGTTCGTGGAATTCCATGTTGGTATCCCCACTGGGGACGGGGGGTGGGGGGGCCCTCAGGTCTCTCGGGAATTGATCAATTGAGGAGGCAGGACCATAAAACTCGATCAGCTTGTTTCATTGGGAGATGCTGAGATGGTGAGCCTCCTTCTGTCCCCGTCCCCGGATCCAGTGGCCAAGGTCTTCAGGAGCCAGGATTGGCTTGGCCAAGGGCAGAGAGCCATAACATGGAGAGAAAGTGTGGGGTTGGAGTGACAGTCCTTGACCTTTCAGAAACTCTGGGCTTTTCTGGAAACTGGATGGCCTGGAATCCTGACTCCCTGGATTCAGGTGTCTGAGGATTTCCTGTTTCATTTCTTTCTTTAAGAGTAAGGAACGTCCATTAGTGCATCTAGAGACTGTGAAATCGGAGGGCAGATGTAGCCTGGCCACTTATTCCCAGGGCTCCTGTGGACTTCATTGCATCCCAGCTCTGCCCCGATATCTCTCATTGTCCACTGAGATTTCTTCACTTTTTTTTTTTTATGTTGGTACTGGGACTTGGACTCAGGACTTTGTGCTCTCACCTGGCACTTTTCTTCAAGGCTGGTACTCTGCCATTTGTGCCACACTTCTACTTCTAGCTTTTTGCTACCTTTTAATTGGAGGTAAGAATCTCATCGACTTTTCTGCCCATGTAGGTGTCAAACTGTGATCCATAGATCTCAGCCTCTCAAGGAGCAAGGATTACAGATGTGAGCCTTCATCCTCCTTCTCCTGAATATCTTGGCTTCCTTTCATCCATTCATGTATCCTCAGTTTCTCTTTCCTTTTCATTATTTAATAAATGTTTATTGATAATTCTTTAAGTCAAGCTAGGTAAGAGAAACAAGGATGAGAATAATGGAAGATTCTGAGCTCAGATGTCTCTAAGTGAGGAGAGACATACCCATGTGTGCATTGTGGCAGTCTATTTCCTAGATGAAGTGCTCACTGGCACAGAGCTCCAGCGCCATGCTCTCCAAGGGCCTGGGCCTTAACAGTGAAGACAGATACCACTGGCCTGGCAGATTTAGAGAACTTTGAATAATTTGTGTCTGTCTCCCTTCCCATGGAAAGCAAGTTTGTTCAGACAGGGAGGCTTTTATATGAAAAAAAAATCACTGAAGCCCAGAATGGTCATAATTTTCAAACACTTCTTCCACTAATTCTCTCTGTCTTTCAGTATAACCCCATGGGCCTCCCAAGTCTATGGGCAGAGGTCTCATAAGGAGAAATCATTCATGGCTGGCATCTCAGCCCTTCTTCTTTGTAGGCTTCGGGTTGACTCTGTAATAATCCATGCTAAATCTCAATGACCTCAAGTTGATCAGCAGAAAGGGGAAATTTGTGCTCATCACCTCTAGCTCATCACCTCTAGACAAGTGGAAGTTCATGTGAGGAGTGGGTGCAGAAATCAGACATTTGACCATGTAATCTGCCTCCCTCTGTCTTAGCTTTTTTTTTTGTCTCTGTGATATGGTAAAAATACTTTCCTCAATGAATCATTGTGATGTTGAGTTATACTATAGTTAGTGTAACAATAGCTGGCAGATATAATTTGTTTATTAAACATTAGCTATGATCATAATACTCCAGTGACTTATTTCCTACAGACAATGATGTTTTCTTATATAGGAATTAATTCATTCAGGATACTCAGTGTTGAAATGATGAATGCATATAGTCTAATATAATCGACTTCATGTCTGATGTTACATTCATTGGTGCATCTGTTACACATTCTTAGCATTTCTTTGTTTTTTTATTGACTTTAAAAAATTATATCTGCCGAGAGTTTGGCCCAATGGGAGAGTGCTTGCCTGGCATGCACAAAAAACTGGGTTCAATTCCTCGGTACTACATATATAGAAAAAGCCAGAAGTGGTATTGTGGCCCAAGTAGTAGAGCTCTAGCCTTGAGAAAGCCCAAGGATAGTGTTCAGGCTCTGAGTTCAAGCCCCAGGACTGGGAAAAAAAAGATTGGGAACTAGTTATTTTGGACTCAACCCTTGCACTCGTGCTGACCTTTTGTCACTAAAGGCTGGCAGTTATATATACCACTAGATCTAGCTTTTTGCTAGTTGAGTTTCTGAGACTTATCTACTGGGTCTGCCTTCAAGCTGTGATCATCAGGTCTCAGCCTCCTGAATAGCTACGATTTCAAGCATGAGATACTGGTGCTTGGCTTGATATAATAAATTGTTGACCAGTCAACAACAACAGAACCACACACACACACACAAAAACAAAGGCCCTAAATGGATGAAGAACTCTAAGAATTCCAGAAATAGCAAGGGGAAAAACTAAAAGTAAAAATACGTATTACTTCTAGACTGAAAAAAAAAGGGATCTAAAGAGATTCCTTCCTTCTGTTCCTTGTTCATAACCTCCCTTCTTCCTCTCCTCTCCCCCCCCACTCCTAAAATGCCTGAGATTCACTTTTTCAAAGAGGCAGTGATTCCGAGGATCATACAGCACTTGCCTGAGTTTGCACATAAGTGGCCACGGTGAGGAGAAAATGTTGCTTGTGGGATGGTCAAGTACGTGGAAGTGGATGTTGGATGGGGAACCTGGTCTGAGGGTGTGTGGTCAGGGCTGGTTTCTACGTATCCAGCCAAGTGAGGACACATGTTCTGCCCTGAGTGTAGCCTGCTGCAGCTGCCAAGCCCGCAACTTCTGGTGAGGACAGTGCGGCCTGTGTGCACGCATCATGTCAGTGCACACTCACTCCACTGGCCCTCAGGCTGAATAAGGAAGGAAAAGCACAAAGGCAGCAACAGAAAGAAGTACCCTTCCTGCAGTTGAGCATTCTCTATCGCCCTCTATTGACAAAGCCTCACATTGCACAAGACAGCTACAGAAGTTCCGAGGTTTGAGGGCAGTACTTTAGCCCACTGAAACAAATGTGTCAGAGGCAAGAAGGAATTTTCTAAGAGGTTGGGAGAATGCGTCTAAGATAACTGAGTATTGAATATGAGGTGGGGAATGAGTGTGAGGAAATAGCACATGGACTGTTGAGTTGCTGTTTAATGTTCAAGACGCTATATTAGATGCTTCAAATATGTCGTGTTTAACCTTTGTGAAAATCTTAAGAGATGAAAATTATTAGCCACATTTTTTTCTATGCATGCCAGACCTAGAGCTTGAACTCAAAGCCTGGACACTATCTCTGAGATGTTTTGCTTAAGGGTAACACACTACCATTGGAGTCTTATAGACTTTCCTCTGTAGGCTGGCTTTGAACCATGATCCTCAGATCTCAGCCTACTGCATACATAGAATTACAGGTGTGAGCCACAGGTGCTCAGCTCTAGCCACATCTTATAGATGAGGAGACATAGGTTCTGAGTGTTGAAACAATTTGTTCACTATTACATAGAAACAGTAGTGAGGCCCGAATGGAATCCCTGGCCTGTCTACTTCTATATCCGGTCGCCACCATTTAGATGAATTCTCTTACAGGTTCCATCATGTGGATGCTTCCAGGGCAGAACCAAAGTTGGGTTTCTGAATTTATCTTGCTTGGCTTCTCCAGTGATGCTACATCCAACAAGATCCTCTTCATTGCCTTCCTTCTCCTCTACCTGATCTCAGTCCTGGCCAATGGGCTTATTGCTACCCTGATCTGCCTAGACTCACATCTCCATACCCCCATGTACTTCTTCCTCTGCATCCTGTCCTTGCTCGATATGGGCTACGTCACCACCACCATGCCCCAGATGCTGGTACATCTCCTCACGCACTCTCATACTATCTCTTTTGCTGGCTGTTGGCTGCAGATGTATGTGTTTGGTGCCCTGGGCCTGACTGAGTGTGTCTTCTTTGTAGTCATGGCTTATGATCGCTATGTGGCCATTTGCTATCCACTGCATTATACTGTCATCCTCAGTTGGGGCTTGTGTATGCAGTTGGTAGCTGGGACGTGGGCCTGTGGTTTTCTTTTCTCTCTAATCCATACTTTCTTCACCATGAGTCTGCCATACTGTGGGCCTAACACCATCAACCATTACTTCTGTGAAGGCCCCTCGGTCCGGAGTTTGGCTTGCATGGATACCCAGCTGATTGAGTTGGTGGACCAGGTCCTCAGTGTCTTTATGGTGGTTACTCCACTCTCCCTCATTCTGGCTTCCTATATTCGTATCACCCTGGCCATTCTTAAGATCAAGTCCACCCGGAGCCGCTGCAAGGCTTTCTCTACCTGTTCCTCCCATCTGACTGTGGTCACATTCTTCTATGCTCCGGCAGCTTATATCTACATGAGACCTGACTCCAGCTACAACCCTGAACAAGACAAGAAAGTCTCACTCTTTTACAATGTCTTCACGGCCCTGCTCAATCCTGTGGTTTACAGTCTGAGGAACAAGGACATTAAGGGGGCTCTTCTCAAGGTGACAGGACATGGTAGAGCAATCTTGTGAACAGGAATCCAGGAGGTAAAATCTTTTCTTTCTTTTTTTGTGGGTCATGGGGCTTGAACTTGGCCAGGGCTTTGTCCCTGAGCTCTTCAGCTCGATGCTATTGCTCTACCCTTGAGCCAAGCCCACTTCCCATTTTCTAGAGATTAATTGGCGATAAGAGTCTCAGGTTCTTTTGTGCCCAAGCTGGCTTTGAACCTTGATCCTCAGATCTCAGCCTCCTGAGTAGCTAGGATTACAGGCATGCAACACCAGGCCCAGATGGTAAAATGTTTTCTATTGAAGTAAAAGGATATCTGTTATGTACATTTGGACTAACACAGTACTTGGTTGGTGGGACAAGAGTTTATAAAATATGTTTATGAAATCAACACGGATATCTTGGTTAACTTGCTACATCATGGCACATCCAATACTCTTAGTGGTTTACAACAGCAAAAGTTCATGGATAGTTCATGTTTCATGTAATCTGTAAGTTGGTGATGACCTTCTTTAGTCTTAGATCTTCTCTGAAAGAGGAACCCTTATAAGGAATATGCCGTTTCATGGTAGAGGAAATGGAATAATGACTCAAAGGTTCCCAGAAGTGAGACACATCTCTGCATACATTCCAGTAGTCAGAATAAGATGCATGGTCCAGCCTCAAGTAAAGGCATGGGAGGTATTTTCTTCCTGTAGAGAAGGAATGCAAGTCACAAGACAATGAGTAAGTATATAAAATAATGAGAGTGATATAATCTACTGTAATATCACAAGAACCAGTAGAATACAGATAACCAATATAAAACATAGAAACTAATATAGAAATGTGAACGTAAGAGGGCCAAGGTGATATAAGCCAAGGGGTGCAGATAAACAATGCAGGTTGGCAACACTAAAAATGAAGCCATAGTATGTGGAACTAATATAGACCATGGACCTAACATTCATATGGTTTATGGGCTAATATGGAATAATATGTAATGTGGAAGGACACAAAATTTGGTACTAAAGGACTTGAGTTCTTAATCTCATTCTTGCTACCTTGCTCTGTGTATGTGTGTCTTTGGGCCATTTTTGTCTCTCTGATCTCAGATTATTCATCTATAAAATTAACATTGTACGTTGTTTCCAAAGCCTTTTTGGAGTTGGAAATTCTTTGCCACATAGGTAATAGTGTACAGTCTACAAAATCCAAATGCAATAAATTTGTGAACTGAGAACAAGCTTCACCTCCTTTTCCTGACCATGTAAGAACACAAGAAGGTGGCCGTCGCTGTGCTGGGAAGTGTCTCACTAAGTCTGAACAGGGTACCTTTGTCTCAGACTTTGGGATGCTATTCTTGGTTGTCAGTTTGGCTGGATTGTGAGATGGCAGAAAATTAGTAAGGCATACCTTTCCATATGTCATTGAGGGTGTTTCCAGAGATAATTGGCATGTGGGTTAACAAACCAAGCTGGGGTGGGGGACCTGCCCCAAATATGGGTGGTACTAATGGGCTGAGACAAAAGGGGGATTAAAAACAGGCGGAAGGCTAAACATAGAACTCCCCTATGACCCAGCAATTTCACTACTTGGCATTTACCCAATCGTCCAGAAGCAAGGACATACTAAATCCACTAGCACAACGATGTTCATTGTAGCACTGTTTACCATAGCAAAGATATGGACCAACCCAGATGCCCCTCAGTTGATGATGGTATCTATACACAATGGAATTCTATGCTGCCATCAGCATATTCAATTTCAAATAACCAAATTCAAATATATCCGATATATCAGATAACAAAGTGAGATACTGTAACAATATGAGATAACCAAGGGACAGCAAAAGTGATGAGAGATAACACAATGGCTTATGTTTCTATATCCTAAAGATCCTTTCATTTAGCGTCATACTATATGGCCTTTTGTATCAAGGTTTTGCTCTATTGCAAATCTCTGCTAGGAGGGGGCTGAGAGTATTTTAAGGAGGAATTGTTGAGGTGTAGGTGACACACAGGGAGAACTGAGGAATGGCAAAAGTGGGGATTTGTTTTCATGTGATGAGTAGAATGATCCATGAGACATGAAGGTATGAGGATAATGGAGACTAAAGAATTCCTACCAACTTCTTGCTGGAGCTATATGTTCAAGATGTCCTTTGATATCAGGTTTGGGCTCAACCTCAGGTTTTGTCTATTTTCCCAGCATGGAAGCCACAGCTTTATATAAGCAGCCACCCTAGAGTGGCCTGCATAGAGATGCCTGGTGGGCTCATCCAGCAAGCCCCCACTGCCCCCCGATGGCACCCGAAGCCTACAGGATCACACATAGAAGAAGATGTTCACTCTGCAAGTCACTGTGCAAAATGCCTTCTATTCCCACTGGGACTCAGCATCCAACTGCAAGTCTACACCAATTGCCGATTACTTGATCAAGTTCCTTGAGTTGGTGTCAGAACCTCATCTATCCATTCATTTATCATCCTTAGAATTAAGGCACATTGAAAATTTCTTCACTGAATGTGTTATTGAGGGGAAACCTAAATAAACTGTCTGGTCTCACTATGTCTTAGTTGACTGATCACTAATTTTGGAAGTCATACAGCTGATGAATACAGAATTAGCTTCCCAGAAATTTTGTGGTAAATTAAACCTCTCCATTTGTGTTATGATAACCATTGTCTAGATTATTTTGTATACTTTTTTTTTTTGCCAGTCCTGGGTTTGAGCTCAGGGCCTGAGCACTGTCCTTGGACTTTCTCAAGGCTAGAGCTTTACCACTTGAGCTTCAGCACCACTTTTGGCTTTTTTCTATGTATGTGGTACTGAGGAATTGAACCTGGGTCTTCGTGCATGCTAGGCAAACACTTTACCACTAGGCCAAACTCCCAGCCTGTCTAGATTATTTTGTAGGATCCCTCCTCTTCCTCCTCTTGCTCCTCCTTTTTTTGGAAATACTGGTGAGAGAATTTGTTAGAGCTATGAACTTACACTATTATAATAACTTTACCTCTGCTACTTTTTCTTAACCATCCTTTAATTACATAATTTTAACATATAAGGAAACTGGTAGCTACCATTTGAGTCAAATCCCCAGTCCTACTTTGTAAGGTCTTGGGGACTTTTATGGCCTTTCAGATGTCTGATTCAGAACTGAACTGAGATGACAATTCTGCCTTCTTGTTAACTCTGTCTCCTTCGTGGCCATAACCTTTGGGCCAGATCCTAGTCATCTTTGCATATACTAGTTCATGTAGCTTATAATTTAAAGCAAGGCACTGAAAATGCCTAGAAGAGTAGTACCTTATTCCATAAACAATGAAAGGTTTGGTTCTGGCCATGTGTTGGAAAACTGAGAAATACTTTGTCCAGAACTATAACATGGGGTTGTCTCTCCATGCTTTGCTGTTAATGATGCTAATCAGCCACCCGGATTAGAAGCAATAGAGTTTGAATGAAAGGAAAAGAGATGGTGCTGAAGCTCCTGGAAGATCACTACCTACTCCCAGGAAAGACATGAATATTCCTCCTTTTATTAGGGTAAAATTTGGGAGGTGATTCTACAAAAGAGTATTATAAAGTGTCCTTACTATTCTATCATTAGCAATTTGTGTGTGTGTGTGTGTGTGTGTGTGTGTGTGTGTGTGTACTAGTACCAGAGTTGGAAGTAAGGGACTTCCACTTGCAAGACATGTTTAATTGACTGAGTTCTACCACTTGTTCACAACTCCTTTTTTTGTTATTGTTTTTATTTTTATTTGAGATAAGATCTTACTGTTGGCCCAGGCTGGCGGCAACCTGAAATCTTCCTGCCAGAGTCTCCTGAGTTCTTGGATTTAAAGCATGCACCATGATGTCTAGTGTTTCAATATTATTACTCAGTTAAGATTTCAATAAATGTTTATTAAAAGCTATTAACGTGGAAGCTCTGTAACGGTATCTGTGCAAGGTGCAGGCTAGTTACTATGGAAGCCTTTTGATGCAGCGTCTTGAGGGACTGCAATCATTTTTTAGGGTTTTACTGGGTTCCTGGTTTTTTGTAGTGACAGACCCAGGTCAACAAAATCTACAATGAACTGAAATATAAACACGTGTTAATTTTCAGTTGTAATGTTATCCCTTTCCTAGGAATGGAGTGAGTCCTTTCTCTGGAGCGGAGTCATTCCAGCTGTCTGTTTGATAACTTAGTAGTAGAAAAGAAGAAGCACAGAAGAATGTTTACATAAACCATTTGTTATGGAGAGCACTATTTTACAAACTTTACCTCTCTTACTTTTTCTTAACAATTCTTCAAGGTGACATATTGCTATAATTACCATCATCCTAATTTTTGTTTGCCAGTCCTGCAGCTTGAACTCAGGGTCTGGGCACTCTCCTTGGACACTGTTTTCTCAAGGCTAGCCCCCTGCCACTTGAGCCACAGCGCCACTTCTGGCTTTTTCCCTGTATGTGGTACCAAGAAATCGAACTCAGGGCTTTGTGTGTGCTAGGTGAGCAATCTACCACTCGGCCAAACTCTTGGCTATCATCCTCATTTTTACATCTAAGGAAACTGGTAACTATAAACCAGTGAGCTCTTAATCACTGTGATATGGTTTGGGTCCTGTTTTGTCAGTGTTATTTGAGCGATGCCGCAGCAGGTTCTCACTCCTTTGGTAACTGGATGGATCATGCACTGTGGGGTCTATGCTACCTTGGACAGTGCTGCATGGACAGTAACTAATCGCTGAACCCCATTCCTAACGTTACTTTCCCTTAAGATTTATTCCTTACGGAGGTAAATTTACATTATTGGCTTCTCTGAGTCATCTTATCCTAGCCACCCTAAGTTGATATTAATCACCAATCCTCATCCCTTGGTCACGATAGATATTTCATTTTGTGCCAGGCCCTTTGTTGGCCCCTGGGGAATAGTGGTGAAGAAGATGGACGTTCTACTTGGTACTCTAACAATTACAGATCTCTTGCTATCCAAGGCTAGCTTTGCTTCTAGAACCATCGGCAAGTAAAAACCATGTAATTACCTTTGCCCATGGTCTCTGTCACTGACTGTCAGTCAATGATTCCTGCCTATCCACTCTGTGATGGAAAAGAATGGTGTAGAAGGGCCAGGGATGCTGTTCTTTCAGGCTGGTTTTGGCTTTCTGTGTTCCAGTGGCCTCACTCAGGGGTTTTGCCCAGGCCTGTTACTTTGAAGAAAGCCCTTTTCACATCTTTGTTTCGGAGACTATAGATTATAGGATTGAGAAAGGCAGAAATAACATTGTAGAACAGAGCCAGTTTCTTGTCCCGTTCTGGAGAGGCATTGGCTCCAGGGTTCATGTACATAAACATGGCAGGTCCACAGAACATGGTGACTACCGTGATGTGGGAGGCACAGGTAGAGAAGGCCTTGAGTCGACCCTGGGCTGAGCGGATTCTCAGGATGGTGGCAAAGATGCGGATGTACGAGGCCAGGATGAAGGAGAGTGGTACTAGGAGTAGGATGAAGCCCAGGATAAAATCTACTCGGTCATTGAGAGACGTGTCAGCACAGGCAAGCTTCAGCACAGCAGGGACTTCACAGAAGAAGTGGTTGATCTCATTGGGGCCACAGTAGGGAAGACGCATGGTAAAGACAGTATAGACAAGGGAACAACTAACACCCCATAGTCCACAGAAGGCGACCAACGCCACACATAGCCACGGACTCATGATAACCTTGTACCTGAGTGGGTAGCAAATGGCGACATATCTGTCATAAGCCATTACAGAAAACAGCCAACCCTCAGTGATGCCCAACACGAGAAAGGTACACATCTGGGCCACACACCCAACATAAGAGATTGTTTTCTTCTGGCAGACAAGATGCACCAACATCTGGGGCACAGTGGTGGTGACATAGCTCATGTCCACCATAGAAAGGACACTGAGGAAGAAGTACATGGGTGTGTGGAGGCGGGAGTCTAAGTAGATCAGAGTCCCAATGAGCCCATTACCCACAATTGTAGAGAGGTAGAGGAAGAGGAAGACGCTGAAGAGGGCTATGTTAGTTTGGGGATTCTTGGAGAAGCCCAAAAGGATAAATTCAGAGACGGAGCTGTGGTTCTTCCAGGGGAAGTCTTGCATTCTTCTTTATCTGTGGAGAGAAAAATGAACCTAGTACTCCAGCTTAGCATTTGTATTCACATTCCATAACCATTTGTTGCTGGAAATGCAGTAGTTATTTGATTCTACTTGATATTACTTTCTATTCAGACCCAGAGGTCTACCTGAGGCGAGGCCAAATTCATGTACTTTCTACTTTCTCAAGGCAAAAATCTTTCCTGAGAGCCCGCAGGGTCTCATTTCCTTCCCTGTTAGAGGTCCCAGAAGGGATACCTATTTTCCTCTCCTTCAGGTTCTACCAAAGTGTAGCTCCCTAGTTCTGGTTGCCTGTCAGATGGTGAAGACTCAAAACTCCCCTCCCCCCTCTCTGAAAACGTGTGCCCAGGACACTTCCTTCTGGTGCCTTAAAACTTGGATCTCTGAAGACATTTTCAGGAAGAGTCAAAAATACTGGGGAGAGTATATGGTTCCATAAACATAAAAAGGGGTTTGGAAAAAAGTGTATGTTTTATTCTTTTGAGCCTTTGGAAGCTATTTGACAATTCTAACTCTTCCCATCCCGACCTACTGGCATTTTGCTGGCTAATTGGAGATTAAGGTCTCATGGAATTTTCTGCCTAGGCTGGCTTTGAACTGTAATCCTCCAATCTCAGCCTCCCCCCTCCCCCCTCCCCCCCCACTGACTAGGATTGTAGGCGTGAACCAACTCTGCCCAACTTGACTCAACTATGAGGCGAACAATGTGTGTCTTTTCTTGGTATCTCTGAAGCAGTCCATAGAAATACCCTTGCTAATGATAATCTATACTCTGAGTCCTCTTCTTTCCTTGAGATTTGTGATGGGCAGGGAACCCAAGACAGAATGTGCTTGGGGTTAGTTTATACCTTTACAGGCAAAACCCTGGCTCACTTGTTCATGTTGCCAGAGGAAGTGGTGAACATGGGATTTGGAATCAGAACACGAGTTCAAATCCTGGTACTTCTCCTAGAGTCCTGGTCATGCAAGCCAATCTCCAGCCTTAGGTTCCTTCCCTGGGAAATGAACTTGCTATCTATCAGGGAGGTAGCCTGAGAGAAACTTGTATGATGTGCACCAGATGACTAGTGTTATGAATAGCACAGAGAGGAAGCTCAATAACGCTGGTTCCCATCAACTTCCTTTCCTCGTGGGGTTGCCCAGTGAGTGGGAAACACACGGATTGAGCATTTTCTCTCATATCTTGCTCCAGGAGCTGGAGACACACGGACAAGTAAGAAAGAGCAAGATATGCTATACTCCTAACCATCAAGGAGCTTACAGTCTAGGTGGGTAAATTGGGAAATAAATACACAAGCCGTTTCCAGAGTGTTCAGCATCACGATGGCAGTGTGTGCTGCCAGTCATAGACCTGGGCTAAAATGAAAACCATGTGCTCTCTTCTCTTTAAACAGACATATATCTTAAAGGATGGGAAGGGGTTGATCATGCAAAGAATACAAGGAAGAGTTTTGCCCATCGATGGAGCAGCAGGCACAAAGGCACATAGCCAAGGGAGAGATTTGTACAACCAGGGAGCACAAAGCATATACAGGGGTTGTAGAAGAGGGGATTATTGAGAAAATGAGTCTGAGATGAAGAAGAAAAATGATTTAAACAGGATTGTATACCTTTGTAAAGAATACAAAACATTATCTTTCAAGTTGTGATCCACTGATGAATTTGGACCAATATAGCTGGTGATATATTACGTGCTGCCTAACATGTGATAAGGCCCTGGGCCCATCACTGTAGAGCAACTTGACATCAAAAGAAGTTCACTTGAAGCTACATCATTGGCACCGGATCCTATCAGGTCAAGGGAGTGGGAAGGGATGTGTCTGTAGTGTCCAGACCAGGTAGGGGAGCATTGGTCTCCCTCTTGGGCCATATTTAAAGGAGAATACAGACAAATTAAAGCCAGTTATGAAGAAGAGGCTGGAAATTACATTGCATGAGGTAGAGTTGAAGCAAACAGGAACGTTTGTCCTGTAGAGCCAGGAGATGAAGGACATTCTGAAGCGGGGGTGCAACTCTCTGAGAGCCACAAGGAGACATAAGTGAGTCCTTTCATGGAATTGGTGATGAGCTTTGTCTTGGGAGGCTCTATGAGATGAACTTGGGAGCTCCCAAAGGTCAGGTTTGGGGTAGATGAAATGACATTACAATAATAGGGCAAGTCCTCAGGTGGGGAGGAGTGAGCTCCTGCAACTCCATCCAAAGATCAATGAAAACTAGGTAACCATGTGAAGGCTGCGTGGGGACAAGTCCTGTGCATAGCACGGTGTAAGCCTCTGGCCAACTCCAGCTAGTAAAATTGAGGACTGCAGCCCCACACAGCATGGGGCAAGAGAGTCTCTCTCTGTTTCACTCTGGCCAGAAGAGCTGAGGACATTGCATGCTTTTCCCATTTCATCTTTGAGCTTCACGTGGACCTGATGCCTGGGTGGGTACAGTGGTCTCTCAGTAGGTATCACCCAGTTGCTATCACTGACCACAATATGATGCAGAATGGAAGAAGAGAAAGCTGGTGAGACAGTTGTAGAAGGGCAAAAACAAACAGACAAACAAAACAGATGAAAAGATGGCTCCAACTCTTATGATCTCCTTTCCATCCATCCCAAGGCCTACCCCTAGGCTGGTCCAGAGAGAAATTCCAGAATGATCATCATATCTATTTTGTTACTCCTAGCTCCTTCCACTTCTGAAGTCTCTCATGAAGCATGAAATAGCCTTTTCTGCAATTCCTGTAATTAGTCATCCAGACATTTACCTCTCCCATAAGTCTCTTGTCATGCATCTTCAATTCAAGTCTCAAAACCTGATTACTAGGATACAGAGGAGAGCCAGTTGCCTTACCTCCATAGCAACAGCCTTCACCTCCTTCCAGCTCTCTTCTTTTCAGCTAAGGTACACAAACAATGAAGGAAAGAAAAAAAAAGAGACAAAGAGATAGCTGCACAGAGACATCAATGAACAGAGCAGGAGAGGGACCAGGGAGACAATCAGGTGCCAGTTCTGAAGAGGCTGATGTGGATGGTGGGGAGTTAGAAGGAGACAGGTATCCAGGCAGCAAGATCAAGGACAGGGATTGCTAGGGATGATCAGGTGGGGACACCCAGGTGTGAGGACTGCCGTCTTAGGCCTCTGCCCTTTCCTTCCCTCTCCGTACCTGGCACAGGACTTGGTGTGAAGCACGAATTAAGAACCTGCTATGACTTCCTTTAACATTCTGTGCCTGGTCCTCAGGGATGACAAATCACACAGTGTCTTAATGAGCCTTCTGTGTCTTGGGCTCCTCCAAGTCCCTCTACAGCCCTCCCAAGCCCTGAGCGCAAATTTCACCTCAGCAGCCTTAAACTCAAGAAAGACCTTCACACCCCGGACCCCGACCCTCCCAATCCAAGGCCCACTTCCCCCTATAATTTCTCCCCATTGCCTCTCACAGACCAGAGAAAACAGAAGTGTGAACATCAATTGGAGTAAACGCACGGGTTGAGAGGTGTCGTGGTGAGGGCTGGATAGGCATGTCAGAGAAGTCCACCATGGGTCATAAAGAATGATCTCTTCATTCTCATGTGAATACTCTGTCATTTTCAGAAGAAATTGATTGAAAAGCTAGTGGATTTTGATTGGGATCTTTGCTCGATCACTGTATTTTTAGAGAGTATGGCAACACAAGCAGTATTAAGCTACACAATCAATAGACGGGATTTTTCTATTCTATTTTGGAGTATCTTTAACTTCTTTCCATGATGCTTTGTAGGTTTTGGTGTTCAAGTCTTATACTTCTTTTGCTGAATTTATTCCTAAGTATTTTCTTCCTTTTGATGCTATTTGAGTAAATGGAATATTTTTTGGTCAGTTTCAGGGCTTGAAATCAGGGCCAGGGTGCTGTCCTTGAGCTCTTTTGCTCAACATTACTGCTCTTCCACTTTGAGCTGCAGTACTGCTTCCAGTTTTCTGGTGGTTAATTGATGACAAGAGTGTCATGGACTTTCCTGCCATGGCTGGCTTCAAATTGCACTCCTCAGATCTCAGCCTACCAAGTAAAGAAGACTACAGACATGAGCCACTGGCACCTGGCTATAGTCTTTTTTTCATATATTTTTATTGTAATTAATAGAAGGGTTACATTATATTTGCCAGATAGAAGGTGCATTAATTCACATACATTGATACCTTTTCTCATGTCTTGGTCCCCATTTCCCTCCCCCGCCACCCTATAGTCTTTTTTTTTAATTAAGATTTTTTTGTTGTTGTTGATTGTGGGACTTGGGCTTTCTCAAAGCTAGAGCTCTACCACTTGAGCCTTAGCACCACTTCCGGCTTTTTCTATGTATGTGGTACCGAGGAATTGAAGGCTGGTCTTCGTGCATGCTAGGCAAGCACTCTACCACTAGGCCAAACTCCTTGCCCCCATGTTATATTTTAATCAGAACAATTCCTCTTTCTTCCTCTATCCTCTGTCACTGTTGAGTTTGTTTTTTTAATTGTCAGGGTAATGTATAGAGGCGTTACAGTTACATTCACCTGATAGGTGCACTACTTCTCACACTCTGATACACCTTGCACTGAGTTTTTAAAGTGAACTTCCTTATATCATCTTTATATAGAGACATAATGTATTTGATACTATTCATGTCCTTATCATTCTCTTTCCCTTCTTATGATCCTTTTTTTGGTGTTGGGGGGGTCAAAATCTTGAAGTAACAAGTAATTTATCTCTTGTCTTTGTTCTTGACTGGTCTAGCTATAGCTGGCAATTTTAATCATCTTTTAAACAAACTTTTATTTCATTCATGTTTTCAATTTTTTAGTCTCAAATATTTTCAATTCTATTTTATTTATTCCCATTCAGATATTTATTTCCTTCATTTGTTTACTTACTTTTAATTTGCTTTTCCATATGTACTTTCTTAGGGTTATTAAATGGAGGTCTTTCTACTGCTCTTTAAATATAGGCATTTACTATTTAAAAAATTAAATATTTACAGCTATAAATTTCTTCCTCCGCATTGCTTTGGTTGAATGCCATTCTTAAACTCATTAATTAGTCCTACTGAGTTTATTGTGCAGAAGCTTTGTAGGCTTTAGTTTTGCAGAGACAGGCTATTATCCAATAGAGATAATTTTATTCTTCCTTTTCCACTTTCTTTTGTATTGGTAAGATCTCCAGTATTGCTTTAAATAGGACCAGTGGGAGTAAACACCCTTAGCTTAGTTCAGAGTTAGTGGGAAAGTACTAAGTCCTTCATCATTATTTGCAAAGTTTTTCAGTTTTTGTCTACAAAAACTTGCTCCTAGTGAAGAAGTTGTCTTCTAGTCTCAGTTTTTGCTGAGTTTGTGTGGGTGAGTTTCTTGTTTTTATTGTTGTTTGCATTTGAAATAGCTTAGTGAAGTAGTTACAAATTAATAGACATACATAACAGAGCTCAAGGAAATATAGAGAGCTCAAATAGCATAATTCTTCGGAAAGACTAAGTCAAGGCCCAACAAAATAAATACCAGGAAATGGGTACTTGCGAAATGGGGGTGGGGAGTGAGATCAAGGGGGGTGGTAGACATTGAAGGGAGGAAAAGGGGAAGCTCCAGTCTCTTGACTATATATACCACAAAATAAGAAAAATAAAAGAGTGGGGGGTTAAAGAGGTGTGAAAGTCTTGAAGGGATGACATAAATTGCTTTGTTAAATGGCAAAAAATTCCATATGTATCCTAAATATTAAGGAAAGTGAGGGAAGGAGTAAGGGCGGGAGGGGTGGGTGAGCATGTTGAAAGGGCTGATCAAGACTCACTGTATCCATAAACTGCTTTGTGGACTGGCAACGCCTTTGTATATCTACTTAATGATAAGACAAATAGTCAAAAAAGAAATAGTTTAATGAAAATGTATTACAGTACGTATTAGTCACTCTTTTAATGAAAGGGACTCAGGGTTGAATTTGTTTTGTATGATTTGGGTGTAAGGCTAGAGTTGAATGCTTATGTTGGTGGTGTTCAGAGTTCATGAGGAGCTGTGTAATCATAGCTACTCAGAAGGTGGATATGAAGGGGGGGATTATGATTTGAGGCCATTTCTGGGGAAAAACTTCATGAGACATCATTTCAACCAGTAAAGCTGGGCGTGGTGGTGTGTCTATCATTCCAGCTACGTGGAGAGTAGGAGAACTCTGTCCAGCCAAGCACCAGCAATAGTATGAGACCCTATTTGAAAATAACAGAAGCACAGGAGGTAGATGTAGGAGGATTGGAGTCCAAGGCCAATCCCAGACAAAAGTGAGACTAGATCCTATTTGAAAAATGAACTTAAGAAAAAAAGCAAATGGCTCAAGTGGTAGAGCATCAGCCAGACAAGTATCAGGCCCTGAATTCAAACCTTGAATTTCTTGGGGAACGTTCATCTAGACTGAAAATAGGAAAGTCCCTGAAGAAGAGACCTGTCTGAAACCTTCATAATTGAGTGAAGAGACATTTGGAAAATGGCAGAAGAAGGTATTCTTAGTAGACTAGCCTGTGCACATAGACCTAAGAAACCAAGGCAGCTGATTAGAGGAGGTGGCCAAGTTGGTTAGGCCTTCTGTGAATTTCTAGTGCTTTGAGAAGTCTAATAAGAAAATCCCCTTCATTCCAGTCAATGAGCCCCAGTGCGCCTATCTAGTGACCTCAAAACAATTTTCTTAACAATCTCCCAAGAAACACAATCACCATGTGTTGCTGACAATTCTATTTCTGTCCCCAGAAACCCAAAGCTTCTCTTCCTCCAGGGGCTGTATTCATCACGGAGACTGTAAACCCTGGCCCTGGAGAATCTTCTCAGCTCATGAGCTTACCTCATCCTTAGAATTTACATTCTTTCAATGCGTGGGGGATTATGAGTACTCTAGATGGAAATCTTCTTAAGCTTAGCTTCTGGAGAAAGTTGCTAATGAGCAAAGCATGCATCTAGTGTTTATTGTTTTTTTTAGGGGGGTTCTTAACATTTAGATGATTCTTCATTGACAAATAAAATTTTTTAAAAAACCAGTTAAGCTAGGCACGGTGGCTCATGCCTAGAATCCTAGCTATTCAGGAGGCCGAGATCTGAGGATCAAGGTTCAAAGCCAGCTCAGGTACAAAAGGACCTGAGACTCTTGTCTCCAATTAACCTCTAAAAAATGGGAAATGGGGCTTGGCTCAAGAGTAGGGTGGGCCACTGAGCTCAGGGACAGTGTCCAGGCCGAGTGCAAGCCCCATGACCTGCCACACACACACACACACACACACACACACACACACACACACTCAGTTAAAAGCAGTTGGAATGTTTTGTTAATTAACACCTACCAGAAAAATATAAAGAGTACCTAAGAGGCCAAGTCATGAGACTTAAAAGTTCAAGGTCAGCCTGGGCTACTTCAAGTCCCTTTCTAAACAAACAGTCCCTCATTTAAAAGACCTGTGTTGCATCATTGTTTCCATAGCAATTTAATATTTTCCTGAAATTAAAGGTGAAGTCATAGAAATTTGAACTGTGTGATAACATTAGAAATTGCTTTGTTGCTAGTTAATGTGGCAACTGATGTTGTGATTGTGTTCCACTAATAGTGTGTGTGTGTGTGTGTGTGTGTGTGTGTTGAAGACATTTCTCTGCATGCAGTCAGTTGCCACCATGAATATCCTCCCAATGCCTGCTAGCTTTATAAGAACCCTCACCTTAACACTTGAAGTTGGCAAATACTGGCTGGAGGCATGGCTCAAGTGGTAACGCATCGGCCTACCAAGTACAAGGCCCCGACTTCATTCCTCATGTTGCCATAATTTCTAAGTGGAATTATACTATTTATAATTTAATGAGTATTCTGTAAGGCATTTATTTTTGAAGGCAATAACTCTTCTAGTAATCTATACAATTATTTAATTTTTAAGTCCATTCCCATTTGAGGTTAAAAACAATTTTATGAAATTAGCTCTAAAATACACAGGGCTATGATAAATTATACAGGATTTTAGACACACACACACAGTGAAACCAAAAGGGACACTCTTAACAGAGAAACACAAAGGTGTAATGCCTATGTACCTCTTTATAGTTATATAAAATGATACATATGTAGTGAAACAAACTCAAGATATGGGAACAAGAGCTTTCTTTCTTTAAAAATAATTTTATTTTTGATGATTCTGTTTTCATTGCTTTATGTATACTATATTCATGTGTATGTCTTTGGGAGGGAGAGAGTAGAAAACTTGAGGGAAAAATGGTAAACAGTGAAGCTCACTGGACATTGATGGAAGTGAACGGTACAGCTGGTGGGTGGAGATGGAAGGGGGAGGGACAGGGAGAGAGGGAGGGAGCAGAAGATACTGCAAGAAAGAAAATGTGTTCATTACCTAACTCATGTAATTGTAATCCCCCTGTACACCACACTTATAACAACAATAAAGTCAAAAAAGAAAAAAACATGCCATTCTAAAAGGAAAAATAATTTTATAGAAAACCCATGATATCTAGTCATTATTTTCATTTTGTGTAGGAGACTGACTGACTTCCAGAAACATTAGAGGTTCTTCCCTCCAAGATCTCAATGAATTCAAGACTAAGATCCAAGTCTCTGGTGGTAGAGGGAATTTAAGATTAAATCATTTGAAGAAAATTGGGTACCGGGAGCCACAGCTGGAGCAGACAGAAATAGGAGAGGGTTCATGAACATAAAGGAGGTCCGAACACTGAATTGGGAAGATTTCAGACTTCAAGGATAAGGATGGACTTGGGGAGAAATCACTCAACAACTAACTATGGAGAAGTTAATATTTCATTGTACAAAGCTATTTGCTTAGGCTTCAGAATTCTGGTAAGAAAGAGCTAAAGCTCCCAGGGGGGCTTTTGACGCCAAGTACCTGAACCCATGGCTGTAACTTGGAATCCTATGTCTCTAAGTTTCCTCAATAACATCACATTCACTCTCCATTGGCTGCATGAGAGTCAGGTGACATAACATGATAGATATGAGCCTGGACTTTGTCACTATGCTCCCTGGGTTTCAATCTCAGCTATATTTTCTTCTACCTTGATGACATTTGGAAATTCAGTCTTCTTGTGTCTCTGCTTCTTTTTTATTTGGCTTTTTATAAAAATTAATTTTTATTAGTATGCACTGGTTATACAAGAAGGGGTTCCATTGGGGACACTTTCACACATGCATATAGTGCACTTCAATCAAACTCACCCTCATCATAACTCTCCTTCATCCCCTTCCCTCCCTCTGAGAATATTGTCCTATTTTTACGTTTACAGACAAAATAAATCAATCATGTCCAGGAATTTCAGTTTATCTCCACAAAGGAGATAATACTGATCTTGAGAGCTATCATATGAATTAAACAACGAAGACATGCCTCGGTGGCGAGGCATGGCATCACATACCTATATCCATAACTGCTCAGGAGGTTAAGGCAGAACTGCTTAAGCCCATGAATTCAAGATCAACCTAAACAATATAGCAAGACTCCTTTCAAAAAGGATATACCAAGCCATAAAGACAGTGACTGTCGTATAGAAAGAGAACAATGAAGTTAGCCATTATTCTTTAAGAGTGAAATTGTATATGATACACACAATAGGCTAGAGGTCCTGAAGACATTTATGGTCCCTGGCCTAGTGCACATTCTCACTCACTCCGACCAACTTAAAGAAAGCCCTCTTCACATCCTTGTTCCTGAGGCTATAAATAATAGGGTTAAGAAAGGCAGAGATGACATTGTAGAATAAGGCCAACTTCTTGTCCTCTTCAGGGGAGGCTTCAGAACCAGGCCTCATATACATGATCATGCATGGAATACAGAACATGGTGACCACTGTGATGTGGGAGGCGCAGGTGGAGAAGGCCTTGAGCCGCCCTTGAGTGGAGCGGATCCTTAGAATAGATATGCAGATCCGGATGTATGAAGCCAGGATGAGGGACAATGGAATCAGAAGCAAGATGAAACCCAAGATAAAGTCCACTTGGTCATTGAGGGATGTGTCTGCACAGGCCAACTTCAAGACAGCAGGAATTTCACAAAAGAAGTGGTTGATCTCATTGGGGCCACAGTAGGGCAGATTCATGGCAAAGACAGTGTAGACAAGGGCACAGATGAGACCACAAAGAGCCGAGCTGACTGCCAGGAGGATACACAGAGTTTGGCTCATCTGGACCGCATAGTGGAGTGGATAGCATATGGCAACATACCGGTCATAGGCCATAACTGCAAAAATCCAGGTCTCGGTGATGCCTAACGTCAGAAAAATGTACATCTGGACCACACACCCAATGTAGGAGATGGTCTTATTCTTGCTCACTAGGTGGACCAACATCTGGGGCACAGTGGTGGTGGCATAGCTGAGATCCAGAAGGGACAGGATACTGAGGAAGAAGTACATGGGAGTGTGGAGTCGTGCGTCTACTCTGATCAGGGTAACAATGAGCCCATTTCCCAGGACCGTAAATAGATAGAGGAAGAGGAAGAAGAAGAAAAGGATCCAGTTGGTTCTGGGATTTCTGGAGAATCCCAAGAGGATAAACTCAGTTACAGAGCTGTGATTCTTCCAGTCTCGACTGTGTACAACCTTCCTTCTGAGGAAAGAAGAGGCCATGATCCTCATGCTTTTGTAGTACCCGTGGGATTAGACTGTACAAGAGCCACAGATTCAGGGGCTGAAGCTAAAATATTTACCTATCTTCACACCCACGGAGCATCCCATCCAAATTGGCCTAGAAAGCTAAAACAGACTCTGTCAAAGTGTTGGTTTGTCTAGCCCTAGCAAAATTCCAAGATTCCTGTGATTGGAATTGAGCAGAGCAATAGTCTTGTTTTGAAAGAACACACATGAGCGTGCGCGCACACACACACACACACACACACACAGCACAAACCAGTCTAAGCGAGGGACCTTAGTGAAATTCAAAATGTCTCGCAATAAAAATTAACAGGTCTAGAACTGTCTGAAATTTCTAAAGTTGGTATTTCAAATATCAAGACCAATTTTGCTGTTGCAAAGGCATAAATATAAAACAAATAAATAACAACACCAATTCCTTCTTTTTGCCTTCTTTTACTCTGATGCTACACCTTTGAAGACATATATGCCATAATTTCCAGGAAAAAGGGGAATTTCAAAAAAATGAATCTTTTATTTTGGGGGAGGAAGTGGGAGAGACTTTTATCCCCTCAACACAGCTTCCCAAGACTGTCTGCAGTGGTCACGGCGGTACAGGATGTTTGGACACATAAAAGTAACCCTTACCAGTGGGTCATGCCTCTCATCATAGCTATTCAGGAAGCCTCGATCTGAACATCCAGATTCAAAGTCAGCCTGGGAAAGCTCTCTAATTAACCAGCTAAAAGCCAGAACTGGAGGTGTGGCTCAAGAGCTAGAGCTTGGGCCTTGTGTAAAAATGACAATTGAGAATGCAAGGCCCTGAATTCAAGCCCCAATACCAACACCCAGCACAACACATCCTATCAATCAACCAATCACAGAGACTCAAGAACTGAAACCTGGGAAAAACTTCTCTGCCTGTGTTCTGGAATTCTTTCTTAAGAGCCAGTAAGGAATCCACAGTGAAGCTGCACCCAGGAGAGGGATGAGTGGTAAGATGGGGTTGGATCTTCACTTTGGTCTTGACTCAACCTCACTACTGGGATGGCAGTGTAGAGAACAGAATGTTACTGACCAGGCCTTCTGTCTTTATCGACTGCCATCCCCTGGGTGTGCATGCATCTTTTCCAGACCCTAAAGAAGAAAAAGTCACTTATTAAGTGGCACTGTATAAAATAAGTTCAACATGTGAGTTCAGGGCTGGGAGTTTAGCCTACTGGTAGAGTGCTTGCCTAGCATGCATGAAGACCCAGGTTCAATTTCTTGGTACCACATACATAGAAAAAAAAAGCTGGAAGTGGTGCTGAGGCTCAAGTGGTAGAGCTCTAGCCTTGAGAAAGTTCAAGGACAGTGCTCAGACCCTGAGCTCAAGCCCAGGACTGGCAAAAAAAAAGTGAGTTCAGCATGCCTATTTTCCTTTCTGCAAAACCAAGCACCCAAAGTTGAGAATCAATAAAAGCAGCAGTCAGGACTTGAACTCAAGCCCTGTGTTTTTTTTAATTACCACATTAAGTTGCAATTTGCTCCCAAACCACCAAATTTCATGAAGAGTTTAGCAGGATACTGAGTACCCTATAGGCCCCCTTTAGGTGACATTATTCAAGAAACTCAACTGTGAGCTATTGATATTTTAGATGACAGGAAGTACCAATCTCACAACAATGAAATTTCCTAAATCTTGTATCAAGATTTCAATATATGAGATACTTACCAATTCGAATTTTAAAAAATACCACATAAGACTATGGACAGGATTTGGCCTCAGATGAATCAGGAAATTGACATTAATGTTCCTGTTAGAAGACAAACGTAGTAGTATAGGAGTTAGCAGGATGTGAGTTTGAATTCCCACTCTAATTGTGAATTCAATCTAGGCTGTCAATGTTAACTGTATGCTAAGAAACCTGTGCTCTAGTTCCATCCTAGATCTCTGAATTCATCTAATTGCACACAAATATCTAACAAACAAATTATACTTAACATTTTCTACAATCAAACTTCTGGTCACCTAGAAACTTCTTCCTCCCAGTCTTTCTTAACTTAGTTAATGGAAATTTTATCCTGGGAGGTAGCTAAAATGAAAAAGAAACTGATAATCTTTCAAACATTTTTCCATTCACTATTCCACATTTATCATCAATCAGTAGGTATTGTTGGGTTTTTTTCCAAAGAGAAGATATTTGAGATGTCTCAGAGATATCTTTCTTAGATAGCTTAGAAAATGTCAGAGATGAGAAGTAATGCACCTACTACCCAACGAATGTAACTGTAACCCCTCTATACGTTATCCCAACAATAAAAAAGAAAAAGTCTGAGATATCTCAGAAAATATGTATGTATGTATGTATGATCAGAAAATATCACCCATCTCTGCCATTACCTCAAATCCAAGTCATCATTTTCTCTTTTCAGGAGTATTGCAATAATCTTAGCTTCCTTCCTAATTTTACCTTCTTTTCCTTCCTCAGTCTTTCCCTAGTGTAGAACTGAGGTGGTTTTTTGCCCGCACTTTCTAAGACAAGTGCTCTATGACTTTAGCCACACCATCAGCCCTTTTTTGCTTTGGTAATTTTTTGGATAGGGCTTCCTGATTTTGCCCGGGCCTAGCCTCAGTAGAGGCTCTGAGGTCAAAGAAAAATTATGTTCAGAAACCTAACCCAACCACTTACCCACAGCACCATGAAGAAAATCACTAACCTCAGCAAACCTTTTTTCCATCATCCATCCATAAAAGTGTGTGTGGTGGGGGGTGCCACACAATGGAAGATTTTGTAAACATTAAATGGGATTTCAGATGCATGCCTCACTGTAGCAATGAGCATCAGTTGTTATTACTAGTGATAGTATTAAGTTATTGTTCTTGTTGGCATGCCCTGCCTTTTTTCTCCTCCTGGTAAAATTTGACTTTACCTCTGATTTTTTCCCATGCCTCTTCTTCCTCTGGTCTCTGCTTGTACCTTAAATGTACTTCTGTGACAACCCATACCTTTATGGAGAAACTTATATTCTCATCTTTCTATCTCCAAATCTTGGCACAGGGAATGGTTAGGGGTTAGTAAATATTGGCAGTGGTGTGAGTTATTTACAAAGTGGACACCTAGTGATCTCCCCATCACTTCCCCTTTCAAAACTACTTTGGAGTGTTCCTTGAATATTTATTTCTACCAGTTTAGTCACTCCCATCATAACTAAAATCCTGTCCTTAGAGATCTGCTAACTGAAATGAACAGGTAGGTAGAGAGCAGGAGAAATTAAATCATGAATGCACGTCTATTTCTTATCTTTTCCAAATGAGCTGCTCTTCTAATCTTAGTATGGGTTGCTTGAGATGGCATTAAGTACAAGCTTAGGTGGCCAGAATAGAAGCCACCTTCACTGAGCACTGACCATGGGAGAGTCAATAGCATAATGGATAAGAGCATCAACAGTAGAATTGGATCTGGATTCAAGGCCTGCTTTTACTACTAACTAATTAGCAGAGTGACTCTAAACTCTCTATATTTATATAAGCTTCTAGAAATCAGTGATAATAATACCTATCTCAAAGGGTGACTATGATGGTTCACTGAAATATTACGTATAAATTTGCCTCACTCTCTGCACATAGCTGAGTGTTCAAAAAGAAGAACTAACCGGGTGTGGGTGGCTAACACTTGTAATCCTAGCCACTCAGGAGGCTGAGATCTGAAGAATGCCATTCAAAGTTAGCCCAGTAAGGAAAGTTTATAAGATTCTTATCTCCAATTAGCCACCAGAAAACCAGAACTGGAGCTGTGGCTCAAAGTAGCCTTCAGCAAAAGAGCTCAAGGACAGCATCCAAGGACCTGAATTCAAGTCCCATGACTGAATAAAAAGAATAGAATAGTTTTGCTACTACATTGTTTTTGCCTCAGAAGCCTTTTTAAAATGCATAAAAGGGAATTGAGTCAGAGGGACAACTTGTCTGATTGTTGCACAGCCTTGAAAAGACACTGTCCAGTTCTGCTGTACTCCAAAGACCTTTCCTCAACAGACTCTGCTATTACAGCACCATTCAAAGGCATCACAGGGTCAGAGCACATTCAGAGAGATGAGTGGCAGTGCACTGTGGGAAGAACCTTCTCAGCAATCTTACCAGTGCTCCCAGCCTGCTCCCAGGTTGAGTACACACCCCTCTTGCATACTTGTGTCTTAGGCAGTTTTAATATCCAGATCCTGAGTTATAAAAGGGTCTTATTTCAGCCACTCTCTAGAAGCTGCTACACCTGAAGCAGCTCCCTAGGAGATGCCCTCCTGGATGTCTTAATGAGACTCATAGGTATCAGGGACCCAAGAGTCTCATCCAGGATGCATCCAAATAGGATCTCAAAGTCATCCTCAGGTGTCTTCCAGTCCTGAGGGATTTTACTGCCCAAGAGAAGGCTTAGCCATGAGGGGAGTAATGGTGATGCAGAGGAGAGCTACATATGTCTAAAAGGAAACCTATGGTTGGGATGAAGGGGAAACTAGAACTCCAAGAAGGTGTAGAGATTAGTCCTGTTACCTCCATTTTGTTACTGGAGAGAGCAAGGAGCTGTACCAGGACCTGAGTTGCAGGTGTTCTCCTGGCTTATCTAGATTCTTCACAGAAATAGAAGGCCAGAGTTGGATCCCCTTCTCAAAATCACACTTTTCATTTGGAGAAACAGGCTCAGAGTTCAGAAATAATGAAAGTTGCATAAGCAGAACTAGGCTTAGAAATCAGGCATGATTGTGGTACTTTCTCATCTATCCAGTTATTGGTGTACCCTACTGAGGGCTAAGATGGTTTCAACCTTGCCTTTGCCACTTCCCCCTCGAAGAAAAAAGTCTTCCCATCTCTGTCTCCATTGAGTAAAACACAAATGGCACAAGCAAGTGATGGGAGCAAATGATGGGAGGTGATGGAGAAATGATCAGGGCCAGAGCACAGAGGATCTCGAAGGCCAACCCAAAAAGTGTATCATAACAAGGGCATCCTGTCATTCAGGAGACTAACCTGGCACATTGGGATTCTGAAGCTGGCTACCAGTGGCTCATGACAGTCAATTGTACTCATGTCTTTCCGATGCTATGGCTGGTGACACCATATTAGTAGTTTGAAATTGACCATGATGAGAATATTTTCACCAAAAGAATTGGCAAAGCCTACAAGTCAGATTTTTGTCTAGATAGTTGAACATTTGCCAATACACCTTTAGATGAGCAGATGTGTGTTGTCAAGAGTGGCAGATAGTTTGGCTAATAATGCTGGGAAGAAGGCCAATTGGAGGCTATTACAATAGTCAGATGAGAGATTATTAGGCTGAAACTTGATCCAGGGGCTTCCATCCTTCACCAAGCCATATTCCACAATGGTAGATCCATGGCCTTTATTCTTGCAAGAAGTCATTCAAAGTAGTTATACAAAAGGGTTTGAATTCAACAGGGCAGTTTGTGTATGTGGCATTGTGATCAAGGTCATCCCTTTCATCATTCTTTTCCATCTCTCTCTCCCCCTTCGGACCCCTCAATTCTTCTAGTTTCATTTTCACATAGACACCTTGAATATTACACTGCATTCTCCAATACTTCCTCCCTTCATTTACCTATCCTCACACCCCACCTTCAGTACCAGCTTCTTGATAATTAATTTTGTTAGACTGCAAGTTAGTTGTTCAAAGGAATTACACCATTGGAAATCTCCCCTGAATTTCTCATACTTTAATAGTTTATGGATATACAAATATAACCTTGTATATGTTTATAAATAAGATCAAATTTCTATATATGTTCTTTGTCTTTCTGGGCTTGACTTCACTTAATTTTTCCCAGGTCCAAATATATATATATATATATATATATATATATATATATATAGTTTTTTGCAAATGACATTTCAATTTTCATCTTGATGGATAAGTAAAACTGCATTGTATGTTTATATACCACATTATATTGGTCCATTTGCCCATTAAAGGGCATCTGGACTGTTTGCATAATGTGGCTCTGATGAACAATGCAGCAATGAACATGGGTGTACAAGGGGCTTAACTATATCTTCACTTGTAATCTTTTAGATATATGCCCAAGAGTATTATCACTGGATCTGACATAGTCTTCTCCATCTAACATTGCTGCTCTTTGCATTCTGGAGTCCAGGGGCTCAACCTTCGGCAGCTTTAATATGAACCTAATGAAGTAACATCTTTTTCTGTCAGGAGGCATTTTCCAAGAACAGAAAGTTCCTTACTTAGTTCTGAAGGCCAACAACAAGGAACAATGGAGTCAGAGAGGAGCACAACACAAAACAGAACTTGATTCATCTGTCTATATGAGGGACTCATGCCCAGACTACCTTTTCTCAGACTACCCTTTCCTGCTTTCATAGATCAACACTATTTGCTCTCTTAGGTTTACTCCCTCCCTTCCTCCCTGCCCCATCATCTCTGGTTATAGTTCCCCAGACAATCCAGTTGTAAATTCTGGGCTTCTCCAGATTAGATCAGGCCAGAGAGGAAAGGAAGAATTTGGACATTGGAACTTGCTACAGGTATCTCTGGCACTAGAAGGGCTGTCAATATAGGATGAAGGGAAACACAGTAATAAGAACCAGGATCTGGCCATGGGAAGGGATGCTTTGACTAACCAGAGAGATGTTCCAGGTTGAATGGTGGTTCCATCATCCTGCATTCCCTGTGTACACCAGTTCAAGGGGATGGAAACCTACAATCCTGGAAATCCTGGTGTGGCCAGTGATGTGGACTCTTCCATTCTGATTGGGGAATGGCCAGATCACAGTGGGGAGCAGAGAACAGGGAGCTAGACATAAGGGCTGGGAGGAGGAGTCAGAGCACAGATGGAAGAATAATAGGAAAGGGGACCAAAATGTACTGGATGCTTAGTAGAATGTCTGGAAGGTTCCTTGGAATAGCTGGGCAGGGCTACCTTTAAGGTGGGGTGATGGGGAGAAGTAATAAGAGAAGGAAATGAGGTATGGCAGAAACCAGTCAGGGGTGTGTTGTAGTGGCATCTAGACTTCTGTCTGGAAGACATGGGGAGCAGGGGAGGAGGGTAGACCAGATGACCAGCAGATGAAGGACCAGAAAGAACAGGAGAAGAAGAAAGATGGGGTTGAGATGGGACAGTCCTAGGATGCTTTTTGGCCATCTTTTTTTTCTGAGAGAAGTCCTAACTTCTTGCTTCATCCAAATCAAGCTGAGGGAACTTGAGCCAGATCTGGCCCACCTTTTGTCTCATACATCACCCACCCCATGCATCATCCATGAGTGAATGCCCATTATGAGCATTTGTCTCAGCCTTTGGAGCCAGTGAGCTAGTGAGGGCCCCCACTCTCCAGTGTCTACCTTAAGAGTGTCCATGGAAAAAGCCAGGAGCAGAGTGATCTTCTTAGGCAGCATGCAGTGTTGTCCCTCAGTAGACTGAGATTGGCTAAAGGGATAGGCTTAAGCGAAGAGTCTGGGACTTGGGAGAGATGCCGTGAGGCAGGAATTGGGAGAAATGGGAAGAAGTCCATGCCCCAGTACATTTTCTGAAGGCCTTTCCCATCCTTTCTAACACTGTATAAAAAGAGGTAGGCAGAGATATCCTTTGCATTTTTCCAAGGACAAGGATGCTATAGCCAGGGCTTATCCTTGGGAGACAGCAGGTGAGAGAGAAGATGGACTGAGCTTGTGCTATAGTAGAAAGTCTGTGGGAGGACAATGAGCTGACAGGCAGTCAGACACATCTGTGCTGGGTGCTTTAGATGAGAGCTTTGCCTCCTGCAGTTTATACCTTGGTTATCTCTAGTCCCATGCTTTGTTGACTAGTACTTTAAAAACAAAAAACCCAAAACAACAACAACAACAAAAACCTCTTTAAAAGTTGTTATTGTATGGGACCGGGAGTTTGGCCTAGTGATTAAAGTGCTTGCCTAGCATGCATGAAGACCCGGGTTCGATTCCTTGGTACCACATACATAGAAAAAAGCCGGAAGTGGTGCTCAGGCTCAAGTGGTAGAGCGCTAGCCTTGAGAAAGTCCAAGGACATTGCTCAGGCTCTGAGCTCAAGCCCAGGACTGGCCAAAAAAAAAAAAGTTGTTATTGTAGGGGCCAAGAGTTTGGCCTAGTGGTAGAGCACTTGCCTAGTATGCATGAAGACCCGGGTTCATTTCCTCAGTACCACATATATAGAAAAAAGGCCAGAAGTGGTGCTGTGGCTCAAGTGGTAGAGCTCTATCTAGCCTTGAGAAAGCCTAAGGACAGTGCTCAGGCCCTGAGATCAAGCCTTAAGACTGGCAAGGAAATTGTTATTTTAGAGTTGATAGTTAAATCAGATAATGGGTAATGAGTATAATTCTTTTTGAACCATGTCTCCCATTCCTTCACTCTACCGATTTTTCCCTCCCATTGCTGCCCACAGGATATCCAGTTCATTCCCCTCAGAATGTCTAATAACTAATTCTTTTTTGAAAGTAACTTATTAAGCTGGGCGCGGTGGCTCACACCTGTAATCCTAGCTACTCAGAAGGCTGAGATCTGAGGATCAAGGTTCAAAGCTAGCCAGGGGCACTAAAGGACCTGAGACTCTTATCTCCAATTAACCTCTAGAAAATGGGAAGTTGGGCTTGGCTCAAGGGTAGGGCGGTAGCCTTGAGCTGAAGAGTTCAGGGACAGTGCCCAGGCCAGTTCAAGCCCATGACCCTATTCCCCCCACCCCCGCAAAAAAAGAAAAACAAGTAAGGTATTATTACTTTTACAGAAGAGTGGAATTCATTATGATGTTTTCATGCTTACATATAATGTATTTCATTCTAGACCGGTCTTCTGGGGATAATCCACTTGAGTTGTGCAGAAGATTTTTTTTTTTTTGCCAGCCCTGGGCCTTGACCACAGGGCCTGGGCACTGTCCTTGGGCTTTCTCAAGGCTACAGCTCTACTACTTGAGCCACAGCACCATTTCTGGCTTTTTTCTATATACATGGCACCCAGGAATCAAACTCGGGTCTTCATGCATGCTAGGCAAGCACTCTACCACTAGGCTAAACTCTAAGTCTTATGCAGAAGATTTTCGTTGTTGTTTTTTGGTTGTGGGGCTTGGACTGTGGGCCTGGGCGCTGTCCCTGAGCTCTTCAGCTGAAGGCTACCACTCTACTCCTGGAGCCACAGCGCCACTTCCGGTTTTCTAATGGTAAATTAGAGATAAGAATCTCGGTTCTTTAGTGCCTGGGATGGCTTTAAACCACAATTCTTAGATCTCAGCCTCCTGAGTAGCTAGGATTACAGGCGTGAGCCACCACACTCGGCTGTGCAGAAGATTTTTAAATTTGATGACATCCCATTTGAACCACAGTTCCACTTCCAGTGTTTTTCTGATTAACTGGAAATCAGAGTCTCATGGGCTTTTCTGTCTAGCTGGCTTTCAACTGTAATTCTCAACTCTCAGCCTCCTGAGTAGTTAGGATTACAGGTGTGAGCTACAGGTACCTGCCCAATAGCCGTATTCTTGTGGGAAAGAAGTATAGGATTCTTTGAAAGATAACTGACTGCCAATTTTGGGGGACTCAAGAAAAATTCTCTCTGAAAAAGCTACTGCCTAGGCCATGTCCTGATGGCTGAGTAGGCCCTTTGGGGTAGGATGGGGATAGGTGTTGGGTTAAGGACAAGGAGATGTGGAAAAGACATATAGGGCTTTTTGTGTTAGAGTTACGTTATTAGAACCAAATAACCAAGAAAAAGCCAGTTGTGTTCATGATTTCAGAAGAGTCAGGCTACCATGACAGATCGGGTCTGGTGAAACAGCTGTCCAATGCATTGCAGCCAGGAAGAAGACATCAGGAAACATAGAACAGAGCCAGGGAAAGATGTAGCTCCCAAGGATGTGGTCATATGACCCACCTCCTTCTACTAGGTCCATCGTGTACTTTTTACCATCTCCCAACAATGCTGCTCTGTTATGGCTCCTTCAAAGTATTAATCCATTGATCTCATCAGAGCCCTCAGGGTCGAATCATTTCCCAAATGCCAATCCATTGGCAACCAAATCCCAAATACATGAGCATGTAAGGGATATTACATATTCACAGCATGACAAAGGCAACAACAGAAGTCAAGAGCATGTAGAGAAAGGGGGCAGGATGAGCTGAGCTGAGTCAGTGGGGTGGGATTCCATCAAGTTATCTCAAGCTATCTCAAGTTATGTCATGAGCATATCTGGAACTAATTCCTCCTTTGGGGCAAGGAATTCTCCAAGTCAGTGCCCCTGTCCTTGCACCTAGCTTACCTAATAATATGTCATTTCAAGAAGGGAGAGAATCTTTCTCAAGATTCATCCACAAGACACAAACCAAACTCATTCAAGGTTCAAGACTCTAGAATAAAGGGCAACAAGAAGGACTGATGTGTCCAGATCTTTCCTCCTGTCTTGATCCTGCGACTTAATAGAAGGATCTATCTAGACTTGGATTGAGGAACTGAAAGGGATTATGCACTGCTGCTGCTGCTGAGTCACATGAGTGACTCATGAATCTTGTTGCTCTGTCCTTCCAGGGCTTTATTCTGGAGCCCTTCTCAATCTGGTCACTTTGAGGAAAGCTCTCTTCACATCCTTGTTCCGGAGGCTGTAGATGATGGGGTTAAGAAAAGCAGAGATGACATTGTAGAACAGAGCCAGCTTCTTGTCCTCTTCTGGGGAGGCCTTCGAGCCTGGCTTCATGTACATGACCATGGCTGGCACACAGAACATCGTAACCACAGTGACGTGGGAGGCACAGGTGGAGAAGGCTTTCATTTGTCCCTGTGTTGAACGGATTTTCAAGATGGCCATGAAGATGTTGACATACGTGACAAGGATAAGGGACAGTGGGATTAGTATGACACTAAAACCAAGAATGAAGTCTATGCGGTCATTAACTGAGGTGTCAGCACAAGCCAGCTTTAAGACAGCAGGGACTTCGCAGAAGAAGTGATTGATTTTGTTGGGGCCACAGTAGGGAAGACGCATGGCAAAGATGGTGTAGACTAGAGCAGCAGTGACACCCCAGAGTCCACAGAAAATTACCATTCCCCCACATAGGCATGGGCTCATGATGAGCTTATACCTGAGCGGGTGGCAGATGGCTACGTACCTGTCTATTGACATAATAGCAAACAGCCAGGACTCAGTGACACCTAGTACCAAAAAAATATACATTTGGGCCACACAGCTGGAAAAAGAGATGCTCTTCTTACGGCTGGCCAGATGTGCCAACATCTGGGGCACAGTTGTGGTGGTGTAGCCCAGGTCTAATATGGAAAGGATGCCAATAAAGAAGTACATGGGAGTGTGAAGATGTGAGTCCAGACAGATGAGGATGATGATGAAGCCATTGCCCAGAAGAATCAACAAGTAGAGCATCAGAAAGACTGAGAAGAGCAGAGGGATGGTCCTGGGACTCAGAGAGAAACCCAAAAGGATGAATTCTGTCACAAAAGTCTGGTTGCGTTCTTGCATTGTGTTCTACAACTCAATGGAAAAGAAAGGCACTAATTCAGACCATGAACTAGCAAAGCTATGCACTAGAGCTGATGATAACCTCCTTCAATTAGACATCCCGTTTTACCTGATCTTGGCATTTGGGACTACTGTCAAGAAATTTATGATGATAACTTCATATCGAATATTGGCTTGGCCTCAAATCTACCAATAGGTCATCATCTCATGTTTTCCTCAACTATGAAATGAAAACACTGAGCAGATTCCTAGTTTTTCTTAGTATCCTTTTGTGTGGGGGGGGGGCTGGGCACTGTCCCTGAGCTCTTCAGCTCAAGGCTACTGCCCTACCCTTTGAGCCACAGCACCACTTCCTGTTTTCTAGGAATTTCATTGGAGATAAGAGTCTCACAGTCTTTAGTGCCTGGGCTGGCTTTGAACTGCGATCCTCAGATCTCAGCCTCTTGAACAGTTAGGATTTCAGGAGTGAGCCACCGTGCCCGGCAGAATCCTCTTCTTAGTATACTACTTACATGTCTTTCATTCAGCTAGGTGTTTAGAGATAAATTTTGGTCTACAGATTCTACAGAGGTTGGCAAATTTCAGTTGTCTTAGACAGGGAGAGAAGTTTACTTTTTACTTTAATTTTCCCCCAGTAAAGATGGCTCTTTGATTATTCATTCACCTCATCTCCGGCCACAGAGTATTAGAAGAAACAGTGTTTGATCACATTGTATATATTATAGTACATGTTATATTATATAATATGTATGTATATATTATATTATATTATCATGATGTGTAATTTATGAAGCAAGCCTTAAATTTTTCCCAACCCTTCAAGACTGCCCACTTACGGGTTTACTACAAGAAGTCCGTGATATTTTGGCATAAAGATCATTCCATGGAAGATCTAACATATGTAGATGCTTAATAAAATTTAACTGCATTTTTTTGTATTAGTATTGAGGCTTAAATTCAGAGCCTTGCATTCTCATCTGGCTTTTGTGCTCACATCTGGTGCTAAACCAGTAGAGACATACCCCCACTTCTGATTTTTTCTGGTTAATTTGAGATAAGAGTCTCACAAACTTTTTTGCCCAGGCTGACTTTGAACTGATATCCTGAGATCTCAACTTTTCAACTAGCTAGAATTACAGGTGTGAGCACACAGCTTAACGGCACGTGTGTGTGTGTGTGTGTGTGTGTGTGTGTGTGTGTGTGTGTGTGTGTGCTCACACCAATCCTAGGGCTTGAACTTAGGACCTGGGCACTGTCCTTGAGCCTTTTTCCCCAAGGCTAGCAGTCCACCTCTTGAGCCACAGCTCTACTTCTGACTTTTTGCTGGTTAATTGCAGGTAAGAGTCTCACAAACTTTTTTGCCCAGGCTGACTTTGAACTGAAATCCTCAGATCTCAGCTTCCTTTGTAACTAGGATTATAGGACCCCACTGGTATCCAGTTTGGCTGCATTTTTGAACAGTTCTCTCTCAGGATCAAGGTTACAGAGCAAATATCCTGACAAGTCACAAATTAAGGTGTGGTAGAGATAGCTGGTTCTGCATTAACGCAGGCTTTCATTTTACAGCTCTGTGACTTGAGCTGTTAGCACACATCTCTAGGACTGTTTCCTTAGCTGTAAAATAAATATCAAAATATATCTTCTTTGAAAGCCATATCCTTCCTAGGAAGAATCAGTCAAAGATATCAGAATATTCTACCTGGGCAAAATTCATTGCTACCTCTCACTTCTCATTTTCACACAGAGCCAAGCAGCGGGATTTTCCATCAGGATCTGATATTGAGGAGTGTTTCTTCTGCTTAAACTGTGAGGCCAGGCTGAGGTCAACAGGGACAGTTGTCTATAAACCAGCAAAGTGAGTCCTCAAATGCTGTGTTGCAGCAAGGCCCTTCACATCAAGACCCTCAGGCTCCCTGAATTTCAGTACATCCCTCCCTGACTCTTCTAAGGCTATACAAAGCAACTGGAAAACACCACCCAACTCTGAAGGCATGGAAAACAGAAAGTCTACATGAAAAAGAACAGGAAACACCAAGCAGATAATGATGCACCTTTGTTCGAGCCCAATTTATCAATTCAAGAGAAGTACAGGGTAGGAACCATCACTCCATCTCACAGATGGGGAACCAAGACCCAGAAAGGAAATGTATGTGAGAAATCTCATTCATAATAAACAATAGAGGGGCTGGGAGTTTGGCCTAGTGGTTAAAGTGTTTGCCTAGCATGCACGAAGACCCGGGTTCGATTCCTTGGTACCACATACATAGAAAAAAGCCAGAAGTGATGCTGAGGCTCTAGTGGTAGAGCTCTAGCCTTGAGAAAGTCCAAGGACAGTGCTCAGGACCTGAGCTCAAGACCAGGACTGGCGCAAAAAAAAAAAAAAGATAATAAACAATAGAGTTTCCCATGCACAGCAAACCTATAGCTAACCAGAACTCAGCTCCACTGGACCCTCAATTTATCATTGTTTTTTTGTTTTGTTTTGTCTTTTGAGTTTTAGTTGGCGGAAGGTAAATCGTAAGGGCAAAGAATCTTGTGTTGGGTTTAGTTTAGTTTAATCATATGAATTATATATATATCAATAAATATATGCATACATTCAGAGAGCAAGAGAGAGAGACAGACAGACAGACAGAAAAATAGTTGATAGTATCTGGAAGATCAATTCAATCAGACCAGTGAGAAAGACTCCTTAGTTTGATCTCATCCCCTATTGTCCCCTGTGTCCCCTGTGTCCTATCAGTCCATTGCTGTCACCCCCAGAAGGTCCCTTGCACCCACCTATCCCTCTTCAAGCCTACTGCCAACATCCAGGTCAGACCTTAAGCATCTCTCTCATTTGCTCTCAACTCAATCCTCCCAATGGACAACCTGTTCTCTGAATTAGCCTTCAGAGTGCTTGCTTCTTCCTTTCTTTCCTTCCTCCCCTTCTTTTCCTCCCTCCTGCCCTTTTATCTCCCCATCTCTCTCTGTCTCTGTCTGTCTCTTGTCTCTATTTCTCTGTGGGTATCTCTGTGTGTCTCTGTCTTTGTCTCTGTATCTGTCTCTCTCTCCTCTTTCTATTTTCCTTTTGCCAGTCCTGAGGCTTGAACTCTCAGGGCACTGTCTCTAAACTTCTTTTGCTCAAAACTAGCACTCTAGGGGCCGGGAGTTTGGCCTAGTGGTAGAGTGCTTGCCTAGCATGCACAAAGGCCCAAGTTCGATTCCTCGGTATCACATGCACAGAAAAAGCCAGAAGTGGTGCTGTGGCTCAAATGGCAGATCACTAGCCTTGAGATAGTGCTCAAGGACAGTACCCAGGCTCTGAGTTCAAGCCCCACTACTGGCAAAAAAAAAAAAAGAGTCTCATAGGCTTTCCTGCCCAGACTGTCTTTGAACCTCAGACCTCAGTCTCCTGAGTAGTTAGGATACAGGCATGAGCCACTGCTGTCTGGGTTCAGAGTGCTCTTTCAAAATCAAAAATCTGACAGCCACTTTATGTTGGCTCACTTGTCCACAGAGAAAAGTTAAGGGGTTAGACTAGTGCCCTCCACCTTACTCCTTCCCTTGGCTTGGACCAGCACCTACCTGTCCAGGCAATTGGTGTGTACCACTCCTTACAGAGATGTCAGTAGCCCAGGAGGTTATGCCCAGAGGAATAAAGCAGGATCAGTAGATAGAATGTGGTTGACTATCCTGCCTGAAAACTCACTCCATGCTGTTTTCTTGCTTACCAGTCACACTTACAGCCGACAGTGGATTCTCAATGGAAAGTCAATCGGCAATGCAGGAAAGCAGCCCAAGAAGGCACCCCGATAACCAAGATGCAAAGCCTTTTTGTTCAAATTCCTCGCGTTTCCAGTTCATGCTCATCACACTGATGCCTAGAAGGAAGATAAATGCAATTCCATGTGGGAAGGCTATCAAGTCCTGCTCACAACTGAGACAGTTTTTCAAATGATGGAATGAGGCTGGACCCTTTACCCCTCTGCCAAGTCTGGCAGTCCCACACCTCAACCCTCCCAAAGTCACTAGATTTGTCAAGCCTTATAGAGGGATGGTCCTGCTTTCTATAAATTATATGCAACCTACAGATAGAACATTCCCTATCAAATTGATCATAAATATTAGCCTCCTAATGCTCAAGTGATAATTAAATGCTATTACTTTATATCTTTAGCCCTAAGGCCTTAGGAATGAAACCTTGGTGGGCTGCCTGTCCAGCATGCCTGTTTCCAGGCACCCTGTCAGTAATGTGTTCCTCTGGAGAAGTAAACTTTGCCTTGCTGTTTCTTTCTGTCTCCTCCAGAGCAGAAACTGAATGAAAGGAAATAGGAGGGGCAGAAAATGTGCCCAAAAAGCAGGACAAGTGAGACTGAGGCAGGGAGCAGTGTTCTATGTAAAGACCTTACCATGTAATCTGCAAACACATCACCTACCAATCACATACCAATGTCCAGGCCCTGTCCATCACGCTCATAACCACCTCGCATCCCTCACTGCGTTTACAGCATCATTCAGACAACTCAGATTCACATCCTCAACCAGGATGCTCCCTTGAGCACTGTAGACAGAGGCTGCCTTCGGTGAAAGATGCATCCCCAGATCCCCAGTTACGATCTTGCCCCTCACCCCTGCCAAAGAAGTCAATCCCAGTGCTCTATAGAGCCTCTACCTGGGAGGGGTCTGGTCTGAGTGGCTGAGGCTGAGCAGGAATCCAGAGCCAGCAGACTCTAGGACTTGCTTTTTATCTGCTCTGGATTCCAGTCACCTCCCCTGAACTGTCAGTGACAGATTGGCTCCAGAAAACCTTCCTTCTCTACATCTTGCTACCACAGGATGCTCCAATGCTGTTCACATACCCCTAGACAGGGAACTTAGTCTTTCTCAAGGCAGCCTAGGTATCCGTGATTTTGCCCTTCTTAAGATTCTTCCTTGTAAGATGGGTCAGGGGGCCTGGAGTTTAGCCTAGTGGTGGAGTGCTTGCCTAGCATGCATGAAGACCCAGGTTCGATTCCTTGGTATCACATAGAAAAAGCCACCAAAGATGGTGGTGTGGCTCAAGTGATAAAGCTCTAGACTTGAGAAAGCCCCAGGACAGTGCTCAGAGTTCAAGCCCCAAGACTGGCAAAAACAAAAAAGAAGGACCAGGTAAGAATAGATACTAATCCCTCTGACATAAAAAAAAAATGCATTCTCTAAAGCACCAAACTTTCCCATGGCCTTCTATCTTCCCATGGCCGCTCTCTCCTCTCCTTTGGAATTCTCAATCTACATTACAGTATGGCATCCCTTACCTGTTTTGACCTTTTAGGAAGTACTGTGCATCTGTCTGGGTCTCTTCTCTTGCCCTTCTTGTCTGCTCATGCTCAGAATTCCCAAGCTGGATCTTGGCGTCTGCCCAACATCTCTAATCCAAGACAGCAGCCCCTGCAGACTCCTCCCTTGGCAGCCATGGGGACTACTCACTTTTACTCAGTGCCTAATGGCTTCCGAGAACAATCTCAGGGGAAGCAACTGTCACAACAGAAGAGCCCAAGGCTTATAGTTACACTGTCTTGGTCACTGTGACTTAGGAAAGTTACATAGCTTCCTAAAGCCAGTGTTTCCTCTCTCGATTGGAGTTGTGTTCCCTAGATCATAATTACACTTGTGATTTTTTGAGTAGCCATCAGGTGCCAAGCATTTGATATATCTCAAATCCTTGCTGTATTATGACTCCAATTTTACAGAGGGATACTTGGGGTATTATGTGGCTTGTGTAGAGCTGGGATCACAAGCACAGATTTGCCTGATACAAATATTGGGTCCTGGGGCCAGGAGTTTGGCCTAGTGGTAGCGTGCTTGCCTAGCATGCATGAAGACCCGGGTTCCATTCCTCGGTACCACATACATAGAAAAAAGCTGGAATGAGGCTCTAGCTTTGAGAAAGTCCAAGGACAGTACTCACGCCATGAGCTTGAGCCCAAGACTGGCAAAAAATAAAAATGGGGTCCTAACAAATGATCAAACCAGTACCACCATCCTGTACAAGTCAGATCAGGAGCGAAGAGCCACCAGGTCTCGGCTATACAGAAGGACACATGTATGTGGAAGTGTCAGGAGGCGGATGTAGCCAACTAGTGGACTCTAGAGCTAAGAACAATAATTTGGTGGGGGGACAGGAGAGTCTTCTGGGGCCTTTGCTAAATATGTACTTTCTTGGAGATTCTGAAAGAAGTGGGGGGAGGGGAATAACTGGTATTTATCAAACACCTTCTATTACCAGGCACTTCCCATGCAGATTTTTACTTGAAGATCCAACAACTCTTGAGCACATTGTTTCTATTGTAGGTCAGACTGAAGATCAGAGTGGTCAAATGGTTTATCCAGGGTCAATTATATTTAAGGTAGCTGAGATCCCACCTAGGTCTGGCACATGGCTCATTCCCTTCAAGTACTCTACGTGGGGAGTGGGGGGGTAGGACCACTCAAGTGTATTCTTCAGAGTCTGCCATCATCTCTCTGACTCCTGGGTTGCCTGCAGAATGCCTACTCTAAGCCAGACACTAGTCTTTTCAAGAATCCTGAGTTATTCTTGAGGTTTTTGCCTGGACCACCAGCAATAGAAGCAGGCAGGAAACAGAATCCCACTTCTCAGTCTGGAGATGGTTCTAGTATGGATTCTTTTATGACTGAGCGAACTCCTACTAGATTATTTTCTGTTCTTAAGAACCAATCAGAGTTCCTCAAGAAAATTAATAAACATGGAAGAAAGACAAAATTACACTTTACTTCCATACCACAAGGACAATTTCCATTTTGACTTTTCATGTCTTATTAGCATGTATTATTTGTCCAAAGGGGTTTCATCAAGACATTTCCACATATGAATCTAATGTGTCCTGACCAAACTCATTCCCTCTGTCACTCTCCCTCAACCCCAACCCCTCTTTTTGGAACAAGTTTCACAGATTTTATTATTCTTTTTTCATGCATGAATATGTGTATAGACTAACCATATTCACCCTCACATACACACACATACTTTCTCATTTCCCCCTTTCCTCTCCCATTAGACCAAGCCCAACACAGAACCTGTTTTAAACTCCTTTTTCTCATTTTTAAATTGTTCTTTTTTATTTTTAAAACAATTTAATTTTGTTTTTAACGTGTCCATCTGTGTGTCCTATGTCTCTTAACTAGTCATTCCTCTCATCATTCTCTGCCTCTCCATCCTGTCTGTTCCCTTCCCCATTTGTCATTCTTTTTTTTTGCCATCCTGGGGCTTGAACTCGGGGCCTGAGCACTGTCCTTGGGCTTTTTCAAGGCTAACCCTCTACCACCTGAGCCACAACAGCACTTCCAGCTTTTTTCTATGTATGTGGTACTGAGGAATCGAACCCAAGTCTTTGTGCGTGCTAGGCAAGCACTCTACTACTAGGCCAAACTCCCAACCTTGTCATTCATTTTCAAGGACTAAATTCCATGTAGAAGAGAGAACATGAGATGCCATTGTGGCTCAGTTATGCTCCTCTCTGATTCTTTTCTGTAGCTAAACAATAGTGGATGTGTTCCCTCACTTGACTTTTGCTATTATTGTGACATGTTCTTGCTGAGAAAATTTGCTTTTGGTGGGGGCTGGGATTGTGGGTTATGGTAGAGTGCTTGTCTAACCTGCATGAAACTCTGGGTTTGATTCCTCAGTACCACATAAACAGAAAAATCCTGAAGTGGTGCTGTGGCTCAAATGGTAGAGTGCTAGCCTTGAGCAAAAGAAGCTTAGGGACAGTGCATAGGCCCTGATTTCAAGCCCTAGAACTGGCGCAAAAAAAAGAAAAGAAAAAATTTGCTTTGGGCAGCAGTACATCATGAACAATCCAGGCTCAAACAACCCTGTTTCTGCTTTTTTCCAGAGTCACTTTTAGATATGGAACTTGGTCTCGAGTAATATTCATGAGGAATTCTAGGAGAAGTTTGTGGAAATGTTTGTAAAAGAGATAGTGTAGCCATGATCCAACCCCATCCTTCTAGCCGTTTCCTCATCTAGAACCATTCTACCTACAGAGCCAGTGCTGAGAGTTGTACTGGCACCTCCTTTACTATCATGGCATTCTTTCTTTTGTAAACAGGTTGAAAATGAGGTCAAGAGAAAAGGAAAGTGATTTACCCAAGACCATAGGGCTAAGAAGTGGTAGAGCCAGCATTGAATCCACAGGCTGTCTAGCATTTTTCTTTTCTGTGTCACATAATGAGGTTCTATGTACTCCATGGATTAAGAACACAAGTTTAGGGAACCGTACAAAGCAAACAAATAATCGAGGAAGAAAACATATTAAGAGCATGACTATCTACACATCATCTACCACATATGCTCTGGTAAAGCTTTCCCAATATGGAATAGCTGCCAGGCTTATGAACTAGGAAGCCATAGAATGTCCAGACTTGACCTTTAAGGTGACTTGCTCTTGTTAGGACCCTACAAGTTATCAGAACTTAGCCAGTTTTCCCCCTCAGTTCCCATCCAGTGACTAAAGCTCTAGTCCTGCAGACATCCTTTGTCCACTAAAGGTACCACATGACCCAAATTCCTCACAAGGACATGACTTCCTAGCATGAAATGAGGATGTTGCAACTCAGACAAGGAACCAACCCTCCTCTCATAAAGTTCAGCGAGAAGTTTATATCCTCAAACTGAAACTTCTAAAGAATGATTAGGTTTCTCAGCTCCAGGGACCAAACTCAAAAACACCTTAGGGACCCTGGACTTGCTGGATATATCTTTTCATGCAGCCCACGGGCTCGGTGTGGCATTTACCAGCCTGGAGAAGGAATTCTCCAGGGCTTCCCAAGGCCTGCAACTCCACTTTCCAACCCCTATCCAAGGGGACTCCTGGGACTGTGGACTGGAAGTCCCTCCCCTTAGAGATGCTCTGGGTCTCACAGCTTAAGAGAGATACAGATCTCTCCAGCAAAGCCACTTTTCTGGGCAAAGAAAGATGGACCACTTCCTCCAGTGCCATCTGCCCAGAATCCAGAGAAAGTAGGCTGCCTGTGCCAGGGTGGAGGAAGCTACTCAGACAAAGAACAAGCTGTCATTCATTAGGTGACTGGGGGAAGGACAGTGGGGAGGTTTTTGCCCTGGACACACCCAAGAATGGACAAAGGGTGTCACAGTTTTTCTGCCCCACTTCCGTGGGGAGGAAGAACAAGAATCTGCCCTCTTAAGGCAGGAACCAATCTCCATCTCACTTCATGGCCATTTCCAGGCTTGTACAATCTCCTGTAGGGGTCCACAGCCACCTCTGCATCCAGAACATATCCTGAGGTTCCTTATTAGGGAAATCCCTAATAAAGTGTCATCATCCATCTTCTCTACTAGAGATACAGAGACCAGGAAGGGGCAGTCAGTGTTGGCAAGTGGAAGGAGAGTGGCTATGTTTAAAAGCTTTCCTAGCAAGAAGGCTTGGTGTGACTGTCCTTTCCCATGTGCCTTTGCAACTGCATGGGAGGGTACAATGGTTAAAGGTCTGGTAGGCTATGCAGCTGAAGATCCAGGTTCTAGTCCTGATCATGTCACTTATTAATTTGGTGGAGGACAGAGAAGAACTTGATCTTAGCAAAGACAGCTATCACTGGAACAAGGATCTGATAACTGCTGGTCAGGCAGTGGTGAGGCTCCTCTGTATCTTTCCCCAAGTGAACACAGTCCCCAAAGCATCTGCAAGCCCTAAATGAGCCCTTCCTTGTGCTAGACATTGTGGAAAGATTTGAAAGAGACACAGACTCTGCCTACTACCTAGCTAGAGAGGTTGCACTGGACAGGTAAGGAGGTAGAAAACCGGAGCTAAGACTTATAGGTTGGTGGGATCTGAGGAGGCAGAAAAGATGAGTCTTGCTGACAAGGAAAAGCTAGGACAAAGGCAGGTAGGCTGGCTTGGAAGCTCTAAGGTTCTGGGAGAAGCAGTCCCTGGCTGCCCACACTCAAATCCCATTGGATCATGTTAGCACCGTGGATCAGAAAGCTCACCCGAGCTACTGATTAGAAAACTGGTTAGAACCACTGAAAAAGACATGAATTCCATCGAAGAACATCTGAAAAAGTGTTCTGGAGAAGACCAGGAGGCGAGTAGATCAGGAATTCAGTGGGGGCCTCCATAGCATCCATGTTTGGGTGTGGGCTGGTAGAAAGGAAGATGCAGGCCTCTCCTCACTGGGGCCCTTCTATGATTGATTTGAAGTGAGGATGGCTGTCTGCTCTGATGACCAGTCCTCTCTCTCTGGAAGCTCCTCTCTGTAATGTCAAGACTCTGAGCTATGCCAGGTTTGCTCTTACTGTTCTAAGCTTTCCTTTTCTGAGCTATTTTCTCTTTCCATCTGCTGATGATCATTGATAGGCTGAATTTAAAAAGGTGGTCATGGGTGTGTAACTGTAAAACTCAGAGCACACATCCGAATCTGATTTTTTTAATTTAAATTTTATTGTAAAGGTGATGTACAGAGAGGTTACAGTTATGTAAGTAAGATACTGAGTACATTTCTTTTGGGACAGTGTTATCCCCTCCCTAATTTTCTCTCACTTCCCCTGCTCCCTCCCCAAATTATAAAGTTCATTTCCAACATAATAGCTAGTGAGTATCACTGTTGAATTGATTCACCCTTTGTCTCACTGTTTCTGTGATTTCCCTTTCCTTCTCCAAAGCAGCTAAACTTATATACAAGACAAAGGATACAGAAACCAAAAACAGTGATGGGGGGAGGGCAGTTGGTCAGTACTGAGGCTTGAACTCCAGGACCAGGATGAGGCACTGTTCCTGAGCTTTTGTTGCCCAAGGCTGACACCTTCACTTTTTTTCCTGGTTAATTGAATATAAGAATCTCAAGGACTTTGATGCCTGGCCTGGCTTCAAACTGGGATCCTCAGAACTCTGCCTCCAAAGTAGCTAGGACTACAAGATGAGCCACTAGCTCCAAGGCCCTCTGGGCCTCTGACATCTGTTCTTCTCCCAGATTTCCATGCTGAGACACTCAGTCGTCTTGATCCTGGCCTTAGACCTATCTGCTGAAACCTTGGGATTGGAGATTGCTTCTGCTCCTCTTCTTGCCTGACTCCTTCCACACAGCTACCTGTTATCTAAATTGCCACCATTTATTGAGCATGTTCTGTAAAGCAGCTCCATAGTAGAAGTCTCCACTTGGAAGGAAGCAAAGCGTCTGCCAAACTTATCAGTGCCAACTCTGAATCTATGCACTAAGTTCTCACCAATGCTTTGGGCTTACCTCTCCCAATCCAACCCAGGTTCATACCATCTGGCTCAGCCCAGCTGTTCTTGTGATGCTCAAACCATCAGGCTGGTCACAGGTTTTCAGCTTTATGTGCCTGCTGTCAAAGAAATGTCTAAGGTGGGAGAACCCTGTGGGATCATCAAATACCAGGGCCTCATTTTTTTTCAAAAATGGGGCTGGGCAGTTCAGAGGAGGCTATGTAGTTAGCCAAGATCACACAGCAAACACCAGGATTCACCCCAACAATTCTGATTTCCAGATTCATTTCACTTAAACTAACCCCTTGCATTTGTCTCATAGTTTGTATTTTTGAAACATCTTGCCATACAGTAGCTTATATTCACTTTGTCCAACTCCTAGGTCATAGATACTACATCTATTTACCAACTGGAGACACTGAGGTCAACAGATGTGAAAGAGTGTGCATGAGAAAAAAAAAGAGTGTGCACAAGGTCACACGGCACTCAGGTAAGGCTGAATTAAAAAGTTGGTCATAGGAGTATAACTGTAAAGATTCAATAGAAACCCTTGCTTGTGTCTAGGACACAAAGTCAAGACAGGGCTCAGAGGACCTTGCAAAGAGAAAGCCAAGGTCACTGTCTCATGGCTACAAGGTCACTGTGTTTCTCATGGCTACAAGGTCACTGTGTTTCTCAGCATCTCTCTCTCTCTCTCTCTCTCTCTCTCTCTCTCTCTCTCTCTCTCTCTCTCTCTCTCTCTCCCTCCCTCCCTCCCTCCCTCCCTCTCTCTCTCTCTCTCTCTCTCTCTTTCTCTCTCTCCCTCCCTCCCTCCCCCCCCCCCCCCTCTCTCTCTCTCTCTCTCTCTCTCTCTCTCTCTCTCTCTCTCTCTCTCTCTCTCTCTCTCTCTCTCTCTGCCAGTCCTGGCTTGAACTCAGGGCCTGCGCACTGTCCTTGGGCTTTCTCAAGGCTAGAGCTCTACCACTTGAGCCACAGAACCACTTCCGGCTTTTTTCTATGTATGTGGTACCTAGGAATCAAACCCCAGTCTTCGTGCATGCTAGGCAAGAACTCTACCAGTCCCCTTTTTCTATCTCTCTGTCTTCCTCCCTTCTCTTTCTCACTCTCCCTCTCTTTCATTTTATGCCATAATTGTTATTGTGCAAATAAAATGTTGCCATAGCAAGATTATAATTCAGCATTTTCAAGTATTACTATAGAAATGTATTTCTTCTATACTATAAACTAAGATATTGAGTAATCTTGAGAATTAATCTGGGTCACTGATTTAAAAATATATTAAGAAATATTACCCATAATCTAGTCAATGAATATCTGAAATTATCAAGTGTATATTAATATACTTTAAATGTATTTGATCGTAACCTAGAGTCAGTAGTAAAATTGTGTGTGTTTTTTTTTCCCTCCAAGTCTTTTAGAATTTCCTTATAACCTCTACTTTGTCTCCTCTATAAGTTCAGCTTTCATGGCTTGAGGCGAGTAGCTCAGGGTTGGTAGCATCCCCAAGCCTGCTGACTCAGACTTCCTGTCATAATTTTGGGACAAGTATACATCTTTGGTACGATTAGCTGGGTTCCCTGCTTTAAAAAAAATATGTCACCTATGTCCTTTGTCTTTTAAAAGACTTTCAGAGAAAGTCTTGTGGTCCGTCAGGCATTCACTATTTCAGGTTGAATTCAGATCTTCTGACTTTTTGTGCAGTGGCAAAGCTGCCTTAGATTTCTTTTCGTTTTCATTCAACTCAACAGATGTTTGGTCATGAAGCTACTGTGCACAGTGTGTTAGTGGCTCGGTTTCTGTCAGATCTGTGGTCCTTCCTCCAGCACTAGCAACAGATAATAAAGGGGAATGCTTGTCTCTCCTTCACAGGCAGAGCGTCATGCATAGGCTTGGCAAGGAGAACTACAGCTCAGTGTCAGAGTTCATCCTCCTTGGCTTCTCCCGTGAGTCACAGGGCAGAGTGGCCCTGTTCGTCTTTTTCTTCCTGCTCTACCTCTTCACCCTCCTGGGAAATGGTCTTATCGTCACCTTGATCTTCCTAGATTCCCACCTTCACACACCCATGTACTTCTTCCTCAGTGTCCTGTCTTTGGTAGACATGAGCTATGTCACCACCACTGTGCCCCAGATGTTGGTTAATATGGTGTGTCCAAGGAAGACCATATCCTGGGGTGCTTGTGTAGCACAGATGTTCATCTTCTTGGTCCTGGGTATTGCTGAATGCGTTCTCTATGCTGTTATGGCCTATGATAGGTATGTTGCCATTTGCTTCCCTCTTCACTATTCCTTACGCATGAGCCGTCTTATTTGTATTAAAATGGTGGCCATCTGTTGGTCCATTAGTGTCACTGGGGCTCTGGTCTACACTGTCTTCACCATGCACCTGCCCTACTGTGGCCCGTATAAGATCAACCACTTCTTCTGTGAGGTACCCGCTGTGCTAAAGTTGGCCTGTGCAGACACATCCTTTAATGACCACTTGGACTTCATTTTGGGTTTCATTCTCCTTTTGGTCCCACTCTCCCTCATCCTGGCTTCCTACATCCGCATCTTTGTCTCCATCTTTGGAATCCGCTCATCCCAGGGAAAGCTCAAGTCCTTCTCCACTTGTGCTTCCCACATTACTGTGGTCACTATGTTCTACGGGCCAGCCATGATCATGTACATGAGACCTGGCTCCTGGTATAACCCAGAGCGGGACAAGAAGCTGGCCCTGTTCTACAATGTTGTCTCTGCCTTCCTCAACCCCATCATCTACAGCCTCAGGAACAAGGACGTAAAGGGGGCCTTTCTGAAAGTTCTTGGAGATAGAGTGACAGCCCAATAACCCAGTGTGTTCTAGAGTTGTGCATGCTCACTGACAGACTGAATGGAGTTCTTTGATACACCACTTCTAGACCTGAGTCTTTCTGGAGTTGTGAGCAGCCAGAGGATGTGGCCACTTCTTTTTTTTATATATATTTTTATTGTGATTAATAGCAGGGTTACATTATATTCACCAGATAGAAGGTGCATTACTTCACAAACATTGATACCCTTTCTCATGGCTTGGTGGGTGTGGCCACTTCTTAACTGAAGATTCCAGCCAACCATTGGTTGGAAATTTTATTTTATTTTATTTTATTTTATTTGCCAGTTCAAGGGCTTGAACTCAAGGCCTGAGCACTGTCTTTGGGCTTTCCTCAAGCTAGCACTCTACCACTTGAGCCACAGCACCAATTCCACTTTTCTATGCATGTGGTACAGAGGAATCCAACCTGGGTCTTTGTGCATGCTAGGTAAGGACTCTACCACTAGGCCAAACTCCCATCCCATGGTTGGAAATGTTTTTATCTGCCACTATCCAAAGACACAGTCATACACTGAAAGCAAAGGACTTCTTTGCAAAGATGATTCTTTTGCAGTTCAGACCATTGGTTTGTTGTTATTCATGTGCTGTCTTACTTCTGAAAGCATATAGGTTCTACATGAGCCTTGGCAAATGTTTAACAGGTACATACGCTTTTCTACAGAATAAAGGAGTTTGAGGTGAAATGACAAAGAGTGGGCAGATTAATAGCCAGTGTGACAATCCTCTGTTATGGCTTTGCAAGCTTTTATAGATAATATATGGCATGGCTTATTGCATAGATGCTATAAGATCTAAGCTAGATTTATGTTGAATGTGTGTAAAAAATATGACTAATAATTGGTCTAGTCTGGGCTCAATTTGTAAAAATGACTTTTACTTGGTTCGTTGAGAGTTGACATTTAAATTTTTATTTTTGTTTTGGGAAAACAAATACATGTTTCATAAAAGCATATATATTATGCATACCAGATCTACATGTATCTATGTAGTGTGCATACTTATATCAAATAGAGAAAAAGCAACAATAAAGACAGAGATAAGGAGGCATATGGAAAGATAATAGAAAAGAATATAACTAAGACCCATTTTCTCACATCCCAGATAAACACTTTAATATTTTAACATCTTTTGTTCAAGTTTCTTTTTTTAAATTCCATTGTCAGGTAACATGGAGAGGAGTTACAGTTACATTCATCAGGTAGTGGGTACATTACTTCTTGCACTTTGATACCCTTTCTTTTTTTGAAAGACTAGATAACACATTAAGTTAAACTGCCCTTTGACTATTTCTGATTCCCATAAATTAACCACTCTTCAAACTGAAATCTACTCAGCTTTCATTTTATTTTATTTTTGTGCCAGTCCTAGGGCTTGAACTCAGGGTCTGGGAGCTGTCCTTGAAATTTTTTCCTAAAGGCTAGCACTCTACTGCTTGAGCTACAGTTCCAGCTTTCATAATTTTTCGTCAGTGATCCGAGATAAATATCTCATGGACTTTCTTTCCTGGGCTGGCTTTGAGACACAATCCTCAGATCTCAGCCTCCTGAGTGGCTAGGATTACAGGCGTGAGCACCAGCACCCAGCTTTTAATCCATTTTTAATTTAATTTTTGGAAGTATTGAGGTTTGAACTTAGGGCTTCATATTTGTTAGAGGGTCACCTGAGTCTTACTTCTAGTCCCACAGCTTATTTTTAAACTTTTGTTTATATGCACTTGTGTTCCAGAAGTAATACATGGAATCATTTGGTATATGTGTAAATTTTTAATAGTAGCATGGTATCTGTATGGCTCTGAAAACACTGGACCTAAGGTCATGTTTCTGACACCCTCATTTAATAAGTACAGCTTTATCAGTTCCTTTGAACAACCCCCTTTTATTTGTCTAATTCCCTGTTTTATATATTCGTTTGCCTCTATTTTCTCACCATTTAAACACATTGGCAAGATGTCTTTGGGCATTTCTCCACCTAGAATATTTTTCCTAAGATTTACATATAGATGTCAAGTTTATCATAGGATCAAAGAGAATTCCAATTTACTAGATGCTTTTAAGTTACTCTTCCACTATTTATGCCAGTCCATCCTTGTACCTGCCAACACTTGATGTTGCTTATCTCTACCAAAGGTTCTAATGTTTCTATCCATCTCACAAATGAAAGGTGATTATATCACTTTTTGTTTCATTTGAAAGTGACTGGTGAGTTGAATGTCTTTTCTATAAGGCTGTTAATAATAATAACATGTGGTGAGCAGGCTCTAGAATTAGACTTCAGGGCTCAAGCCCTATTCTGTCCTTATTAACTCAGTGATGGTGAACAAGTTGCCCAGCCTCTCTGGGTCATTGCCTTAATTGTAAGTAGGAAGAAAATAATATGCCTTGGAAGGTGGTTAGGAGGATTAGGTGAGATAATGCATGTGACGTACTAATCAGTGAACGACCCATGGCGAATATTGTTTGCTTTGAAGTTTGTTATACATTTATTCATAGTCTTTTTATTAGTATATATTAATTGTTAAAAAATAGTTTGTTGTACATTTTGAACATAGCCTTTTGTGTCTACATTTTGAACAGATTTTTTTGTCTACTGCATACAATGCAAATAATCTTTTATGAGTTTATGATTGGTTTTCTTTGTTACAGAGTAGTACATTTGTCCTTACATTTTAGGAAACAAAGGCAGAGACGAAATCTATTTATTATCTTAGTGCTGAAGATAACTACTGTTAACGTTCCAGTGTCTATTTTTAATATTTTCATCAATATTTTAAGAAATATACAGAAAATACAGCCAAGCACCAGTGGCTCATGTTTGTAATCCTAACTATCCAGGAGCCTGAGATATGAAGATCAGAGTTCAAAGCCAGCCTAGGCAGGAAAGTCCATGAGACTTATCTCCAATTAAGCACCAAAAAAGCTGGAAATGGAACTATGGCTCAAGTAGTAGAGCACTAGTCTTAAGCAGAGACACTCCTTGATCCTGAGTTCAAGTCCCAGAATTGACACACACAGAAAAGAAACTTGGCCTATTTGGGGGGCCTAGAGTTTGGCCTAGAGGTAGAATGCTTACCTAGCATGCAGGAAGACCCAGGTTTGATTCCTCGGTACCACATACACAGAAAAAGAGCTGGAAGTTGTGCTGTGGCTCAAGTGGTAGAGCTCTAGCCTTGAGAAAGCCCATGGACAGTGCTCAGGCCCTGAGTTCAAGGCCCAGGACTGGCACAAAAAAAAAAACTTTGCCTATTTTATGAATTTTGAATAGAATTATTAATTGTATAATTTTTCTGTATTTTACCCTTCTCAGCAACAGGTTCTTGGACATTTATCCATATTGATTCACATACACACACTACACACACACACACACACACACACACACACACACACACACACACACACATATATCTCCAGTCCTGGGGTTTTGGGGCTTGAACTCAGGGCCTGGGTACTGTCCTTAAGTTTTCTCAAGGCTAGTGCTCCACCATTTGAGCCACAACACCACTTCTGGATTTTTCTGGGTAAGTGGGTACCAAGGAATCAAATCCAGGGCTTTGTGCATGCTAGGCAAACACTCTATCACTAGGCCACACTCCCAGCACCTTGATTTATATTTTTATTGCTAAAGAATATACTTCCCATTTTCATGAAGATAATAAACTAGAAATGATCTTCAATGTATACAATTCTTTTTTCTTTTTTGCCAGTCCTGGGGCTTGAACTCAGGGCCTGAGCATGATCCTTGGTCTTTCTCAAGGCTAGAACTCTACCACTTGAGCCACAGCACCGCTTCCAGCATTTTCTATGTATGTGGTACCAAGGAATTGAACCAGGGTCTTTGTGCATGCTAGGCAAGCACTCTACCACTAGGCCAAACTCTCGGCCCCAATGTATACAATTATTAATGTAATACAGCTGGAACACACATCTGCTGATGAAGTGAGCACACATCAAGGAATTCACTCACAAAGGATCCAGATGTCAGGACTGGTTCAAAGGAGAATTTGACTTATACATGAAATCATGCAATATTTCTCGAGTTCCATCAATTTTTCAGCAAGGAACTTAATTTCATTATTCTTACTGAATGAATAAAACTCCAACATGGCTATGATAACAGTCATTCATCCACTGATGGTCACCTGGGCAGATTCCATTCTTGGGCAATGGTAAATAGAGGCACAGGTGATGTGCTGAAGCAGGGCAACCAAGATTGAAGTGCTGACTGCCCAGATGATGAGATGTGAGACAGAGAGCTGCCACAGAGTATGGAGCATTTACAAGACAAGGATTGGCTCGAGAAGTGGTCCAGCTGCTAGACAGAAAGCTGAGAATGAATTCCATAGACAAGAATTCTTGAAGATTTCTGAGCAAGAAAGGAGCCAAAACAAGGCTGAGGGTCAGGGAAATGGTTGTAGCTGCAATGCAGACATTGATGGCCCAGACAGTCATACTGCCAAATTCAGGCCCCACCACTTGCGAAGAGGGATGGATCACATACCTAGAATCCCAGAGTGTTTGGGGATAGAGGCTCCAGGTTGTACCAGGGGAATACTAGAAGAATCTTCCCAAGGTGTGAAGAAATCCCTAGTGGGTGGGCAGGCAGGCAAAGCCCTCCAGCTCTGAGGGTCCAAGAGGAATCCTAAATCATATAAGCCAGATGTGGGCACCCATTAATCCTGAGATTCCTTCCAGCACATCCTGACATTTCCTTCTATCGTAGGAAGAGACCACCCTGCTCTGGTCTTGCCTGACTCTTGTATGGGCTGTGCAATACATATTAAAGTGTTCCATACTAAATAAAACTCATATATCATCACTTTGTGTGTAACGATATCAGAGGCTAACGAATTGTAGTTGACGACTGATGAAAGATGAATAGTTAAATAATTACTTATTTTTATCTCTCATGATCTCTATTTTTTGAAGTCCCCAATATGTCTGCAGACCATGAATGCCCCTAAATAGTTTGTGTATAGTGTCCAATGAATGAAACAGCCCTAAGCACATGACCTGGGAGGCAGAGAGGACAATGTCACCACCTCCACCAGACTAGATCGCTCAGGGTGCTTCCTTCTTTTCTCCTAGGGAAGAGGGAGCCACTGAGGGGAAGCCTGCTGTGAGGTCTTGTCTGAGAAGCACACATCGGCCCACAAGTATCACCACTCCTGCCCCAGCGAGCCTCATCTCCCCAGCCCACCTTCAGCTCCAGAAAAGGGCATGGCCTGAGCATCTCTGGAGGGCAAGGCCCCATAAGAGCCTGATGTCTCCTTCCTGAGCTGGAGGTGGCTACAGGATCTGCTCTGGCTGGAGCCCTGGGAATTAAGTGACACTCAGGAATAGCCACCTGAGTCTGAGGTGGCCCTGCCCATACCCCTTTTCCTGTAGAAATATAAGCTCAGGACCGCAGTGTCCCTAGCTCTCCTGGGGAACTGCCAACTGTCCCCACACTAGGCTTGCTGGTCAGAAGCCCCAGGTAGGACCAGGCCAGTCTGGAGTTCCCAGTGGCCATTTGCCTGTCTTTCTATCTAATCCTTTCTTATCTGCATGTGTGTATGCGTGACTGCTTGCAACTTCTCTCCATGCTATCTATTTATCCATTTCCCTGGGCGTTTTTTCTTTTTAAATCTCTCCACCTCTCTTCCTTGTTGTCCGTCTTGTTCTACCTTCGCTTCTGTTTTCTGTCTCTGGGTGTCTCTGTCTCCCAAGTTTTTGTCCCATTCATCTTTCCTGCTGCTCTAATATTCTCTGTCTTGGTCTTGAGTTTATTCTTTCTGCTGTTCTTTCTCTCCTCTGGGTTCTCTGTGTCACTTTAGCACAATTCTTGCCATCTTCCACCACCCCTTAACCCTGATTCACAAAACACCTCACCACCACCACCACCTCCCATCCTACAGATCTCCCAAGGAAGCCTGGCTCTCTGTCCCTTACCCTCCCCAGTGCATGCCTCTGTTCACAGTCAGCCCCACGTTTTGAGATCCTCCTCCAGCACTCTTTCTACTCCTGGTCTCCACTGCCGAGATATCTCTCTCTCTCTCTCTCTCTCTCTCTCTCTCTCTCTCTCTCTCTCTCTCTCTCTCTCTCTCTCTCCTCCCTCCCTCCCTCCCTCCCTCCTTCCTTCCCTCCCTCCCTCCTATTTTCCTCTGTCTTCTATCTCTGTCTCTATTGCTGTCATCTGTATCTCTGTCACTCATTTTTATCTCTTCCTCCTGTGTCCATCGTCTCTCGCTATCAGGTTATCACCCCAACCTAACTGTGACAGCCAAAATCCAAGGCTCTGAGAGGCCACATAACTGATCCTAAGGCACTCGGCAAGCCAGCTAAGGAAACTGAAACCAGAAACCAGTCCACAGGCTCTGGATGAGCACGCAAGTGCATTATGGAGGATGGAGCCTAGGGGCAGGGGAATGAGAACCAGTCGCCTTCTGTGCACCCCCCACTGTCAGCCTGTAACAGCAAGCTGGAGGTAAGAATTAGGTTGCCTCAGCGCCATGGTCCTTGTTTAAAGACCTCATGTCAGGAGTTGATATGATTTGTAGCATCAGGCTTTCTGTCTCCTAATCCCAGATCCCAGCTCATCTCTGAGAGCAGCACTTGGCACTATAGGGGCAGAAACCGGGGGACAATCTGCTCAGACCTTGCTTGCTGGCCTGAGCCCACTTGCACCCTCTCTCTGGGCTTTGATAAAATGAAAGGATTGTACTTGTTGCAATCAAATTGAGGCCCAAGGACCCACAATTCATTAATAGGGGGAGCATGGGGCCATGCTTATCCAGAACAAGGTGGGTAGAGTGGACCCCAACTCTTGCAGAAATTTTCTTTTGGTGAAACGCCCACCCAGTCCAACAGCTTGGACTATCTGTCTTCAGGTTTCTTCTCAGGGAACAGCCCGTCTAAGAACACTGCACACCTCCCTGCCTGTTTTAGCTCCGAGCATCTCACTTGAAGGGCACGTAAGCACTGTCTATCTGAGGACCAAGGACGAGGGATCATGGGCCTGGCGCCCTGTGTTCTATCTCCACAGCCCTCACCACCTGGCCCAAGCCAAGGAGCCACAATGCATATTTCTTTGAATTGTTTAAAATACCAACACCAAACAAAGTACATCTGTAGGTCACAATTAGCCTACATTAAATGGCCCCATTAAATAACTCCTGCTGGAGATGCAATATTCAGTGTTCTCTGTGACAGATTTTAAAAATTAAAATGTTAAAAGGAATCGAGGAGACCAAAATATCAACAGGAGTAGCCAGTCAGAAATAGGTAAGGAAGTAGGCTGAGGGGCTCTAACCAGCCTTGCATCATAAATCCCTCCCAGCAAATTGCCCTCTCAGAAAACTTGGGTTTTTTTTAAAAGACTGTATTAACATTGATTCTTACATTATATTTCAAATGTCATGTTTAACAAACAAGTATTTAAGAAGGGAACCTCTATATACAATCACTGGCACAACTTGGTTTTAATGGATATACTTCTGCATGGTTTACCATAATACATTTTGAGTGTGTTAGGAGAAAAATTCATTAGGTTAGGTTCTGGCTCAGAGAACTAGAAAGATAATCACTACTGAAAAGTAGACTAGCCACAGGGAACATTCTTAAATCTACCTATGTTCATTGCCATCAGCAAAGCAGAACCAATCTATTGGCACTATATTGATAGTATGATGGACAGAATTTGTGCGGTGTTTCTAATTAAGAAAGAATGACAAGGGGCTGGGAGTTTGGCCTAGTGGTTAAAGTGCTTGCCTAGCATGCATGAGGACCCGGGTTCGATTCCTTGGTACCACATATATAGAAAAAAGCCAGACGTGGTGCTAAGGCTCAAGTGGAAGAGCTCTAGCCTTGAGAAAGTCCAAGGACAGTGCTCAGGCCCTGAGCTCAAGCCCAGGACTGGCAAAAAAAAAGAAAGAAAAGAAAAAAGAAAGAATGACAAAAGAAAATTAATTGCAGAATTCATACATTATTAATTTGCTATTCATTTCTCTTTGTATGTATGCACTGGGATTCCTATTGTTTTTCCTTTAGTTATTCCAAAATTATTTATAGCACTATATTCAATTTATTCAAGATCCTCTCAACAAATTAGAGAAGTAACCTTCCCATAGGGAAAACAGTGTTATTTGTGATCATGTTGGCAAAATTGTTGGATGACTGACAGAATGAATACATATGAAGTTCAGACACCAGAGAAAACTAAATCTAGAGTTAACTAACTGTTAACTCTAACCTTTACTGCTCTTAGCATTGACCTTAACCTCAATACTATCTGTTGCCCTGACCCCAACATTGATTGAAAACTGTAAACCAAATCATGAATATCATTGTGCTAACTATGCTTCTCATCTTTATCCATAAGACTTAGGAATTTCTGCAGCTCCAAAAGAAAACAGAAAGTGAGCGAGAGTAGAGATGAAACAAGACTGTGTCGATAAAAGGAGAAACAGATATTTATAGCCCAGAATGGAACATTGACTACACTGCTAACTCTAGACTCGCCCCCATCCGGAGCTAAATCCAGGCATCACTCATCCTCAGTGGTAAACTTTGTATGTGGGTGTGTATGTGTGCTTCCATCTTGCCGATCCAAAGAGTCCTGATACTATCATAGAATGTAACTGAAACAATAAGTGTGCAAATTCCTTACACATTCTTGACACAGACATTACGCATTTTCTAAAACTCTGGAAAATAGGCAGATCGCAATGCAGGAACTCAACCAGTCTACTGTGATAGAATTCATTCTACTGGGATTCACCTTCAACGCCAGGACTAATCCCCTGCTCTTCACCTTCTTTTTAGTCTTCTATCTGCTGATTCTTGTGAGCAACAGCCTCCTTATCACACTCATCCACCAGGACTCACACCTCCATACACCCATGTACTTTTTCATCAGTGTCCTCGCCATGCTAGACGTGTGCTACACCACCACCACGGTACCCCAGATGCTTGTGCATATTCTCAGCAAGAAGAGGACCATCTCTTTTGCTAGATGTGTTGCCCAGATGTACATCTTCCTCCTGTTTGGAGTTACTGAGTCCTGGCTTTTCTCCATCATGTCTATCGACAGGTATATGGCCATCTGCCACCCTCTCAGGTACAATGTCATCATGAGTCGGAGGCTGTGCCTCCTCTTGGTGGGTATATGCGCAGCCTACGGTGTGGTGGGTGGTCTATGCTATACCTTCTTTGCCATGCGCTTGCCCTATTGTGGTCCTGATGAAATCGACCACTACTTTTGTGAGGTTCCTGCTGTTCTGAAGTTAGCCTGTGCAGACACATCCCTCAATGACAAAGTGGACTTCATCACAGGCTTTAATGTCATTGTGGTCCCCCTGTCCCTGGTGGTCATTGTCTATGTCAACATCTTTGCCACCATCCTGGAGATCCGTTCGGCCCAGGGGCGGATCAAAGCCTTCTCCACCTGCGCCTCCCACATCACTGTGGTCACCCTGTTTGCCGTCCCATGCATCATCATGTACATGAGCCCTGGCTCTGGCTCCTTATCAAACAGTGGCAAGAAAATGGCCCTTTTCTACAACATTGCCACAGCCTTCCTCAACCCTGTCATCTATAGTCTAAGGAATAAGGATGTGAAAAGGGCTTTCCTCAAACTGATGGGATGGAGCAGGGGTCCAGAGTGAGGCGTTAGAACTGGAGACTGAGGAGCTGAACAAAGCAGGGCTTGCAATCACCAACTCCCAAAGGAAGACCTGGATTCTAAATAGAAAAATATAAACTGATCCCCTTACCCGGCTGGGAAAGGAAAATGGTACTCCAACTCCTGCATTATGTGTGATGATGTTATTCTATTCTAAGGGTAAAGTGCAATGCTTCAGAGCCTGGACTTTAATGCCAGATAGAACAAGCTGAGAAGCATGATTTTTACCAATTACTAGGCACATGCATTTTTGAAGTCATGTAATAACCCCATGGTTTGCAATTCTTTCTCTCAGGCAAGTTGTAATGACTAAATGATATATTAAAATTGCATAGTACAGAGTATGGCTTTAAGGTTGATTGAATTCTCTTGGGGGAAGGGCTATGTTATAAGCATTGTTTTTGTACTTTAATTTTTAAAATATTTTTTACCTCTTGATTTTTCTATCTCCCTTTGTTGTTTTTTTTTAAGAACCTCAAGTTGAGGAATTACAGCTTTGGTAATATCAAGGGAAAGAGATTCTGTACATATAAAAGTAAGAAATGAGGGACATTAGAATGGGAAGGCTGGGGATAGTGGAAGCCTGAGAAGCAAAATTTAGGGAACCTGGAGAGTAAAGAATCATTGGGAGCTTTGAACCTACTGTCTCTTGATTAGGAGGCACTTCTGCCCCCAAATCCACTTATTTGTTATGTGAAATTATTTCTCTTCTCTTCACCTACCTTGGTTTATCTCATGTTATTACAATATCTGGCTTTGGTACCTGGCATATTGTATATATGTTAATTTGTTTATTTGAGATAGGGAAGGGATAACCATCAGAAAACTGAAAGTGACACTGTGGCTCAAGAGATAGGGGGTAACCTTGAGCTGAAGATCTCAGGGACAATGCCCAGGCCCAGAGTTCAAGGCCCATGACAGAAAAAAAGAAAATGCAAGTTCAGCCGGGTGGCTCACACCTATAATCCTAGGTACTCAGGAGGCTGAAATCTGAGGAACAAGGTTCAGAGCCAGCCTGGCCACGAAAGTTCACGAGACTCTTATATCCAATTAACCTCTAGAGAACTGGGAATGGCGCTGTGGCTCAAGGGGTAGAGCGATAGCCTTGAGATGAAGAGCTCAGGGGCAATGCCCAAGAGTTCAATCCCCACAACCAACAAGGAAAAAAAAAAGGAAAGAATGAAAAGAAATAGGGAAGGGAGGGGCTGGGAGTTTGGCCTAGTGGTAAGAATGCTTGTCTAGCATGCACGAAGACCCGGGTTCGATTCCTCAGCACCCCACATACATAGAAAAAGCCAGAAGTGGTGGTGTGGCTCAAGTGGTAGAGTGCTAGCCTTGAGAAAGCCCAAGGACAATGCTCAGGCCCTGAGCTCAAGCCACAGGACTGACCCCCCCCCAAAAAAAAAAGAAATAGGGAAGGGAAGGGAAAAATTAAGATGATTGGTAGGGGCAGGGGGGAGGGAAAGTGGGAAAAGAACATGGGAAGAGGTATCAATGTTCAAGAAGTAAAGTACCCATTACCTGACAAATGTAACTGTAACCCCTCTGTACATCACCCTGATAATAAATTTCTTAAAAAGAATCTTTTCTAACATGAATTGTTTTCCCAGGTTTCACCATTCTGAAGAGGTACAGTATCAGGCATCACTCATACTCTCTTCTTTTTTCTTCAGAAACACTAACACCCAACAAAGCAATCTCTAGGAGATCGTAGAAATAAATGCATTTTATAAGCTAACATGCATCCCTCTCTTAAGTGTTTTTGCCTCAGAATCTTGATGATGTAGACTGCCTGTGGAACCCTTCATTGAAAAAAAAAATCAACTGGCCTTGCGTGAAATAAATTTGACAGGTAGGTTTGTTTCCCTCATAACAAGACAGGATCTGACTATGCCAACAGTGCAGGTACTCAAAGTTATTACCTGATCCACCTACCTAGGAGCCAGAGTGTTGCATAAACAATCAGGAAAAATTAAAGGCAAATGATCAAGAAGGGTCTGCAATTACAACAAACTTTTATGGTTAATATCATTAACCTAGAAGAAGCTTTCAGTAATGAGTAAGAAAAATATAAACACCTCAGAAAATGGGCAGTATATTCCTTAAATGTGAAATCCCAATTATAAATATGTAGGAAAAGCCTACTGCAGTTGGCATCAAAGAAATGCCTATTAAATATCAATGAATTCAACCTTTTTCACCTTTGAAATAGCCAAAGAGTTATCAAATAATTGTGTCAAAAGTAGCCAAAATGTAATAAAACATGGACTGTCTTACTTTTCTAATGGGAATACAAATTGACCTGTTGGCAAGATGTGTGTACTAAGAATATTAAATATAAGCTAGGCACCAATGTGCCTGTAATACTAGCTCCTCAGGAGGCTGAAATCTGAGGATCAGAGTTCAAAGCCAGCCTGGGCACGAAAGTCTGTGAGACTCTTATCTCCAATTAACCACTAGAAAACTGGAAGTGATGCTGGGCTCAACGTGGTAGAGTGTTAGCCTTGAGCTGAAGAGCTCAGGGACGGCACGCAGGCCCAGAGGTCAAGCCCCATGACGGACAAAAGAAAAAAATATGGAATATTTCCACAGTGTGGAAATGTCAAATTTTTGCAACTTAAATTCGCAGATGATGCTGATAATGCTAAATCAAGGCTACTCCTTGAATAGCAAGAGTATAAATTCTGAGGTGGAGCTTTACATAAATTATTAATCCAGAGGGATGACAAAAAGTCAAGAAACTTCATTTTAGTCAAGATGATGTTTTCATACTTTGAGTAGTTATAGTCTATTTTATGTCCATCTACTTAAATAAAGTTAAAGATGAATTACAAAAGGTTCCAGGGAACTGAACAATTTCACCAAATAACTAAGAGGTCCTACTTTGACCTGTAGGACCCTAAAAAAAGAGCTCTCTCTTTTTTTAATATGAGGGCTTATGTGCCTTGAATTTATAGTCTCCTAAGAGTACTCACCAAAACTGACCTTAATTACTTCCTTGAACTCAATTATATATGACCATCATTGCTTTCTCTTTAATTCCTCTATCTTTAGCATTTATAGGTACCTCTAATTGATCTGTATGTAGTCAGGTTACTGATCTGGAAGTCAGCTTATACCCTTCCATTATTTTATGAGTGCGCAGCTTGAGCATTCAGTTGAACAAACGTTTATTCATAAAAAGATAAAGGTTGATACCAATTCTTCTTCAGGTTTCGGAAGCTGATGACACAGAGATGAATCAATATGAGACCTGCCTATGTGGAGTCCATCATCTGAAGTCTTCATATTTAAGAAGGACCCATTGCCAGTTTCTACCAACTGAATGTTAGAAGAAACATTTATAAAGAAGTCACATAGGTGAGACTAGCAAAGTAACTCAAGTAGTAACGTCCCTACTTAGCAAGTATGAAGCCCTGAGTTCAAGTTTCAGTATTGCTCCCTCCCCCTATAAGTCATATAGGCTGTGGCCTTAGTTTAGTGGTTGGTCTTGAAACTTCATCGTGCTCCTTGGCTCCAGCCTGTCACTTTGAGGAATGCCCTCTTAACGTCTTTGTTTCGGAGGCTGTAGATGATAGGGTTCAGGAAGGCAGAAATGACATTGTAGAATAGAGCCAGCTTCTTGTCCTCTTCCGGGGAGGACTCGGAGCCGGGTCTCATGTACATAACCATACAAGGGATGGAGAACATGGTGACGACAGTGATGTGGGAGGCGCAGGTGGAAAAGGCCTTGAGCCGCCCTTGGGCTGAGCGGATCCTCAGGATGGCAGCAAAGATATTGATGTAGACCATGATGATGAGGGACAGTGGAACCAAAAGAAGGATGAAGCCTAGGATGAAATCCACTTGGTCGTTGAGAGAGGTGTCGGCACAGGCCAGCTTCAAGACAGCAGGCACTTCACAGAAGAAGTGGTTGATCTCATTGGGGCCACAGTAGGGAAGAATCATCGCAGAGACTGTGTATATGAGGGCACAACTGACGCCCCAGAATCCACAGAAGGCCACCAGTGAGCCACACAGCAAAGGGCTCATGATGACTTTATACCTGAGAGGATGGCAGATGGCCACATACCTGTCATAAGCCATGATTGCAAAAAGCCAAGACTCAGTGATGCCCAGCATCAGGAAGATGTACATTTGGGCCACACATCCACCATAGGAGATGGTCTTCCTCTTGCACACCAGGTGAGCTAGCATCTGGGGCACTGTGGTGGTGACATAGCCCATGTCCAGAATGGATAAGACACTGAGGAAAAAGTACATGGGTGTGTGGAGGCGGGAGTCTGTGCGTATCAAAGTGATAATGAGCCCATTGCCTAGAAGGGTGATGAGGTAGAGGAAGAGAAAGACATTGAAGAGAATGACATTTATCTTTTCATCACTAGAGAATCCTAGGAGAATGAACTCAGTAAGAGAGCTATGGTTTTTCCAAAGGAACCCCTGCATCTTTCACCTGCTGTAGAGAAAAAACAAAAACAAAAACAAAACAGAGTTATGACTTCAGGAAGGTGCACCATTCAGACCCAAACCCTGCTCTGCTATTTATGTGATACAAACAATAAGACAAACAAATGTAACAAAGAAAGTACATGGGATACCCACAAAACTGAGGAACAACTTTTAAAGAAATTTCCATTTAATATGCTAACGTTTTACTATGTAACCCAGTTTTTCCTGAAATGTCAAATAAAAACTTCTAGTTTTCAAAATGTAGATGGAGAAGAAGGAGAAAAAAGGAGAAGAAGAAGAAGAAGAAGAAGAAGAAGAAGAAGAAGAAGAAGAAGAAGAAGAAGAAGAAGAAGAAGAAGAAGAGGAGGAGGAGGAGGAGGAGGAGGAGGAGGAGGAGGAAGAGGAGGAGGAGGAAGAGGAGGAGGAGGAGAAAAAGAAGAAGAAGAGGAGGAGGAGGAGGAGGAGGAGGAGAGAAAGAAGAAGAGGAGGAGGAGGAGGAGAAAAAGAAGAAGAAGAAGAGGAAGAAGAGGAGGAGGAGGAGGAGAGGAGGAGGAGGAGGAGAGGAGGAGGAGGAGGAGGAGAGGAGGAGGAGGAGGAGGAGGAGGAGGAGGAGGAGGAGGAGGAGGAGGAGAAGACGGTTCAAAATGAATGTCTTAGAGTTCATAGTCCATGTAACTTATGGAAAATGTCAAAGAAGACAAGAAAAAAAGTCAAATACTTAGTACTGTATCATTTGTTATGCATTTCATACAGATAGGGAAGTTTTGCTTCACTTTGGGACTCCTCCCTAAATTGGCTTCAACTGGACTACTTGAAGAGCCTGCTGGGTACCTTGAGACACCTATTAGACATCTGACTCAAATTCAAAATAACCCAGTGGTCATTGGAAATAAGTCATACTCCACGAAGGGTCAGAGTCTCATGTTTTCATGGATCAGAAGTAAGAGACATGAATGGGTAGGGACAAAGGGAAAAACACCTGGAAAATAATGACCAACAGTTTTCTCAAATGTAGGAAAAATTTCAACTTGCAGAAATGATATGCTGCCCAATGAGCACTTAGAATAAGAAACATTTCCGGGTGCTGGTGGCTACACCTGTAATCCTAGCTGCTCAGGATGCTGAGGATTGTGGCTCAAAGCCAACCCAGGCAGAAAAGTCTGCAAGACTGTCATCTCCAATTAACTGCCAGAAAACTGGAAGTGAAGCTGTGGCCCAAAGTGATAAAAGAGCTAGTGTTAAGCTCAAGACAGCACCTAGGTCCTGAATCCAAGCCCCATAACTGACAAAATTAAAAAAAAAAACAACAAAGAAAGAGGAGGAGGAGGGGGAGGAGAACTCCCCATCTACTATTTTTAAACATATTTTGTTGTTATTGTAGAGGTGATGTACAGAGGGGTTACAGTTACATAAGTCAGGTATAGAGTTCATTTCTTTTTGGACACTGTCACCCCTTCCTTCTCTCTCTCCCACTTTTCCCCTCCCATCCCCGCACTCAAGTTGTAAAGTTCATATTCAACATGGTGTCCAGTGAGGGCCACTGCTGCATCTGTCCATCTTTTGTCCTACTTTTTCTGCAACCATCCTTATCATCCCAAAGACAAATAAACCCACCAAAAAAAGACAAAAGGAAGACAACAAAAAGAGCAGCAACAACAACAGCAAAACCTCTTTTTTTTCCATTTCTTGGAAAATAACATTTTGTAAAATAACATTTTATATCTATCTACGATCTACAAACTGGTTTAAGAAAAAAAATTACTTTCAAGTAAAAGACTATGGGACAGGCTCAGGTCTCTCAAAAGAAAAACAGAAGACAGTTGAATTGCATGTGCTAAAAGGAGAGAGAGACAGACAGGCAGAAACTGAAACAAACAAACAGACAGAGAAAATGGGAGAAACAGCAGAGTCAAGAATGTATTACAGCATACAATACTTGGTAATAATAGTAGGTAACTATAAGTGATTTATGTACATTCATAAACTGTATGTGTGTGTACCTATGTGTGTTTGTGTGCAAAATATGTGGCAAAAATAGTCCCAACATAGGAGGGAAATGAACTAAAACTATTAAAGATTTTTGCACTGTTTGAAAAGTAAAGTACAAATATAATATAAGCCTATAATAAATCAAAGATGGATAGTTTAGTCTCTGGGTAAGGTGTTAGTGTATTTTCTATAAAGAACTAGGTTAGTCTTTGCAATTCATTTTTAAGCAAGGTTCCATATTCTTACAGCCAGGTACCAAATAATGGCATCATCTAATTCAGATCTCAGCTCGACTGTTGTTCCTTGACTCGTTCCAAAGCCCTCTGCAATCATTTTAGTCCATAAACTACCAGCTGAAATTTGCTACGGAGCTTCCATCTGTGCCTATCACCACTGCTCTCTTCAAGTATTTTACTGGGGGAACTCCTTTCACTTCTTCAGATCTCTGCCCAGTTACCATTTCATCAGAAAACCCTTCCCCACCATCCTTTCAGAAATACAGCCATTCTTCACTGTTTTTCTTCATTGTACTTCTCATTTCTTCAGAAAAGAACCTAACCTGCTTATCTAGTTATTGTCTGTTGCCCCTGATTATTCATGTAGGTGTTTTGTTTCATTCACTCATGCATCTCTAGTGTCAGTTGTATCCCCCCTAGGGTAGAAATTCAGTAAATATTGTTAAATTACGAAAGCAATGCAGAACAGTCTTGAACTCCACCCTAAAAGCTTACCCATAAGATAAGCTTACCCAAAGATAAGGAGTGGAGGCTGGCACTTGTCCTCTAGTTCAACACATATGGAATGTAGACTCTACTATTTTTATGACCCATATCTGAGAGGTGTGTAGATAAGTTGTGGGCAAGATATATTTGTTTGATGATCGCATAAACTTAGATAACTGGTGATAATTTTCTCTACAGAAATTTAATGTCTGGATATTACTGAGGTGTGAAGGGCTTTATTAAGGAGCCTAGATAAGACTTACTCTCAAACCCTCTAAATTTAGAATTAGGTCAAGCTTTAGTTTGACTATGGAAAATTTTCTGGAACCCAGGGTTGATCATAGACATAAAAACCTATACTGAGAGGCAAGGAACTCCATTTTTGCTAAGAAGGCTGGATCTAGCTAAGCACATGTGCATGTTTGAGTATTCCCCCCATATTCATATGTTGAAAATCTTAATCCCCAATAAAGTGGTATTAAAAGGTGGATCTTGGGAAAGAAATTAGGGTTAATTAGATCTTAAGCACAGGACCATCTTTTTTTTTTTTTTTGTGCGGGGTCATGGGGCTTGAACTCAGCCTGGGTGCTGTCCCTGAGCTCTTCAGCTAAAGGCTACTACACTACCCTTAAGTCAAGCCCCACTTCCCATTTTCTAGAGGTTAATTGGAGATAAGAGTCTCAGGTCATTTTGTGCCTGGGCTGATTTCAAACTATGATCCTCAGATGTCAGCCTCCTGAGTAGCTAGGATTACAGGCATGAGCCATGGCGCCCGGTTGACAGGACCGTCTTAATGGGATTAATGCCCTTATGAAAGAGGAGATCCAGGACATGCAAAGGGCATAACCAGGAAGATGTCCTCCCCAGAACATGACTGTTCTGGCACTCTGATGTCAGATTTCCCAGCTTCCTAGTACTATGATAAACTTTAGTTGCTGGAAGTACTTTGGTTATGGGAAACCAACCTACAAACACACTATCAAAGATGCTTTCCTACTAATCTGGATCTAGAGGGAGATGGGACAGGAGGTCTGCTAAAGCCCAGTCCAACTGGAAGAGTTAAGGAATTCACAGTTTGCTCTTACCTCTTCATTACCTAACATCATCTGGTCCTGATCCCAATGTGTGGATCACAAGGACAGCCTCTCATTGTAACTCTCATCGCCCAGGCCAATGTCTACACTCAACATTCTTGGATAAAAAGATTTTTTTTCCACTATAACCTAGGCATGCTTGAAGATACATAATAGGGTGCAGATTCTGGGGAACAGGATGTTGTACTTACAAAAGTAACAGAGGGATTGGGAAGGGAAGGGACTAGATGAATAGGCTCCAAAGCAGATTCAGACCTACCATTCCTGGTGATTCGACTGGGAAGCATCACCAGATGGCAAGTAGCCTAGAGGGAGGCAATCCGTCTCCTGTTCCGTGAGACACCTCAAAGAAACTCAGCTCCAAGGTCATCTCTGAGACCCCTACTTCTCTTTAGTTCCCATGCAGTACCCTAACACTGTCCTACCAGCACTCCCCACCTCCCTGGCTTCCATTCTCTGTAACTAGTCCAATGCCTTCAGCCTCCCTGACAGCAGCCTCATTCTTCTTCTCCTCCTGTTTCTTCTTTTCCTTCTCCTTCTCTTCATTAGCAACTGGAGTCCAGGTGCTTTGAGGAAGGAATACACCCAAAATCAGAGGAGGGGGCAGTTGAACATGGCGAAACAAATAATCAAGGAAGAGAGGCAGAAAGAAGTAGAAATGGACAGAGACGTATCAAGACACTGGGAGAAGCACAGACATGAAGAAACATGCAGACACCCAAGTCTACAGAGTTGGGAGACCAAGGCAGACAGAAGACGTGCCCCAGATGAGGTTGCTGTAGCACCTCGGGTGCCCTGCCCCAGTGCTTATTTTTTTTTTACCTGTTCTTGGTTTCTGTGGGTGGAGTAGGTTAGGATTTTGAGGAGTTTTTATGAAACTCTACTCCAGGGATCCCTGGTTCCCAAGAGGTCAACTTTGGCAGCTTCCTAATGAGCTTCCTGTGCTTCCAAATTCCCTTAGGTCTAAACAATAAGTCAGTACTCCAATATCTCCTGCTCAAGTCTGTATAGACAGAATTGCCCGGACCTCGAAGCCTGATCTCAGACCACTCACTACAAGTCCTCTTTGGTCTGGTGAGGCCTTTCTTCCTACTGCCCATGCCATCTCAGGCTCCATGTTTTCTCTTAGCACAATACCACATGGGCTGAATTTCTGGTAAGAGTTTTAAGAAGACATTTTTTTTCCAAAGGAACAATAGCCTACATGAAACTCCCCAGTTTCTCCATGTAGCCTGCCATTGAAAAAACTAACAAGGGCAATCCTACTCCAAGAAGACAAAGAGTGGAAGAGCATTGACAAGGAGGAGGTGACTGAACACTTAAGAACAGCATGGAGAAACAGAAATGGGGTGCAAAGAAAACTAGGAAATAGGGGCTGGGAGTTTGGCCTAGTGGTTAAAGTGCTTGCCTAGCATGCATGAAGACCCGGGTTCGATTCCTCGGTACCACATACATAGAAAAAAGCCGGAAGTGGTGCTGAGGCTCAAGTGGTAGAGCTCTAGCCTTGAGAAAGTCCAAGGACAGTGCTCAGGCCCTGAGCTCAAGCCCAGGACTGGCAAAAAAAAAAAAGAAAACTAGGAAATAACAGCTCCAAACCCAGCTCTAGTTTAGTTCTAGATACAAAAATGGGAGATGATTTCAACACCCCACTTTCATTAATAAATCACCCAGACACTTCCCTGCCAAATATCCACAAAGAAACTTCAGAATTCAATAAAACCACAATCAAGTACAGTTAAGAGACATCTACAGATCACTCTGTCTAACATATATTGTTCTCATCAGCCCACATAACTTTCTGTCGCAGCCTGCTGTGACTGGGAACAGGCAGTAATGGACACTGGATCATGGCATTGAGGTTTGGGGCACCAGGGGCCTGAAACCTTTCACCAGTTTCAGGTGCCCAGGGTCCTTTTTACCAGGTATTGAATGAGTAAGATACAGGGGGGTACACGTAGAAAGTGAGGTAACAATATTGTTGAAGTCACAAGCACCAATCTTGTGACACAATCTTACTTAAGTGCTAAATGACTTCCTTATCTTAGGAAGTAGCGGTAGAGGTAAGCAGAAAATGATTTACAAGTTGCATGTGTCTTTGTCTATCCCCAAGCTCCCAGAAAGTTTGGAGTGAAGTTAGTCCACCCCCAGGATAGAAATCTGAATTCCCATCAAGCCAGGAGGGACTGACCTTTTCAGGAGACCCTCAGTGTTCTGAGAGTATGTTGGGAGAAAGTCTTCCAAATTCCCAGTCCTTTTGGGTCTCACAGCTCAGCTTTTGGGGTTCTAACAACTTTCTCCAAAATAGATCACATCTTATGGCATAGAACAAGTCTCTTAAAATATTTTTATTGAATTCCTTTCTTGTTATTATAAGGGTGATGCACAAAGGGGTTACACTTAACACAAGCCAGGTAATGCGTACATTTCTTTTTGGACAATGTCACCCCTTTCTTTGCTCTCTCCCCGGTTTTTCCCTCCCATCCCCACCCACAAGTTGTCTAGTTCATCTTCAACTTAGTGTCTAGTACCACTGTTGAACTTGTTCACCTTTTGTCCCTTCATTTCTGTGCTCCCCCCTTACTCCCAAAGAAGATACACAAGACAAAAAGAAGGCAAAAACAGCAATGAAGAAAGAAACATATTGCTTCTACTTCCTGGAGTTCATTGAGATACATATTATTTTATAAGATCAGATACACATAGGCATTGTGCCTTTGTGTTACTCTCCTAAGAGTGTCTTCCTTTGGTCTCACTGTGTATAAATGACTAGAATCCTGTATGCTTTATAATATTCCAGTGTACTTTAGATCTAGCTTCTGCATACGAGAGAAAACATGCAACCATATTTCTTGGCTTCCCTCACCTAATGATTTGTTCTAGGTTCATCCATTTCCCTGTAAATGACATAATATTATTATTTTAATGACAATGTAAAGTTTCATTGTGTGTAGGTATCATCATGTTTTTGTTTTGTTTTGTTTTGATCCATTTGTCTATTGTAGGGCACCCGGGCTGTCTATTGTGAATATGCAGCAATGAGCATGGATATTCAGGTGCCTTTATCATATCCTGGCCTGTGATGTTCTGGGTACATACCCAGGAGTGATATGGCTGGGTCCTAGGGAAGATCTATGTTCTGTTTGTTGAGGAAACCCCAGAGTGCTGTCCAGATTAGCTGTACTAGTTTACATCCCCACCAACTGTGCAGTATGGTTCTTTGTTCCCCATATCCCCACCAGCTTTTATTATTGTTCAATTTCTACGTGCTGGCCAGTTTGAGGTAAGGTGGATCTCAAAGTTATTTTGATTTGCATTTCTTTTAGGCCAGGGAGGTTGAGCATTTCCTCATACGTTTATTTGCCGTTCTTACTTCTTCTTTTGATATGTTCCCCTTTAGCTCCTTTGACCTTTTTTTCATATATTTTTATTGTAATTAATAGAAGGGTTACATTATATTTGCCAAATAGAAGGTGCATTAATTCACATACATTGATACCCTTTCTCATGTCTTGGTCCCCATTTCTCCTTTGACTATTTTATTGATCAGTTTATTAGTTTAGGGAAGGGTTAACTTTTTGAACTTCTTGTATATTTTGCATATTGAGCCACTGTCAAACGTATTACTGGTAAAAAATATTCTCCCACTGTATTGGCTGTCTTTCTAGTTTAGTCGTTGTGTCCTTTGCTGTGCAGAAACTTTTTATTTTTATGTAATTCCATCTGTCAAGTCTCTCACCTATCTGCTGTGTCTCTGGAACTCTTTTCAAAAAGTTTCTTCCAATGCCTATAAATTCTAATACTTTTCCTACTCCTTCATGCAGTGATTTCAAAATTTCAGGTCTGACATTGAGGTCTTTGAGTTGATAATAGTACATAGTGATGAGCAAGTATCCATTTTTAGTTTTCTACATATGATGTCCAGTTTTCTCAATACCAATTATTGAAGAGGCTATCTTTCTTCCACTGTGCATTTTTTGGCTGCCTTGCCAAATATCAGATGACTATAAATACATGGCTTCATTTCTCTTCTAGTCTGTTCCATTGATCTTTGAGCATTTTTGTGCCAATACCAAGCTGTTTTTGTAATTATAGTAAAGCTTATAATTCTAGTAGAGCTTCAGGTCTGGGATTGTGATACCATCAGCATTGCATTTGCTGAAAATTGCTTTGGCTGAGGTACTTTGTTGTTCCAGATGAATTTTTTCATTGATTTCCCTATGGTTATAAACACATTGAGATTTTAATGGGGATTGCATTAAATTTGTAGACCACCTTTGGCAATGTGGATATTTTCACAGCATTAATTCTACCTGTCCATGAACATGGGAGGTTTTTCCAGTTCCTAATTTTATCTTTGGTGTCTTTCTTCAGATTTAAAAAAACAAAAGCAGGGCCGGGAGTTTGGCCTAGTGGTTAAAGTGCTTGCCTAGCATGCATGAAGACCCGGGTTCAATTCCTCAGTATCACATACATAGAAAAAAAGCCAGAAGTGGTGCTGAGGCTCAAGTGGTAGAGCTATAGCCTTGAGAAAAAAGTCCAAGGACAGTGATCAGGCCCTGAGCTCAAGCCCGGGACTGGCAGGAAAAAAAAAAAAAAGCAAAAACAAAACAAAACAGTCTTCACTATAAAGGTCTTTGGCTGCTTTGGTTAGTTTTATTTAAGGAGGTAGTTTTAAAATACAATTTTATGCCATGAGTACCTACATTAAAAAAATCAGATCTTGAGGCCAGGAGTTTGGCCTATTGGTAGAGTGCTTGCCTAGCATGCATGAAGACCTGAGTTTGATTCCTTGGTACCACATATATAGAAAAAGATGGAAGTGATGCTGTGGCTCAAGTGGCAGAATTCTAGCCTTGAGAAAGCCCAAGGACAGTGCTCAGGGCCTGAGTTCAAGCCCCAGGATTGGTTAAGAAAAACCCAGATTTCATATAGATAACATAATGGTATATATGCATGTGTATATATATGCATGTGTATATAAATGTATGTATACCTACAGCATAACTGTGAATGACAGAAAACTAATAACATTAGAACACATGTCTCTGTTTGTAGATGACATAAGGACTGTCACTAAGAGCTGTTGTACAGCAGTGCATTAGGGCAGACAGGGAAAGAATGAACAGGGGAAGAAATCAATCTAACTATATTCATGTATAGATTACCATGGTGACATCTGGCTTTTTTTCAACTTAATGCAGTATTAAGGCATATTTCTAGAAAGTCTGAAAGCAGACTTAACGTCTGATATGAGGAGTGGTATCAAAGCGAAGATCAAAGGTAACTTTGATTTGTCTGTAATGTTTGAATGATTGCAATGATTGTATTAATATATACTTGTATAGTTATGGGAAAATCAAATTATAAATAATAATAACAATTTCAGGGGTTTCAGATATATTCAGGCGCTCACTAGTATGTGAATGGTCACTTAACAACTAATAAAGAGTACTTTTTTTGTCAGTTATCAGGCTTAAACTCAGGGCCTGGGTGCTGTCCCTAAGCTCTTTTGCTCAAGTTCAGCACTTTACCACCTTGAGCCACAGCACTACTTCTGGTTTTCTAGTGAGTAATTGCAGTTAAGAGTCTCACAGACTTCCTGTCCAGGCTGGCTTCGAACTGCGATCTTTAGATCTCAGCCTACTGAGTAGCTAAGATTACAGGCATGAGCCACTGATGCTGGGGCCAAAGACAATTTGTAAGGCTCCTAGTAGATGTGATATTCAGGGGCTGACTTGCCTGTCAAGGTTAGCTCAAGAGGGAAGAAAACTACTCAGGCAGCAGCACATGCCATCTGACTTCTGAGTCCTGCTTTTGGATATGCAGCTACCCCAAATCCCAGGCTTTGAGCTACTATACTGAGAATCTCCCACAAGTTCTGCTTTAGCTAGACACTTCCCAGAGGATATGAAAATTGCCAATTATACCAAGAGCTTCACTCATCTAATTCCATTTAAGCTAATGTAATGTCTTGAAACTCTCCACTTCTTTCCCCCTCCTCCTGTGAGTTTCCAAGTTTATTCCATTTCTGAGGCCACTCATAAGTTCTTCTGCCCCCAGGAGTCCTTCTTTCCTACCCAGAGGCCAATTAAGCTACAGTTGAGTTGCTCTGAACTGAGTTCCACAGAGACTTGTTAAGTTCAGTGCCTAAGAAAATGGGAGGATCATTAAGAAGTTCAACTTATTAGACAGGTGGGACAAGGCCAGTAGCTAAGCAGAAAAAAGCAGAAGTGACTCAATGTCCCTCAGAGGCACCTGAAGAAATTTCGCTTTTTCTTAATGTTCTCTCAAGTGTGTGCAATAGCTAGGAAGCACATGCCCAAGGTACTTTCTTTTTTTTTCAACAGCCCTTTCTCTCTTCAACACATGTAACCTCATCACAAGCTCATTTCCCTTTTGGATTCTCCTCAACAATATTCACTCACCATCATCCCCAAACTATCTGCTTTTGTCTATGCATAATCATTCTCAATATCATAACCCAACTCTATCTAACCATCTCCATTCTCATTATCCCTCAGTTTCATCATTCCATCACCTCTTGCAAAAAGGAAATGGAAAAAAAACCTGATCTCTTGCAAAAACTGAAATATTTTTCAGAATGCATAGAAAATTATAACTATGAGAACAGAGATCCATCTTATAAACACAAAAGAATTTCTGGACTGGTAGTTTGGCCTAGTCATAGAGTGTTTGCCTAGCATGCACGAAGACTGGGTTCAATTCCTCAGTACCACATACACAGAAAAAAGCTGGAAGTGATGCTGTGGCTAAAGTGGTAGAGGGCTAGCCTTGAGAAAAGTCCAAGGACAGTGCTCAAGCCCTATGACTGGTTAAAAAAAATTTAACAAAAGAATTTCTAAAGAAGAAAACTATAAGGCAAAAGTTATATAGGGTCTAGTAATAGTTCCAGGAAAACCTACAGAGAATGAGGAAATATTTGAAGATATAATGTCTGAGACTGTCACAAGTATGCAAAAAAGACAAATGTGTCAAGGTTAAGACTTTAAAGATTGACTTATATTTGAGAGTCTCAAATATAATTTACATTATGCTTTTACTATGCTTGGGATTTGATAACAGTGCATCATAAACTGGGCAGCTCAAGGACAATTAAATTTTATTTCTCACAAATCTGGAGGTTCCAGATCAAGGTCTAGTGAAGGCCCATTTTTTTTTATTCATAAATAGTTTCTTCTTATTGTGTCTTCATATGGTGAATGGGATGAGGCATTATTTTGAGAACACTGATCTCATTGATGAGGGCTTTGTCTCCATGATCTTAAACCTCCCATAGGTACCAAAAGGACTAGGTAGTCAGTTAGTCATTGTCAGTCTGGTTCTGACAAGATGATACCTAAATCCTAGCTATCCCTCAGAAATGAGGCAGCTTAACAACCTAAATAGAAGCCCAAAGAATGAGAGAAGATTTTTGCCAGCTCTACATCAGACAAGGGCCTACTATCCGGAATATACTTAGAGCTCAAAAAAAAGAAATCCTTGAAAATTAAGCCCTCAAAGAAACAACCCAATTAATAAGTGGGCTAATGACTTAAAGAAGTCTTCTCAGAAGAAGTAAAAATGGCCAGTAGATACATGAAGAAATTCTCAACATCTCTGGCAATGAAGGAAATGAAATCAAAACAACAGTGAGTTTCTACCTTACCCCAGTTAGAGTAACCATTATCAAGAAAACAAACAACAAATGCCAGCAAAAGGGAACTCTAATACACTGTTGGTTGTGATGTAGGCTTGTTCAGCCACTCTGGAAAACAGTATGTGGGTTTCACAAAAAACTGAACACAGAACTAACCTAACCACAGAAATCCCACTCATGGCCATTTATCCAATAGAAGACAAACAAGGATTGCAGTAAAGCCACCAGAACAACCATGTTCATTGCAGCACTATTCACAACAGCCAAGGTACAGAATCAACCCCGATGCCCTCAATGAACAAATGGATTTTTAAAAAGTGATATATAGGGTCGGAAATTTGGCCTAGTGGTAGAGTGCTTGCTTAGCATGCATGAACACCTGGGTTCGATTCCTCAGTATCACATACCTAGAAAAAGCTGGAAGTGGTGCTGTGGCTCAAGTGGTAGAGCTCTAGCCTTGAGAAAAGCCCAAGGACAGTGCTCAAGGCCCTGAGTTCAAGCCCCACAACTGGCAAAAAAGTGGTATATATACACAATGTAATTTTATTTATCTACCAGAAAGAATGACATTGTATCATTCATAAGCAATTGGAAAGACTTGGAAAAATTATATTAAGCAAAGTAAGCCAGGCCCAGAGAAACAAAGGTTGCATACTTTCCCTCATTTGTGGTAGACAGAATGTTCTTATAAATCTATAAGTAAACACATTGGGATGGGCCATATACAAACGGTTACAAATAAAGTAACTGAAGTATAACAGACTCTGGAGAGCTCAAATAGTATAATCTTATAGAAAGACCAGGTCAAATTCCAACAAAACCAGCACCAGTAAATGGGTACATGCAAAAGGGGGTGCCAAAGGGAAAGAGGGAGATGAATGAATAAAGATGGAAAGGGGGAAAATGTAGTCAAGAATTCATTGCATATACCACAAAATTAAGAAAGGCAAGGTAAGGGATGGGGAGAATGAGGGCGAGAATAGTGAAGGGGTGACACCAATCAAGATGCATTGTATTCATAAACTGCTTTGTTATATGGCACATCTTTTGTACAACTATTTGATGATATGGGAGGCGCTAGAGAACTTCTGTCAGACTCTGTCATATGTCAAGACTGAGTGGAAACAAGCTGACAGGTCCACTTAAACTTACATTATCTTGGGCCAAGAGCATAGCCTAGTGGTAGAGTGCTTGCCTAGCATACCCAAAGCCCTTGGTTTGACTCCTTGGTACCACATACACAGAAAAAAACGGAAGTGGTGCTGTGGCTCACGTGGCAGAGTGCTAGCCTTGTACAAAAAGTGTCCAAGAACAGTGCTCAGGCCCTGAGTTCAAGCCCCAGGAGTGGCAAAAAAAAAATCTTACATCTATCATAGATATACTTACCTGTGGGATAGATAGGTATATCCTTTTCTACCATTATCTACCAAGCTACCACATCTGTCTCCCTTCTTTCCAAGGGTCACAGAGGGAAAAAATGGACATTCTGAAGAGGAGGAGTTTCAAAAAGAATGAGATACAACTGGAGCTCTTCAAGGAGAAATTAATGAGGTCACAATAACATTCACTGATACCAATTTTCCCTTCTTTACAATCCACAGAGCAAAAAGAAAATCCAAAGAAATACTTCAGTGATCCTAACAACCAAGTTGGCCTAATTAACATTTATAGAACATTCCACCCAATAACAACTGAACAAACATTTCCCCCAGGGCAGAGAGAACATCTGTCTAACACAATCTATATTTGGGGCCACAAAGCAGGTTTCAATAAATTGCAAGTACTAAAGTCATACAGAGTATGTTTCCTGATAACAAATTAATTGAAAACAAGTAACAAAGTAGCAAATTTCTATAAAGAGGAAAACTAAAAATATTTTAACTGAATGAGATAGAAAACAAAATTTAGAGATTGCATAAGCAGTACTTAAAGGAAATTCATAACTATACAGAAGAGATAAAATAAGTTTTAAAAATAGAGTGAACTGTTGTTTTACAAGAGAGCAAAACTCAATGATTGGTTCTCAAGGAACCAAAAGCCACTTAAGAAGAAATCGATAACTTGAATAACACTTCACTTATTAAATAAAAACACATACACACGTACTTTCTCTCTTTTTCTCTCCAGCCCAGTTATATTTATGAGTAAATTCTCCTAAATATTTAATGAGAAACTAACATCAATTCTACAAAAAGTCCCAGAACATCAAAAAGAGAAAATATTTCCCTCAAGTCATTCTAAGAAGCCAGCATTTCCCTGATTCTAAAATTAGTCAAAGATACAAGAATTCAAAAGAAGGGCCAGGAGTTTGGCCTAGTGGTTAAAGTGCTTGCCTAGCATGCACAAAGACCCGGGTTCGATTCCTTGGTACCACATACATAGAAAAAAGCCAGAAGTGGTGCTGAGGCTCAAGTGGTAGAGCTCTAACCTTGAGAAAATCCAAGGACAGTGCTCAGGCCCTGAGCTCAAGCCCAGGACTGGCAAAAAAAAAAAAAAAGAATTCAAAAGAAAAAGATTAGCAAATCAGGGGCCGGGAGTTAGGCCTGGTGGTAGCATACTTGCCTAGCATGCACAAAGACTGGGGTTCAGTTCCTCAGTACCACATATATAGAAAAAGCCAGAAGTGGTACTGTGGCCCAAGTGGTAGAGCTCTACCCTTGAGAAAACCCAAGGACAGTGCTCAGACCCTGAGCACTTCATCTACAAAAGTACATCAAGACAGAGTAAGATTTATATAGGGTTCAACGTTTAGTTAAATCCAAAAATATCAGTCACTGTATTTCACTCTGTTAACTAAATTATTTATAATTAACTATGTTTATATAGTTAATTATGTATAATTATAGCTAATTACACGTAATTAACTGCATAATTAACTAAAAACCATATGATTATTTCAATAGCTACAGAAAAGCACCAACAAAATTCAGCATCCATCCATAATAAGTAGGCATGATAAGGGAATTCCTGAACCTGATAAAGAATGTTTATGAGCCAGGCGCAGTGCCTCATGCCTGTAATCCTAGCTACTCAGAAGGTTGAGATCTAAGCATCAAGGTTCAAAGCCAGCTGGGCACAAAAAGACCTGAGATTCTTATCTCCAATTAACCTCTAGAAAATGGGAAGTGGGGCTTAGCTCAAGGGTAGGGCGGTAGCCTTGAGCTGAATAGCTCAAGCCCTGTGACCCCCCCCCTGAAAAAAGAATGTCTATGAAAACTAATATAAGTTATACTTACAAATCAATATACATTTAAATATAAATTATATTTAATGTTATGTATGAATTATTTTATCATAAGATCAAGAACAAGACAAGCATGTCTGCTCTCACCACTTCTGCTCAACAATGTACCTCCATGTTGTTTTGTTTTATTTGGTTGGGAGGTAGAATAGGGTCTCACTATGGAGACTTACTTAGAACCTTCAGTCTTCCTGAGCCCATCTCCTAGGTGCTGGGATTACAGGTTTGCATTGCTTCACCTGGCTAAAAATTCCACTCCTGGAAAGAGATTCAGTGAGTTGCTAGACACAAACCAACTCTATTATTATCAGACCATCAATATGCACATGTAGACTACATAAAAAGACTTGGAATGTAAGAAGGAAGTTTATTATATAGTATTTGTCCAAGAAGAATAATGTGGCTCTGCCCTCCTCAAGGGAGGAGAGAAATGGATACTCCTTTGAGAAGAATTGCAGAGAGATGGATCTGAGCCATAGCAATTCCAAACACCCTACTTATAATGCTCTTGGGCAAGTACATCATGGCAGATTGGAAGGTTTTGATCATTGTCCCCTGGAGCTTTGTGGTTGAAGGACACTGGTGCCTCCTTCTCACCAGGGGAATCCAGAAGGCAAGAGCCATGGTGGAGAGGCCCTTGGAGGTAGGAAGAGGAGAAAGGACAACAGTGAAGTCTCCCCTTGTCCATGGGGTCTTGTAAGGACAGGAGCATTTACCACAAGATGATACAGAAGCACTGATAGTGGTCTGCTGAGCACTGGAGAAAAGTTCTGGTCTGGATGGGGTCATCCTCACAAACTCCCATTTTGCTACCTCAGCAGTGCTGGATTGAAGAGCCTCAGCTTCTTGTTGGGGGTTATGTCTCCATCTCTCACATTCACACCAGTAAGCATCAGGTTGACATCGTCATTTACAAGGGTTTTTTAATGTCTTTATATATGTTTTAATTTTGCACTATTGTGGGATGCCTCCATTTTGGAACTCTCTCTTGTTATGGAAGCATGTGAATTTAATAACATCTCCATGTAAAAAATCTTTACAGTCAAGGTTCAACTTCACAGGGAGGGCCTGATATAAGACAGGAAGGGGCTAAATGTGCTTTTAGTAAAATGTTGCTTTTGCTGTGGACAGAGAATATAGAATGTGCTAATTAGTTAAGTAAGAGAGAGATGATCTGATATGGTAGTAGAAACAATTCTTATCATGATTTTCCTGAAATTTTCATAATTATTTTCCATACTTATCACAAGTCATTTATCAACTAAGTTTTTCTTTGATGATTTTTCCCCTGCTCTTACAAAAAAAATTTTCAATTAGCAAAAAAATTAAGCAAACCTGGAATAAACCTCATTGGCTATTAAACTGCCACTGCACAGATCTCTTACAAATCAAAGAACTGGATTCAGGATTGAAGCCGTAGCTCAAGTGATAGAGTGCTTGCCTGGCAAATGCAAGGTCTGGCATTCAATTCCCAGTACCACGGGGGATAATACAAAACAACTACAACAAAGAATATGTAAAAGAAGGCTTCCGGTGATGAATTGTGCAGACATCTACTATTTCCCTGTGTTGGATATGGGTGGCCCCTAGGAGCAAGTGCCAACTTAAGATGAATGAAATATTACTTGGGAGGCCCTTCATATGATCTGGGAGACCCTAAGAGAACTCAGGAACTAGACAGTGTCATGAATGTATAATTGCTGGGAGTTAATATTTACCTCATTATGTATGAATTGGCATTGAGTTCAGGGGACTGAATTTTCAGTACTTCTATATTGATTTCAAGAGAAAACCAGGCTACAGCTAAAGCCAGGAAATCAAAAAGTCAACAACAAAGCCAAGAAATAGGAAATCATATACCTAGGAATAAACCAAAAGCTTGTCCATGTAAGCAAGGAAAAGAGGCTTAAGTCAAAGAAAGAAAACTGAAAATTATAGTGATGCAAGTTTATGAGAGAAAGGAGGGTGAATAATGCTTAAAATGTGGCTAGTAAGCAGTGTGGAGGTTTCTTAAAGAACTGAAAATAGACCTTCCCTACGATCCCGCCATAACACTTCTGGGCATCTATCCTGAACATCATAACCCAAGATATTATAAGGACACCTGCTCAGCTATGTTCATCTCTGCACTATTCACAATAGCCAGGCGATGGAAACAATCCAGATGCCCTACTGCAGATGAATGGATACAGAAAATGTGGTATATATACACAATGGAATTCTATATAGCCAGCAGACAAGATAAAATAATGGCATTCACAAGGAAGTGGATGAATCTAGAGCGAATCAGGTTGAGTGAGACAAGTCAAGACCTAAGGATCAAAAGGCACATGGTATCCTTCATATGCGGCTATTAAATCCAAAGAGTACAAGAGCGAGGACTCAGTAACTGTATACCCAAAGCTATGGACATGGTAATGGAAATATAAACACAACTATATAGACATAAAAACCTATGACTCTATAGACATAATGTTTTATTTCATAAATTAATATGTTTCTATGACATACAAACCCTTAGCCTAATTGTGATTAAGTTCTAAATGCTAAGTCCCAGTGATTGTAAATAGAGATTCCCTCCCTGAACACTTGTATGTTAAACTTGTCATTAAAAATATGATGTAAAAATCAACGTTAATAAATTCTTTTTAAAAAATGTGGCTAGTAATCAAAGAACCAGAAGTAGTATCAGATTAAAGAATGGGAAGGTCTAGCAGCTTCCTTAATCAGCCACATAGTCATCTCAGGTAAGAAGTCCAAATCTAGTTAGTAGGATCTTTGAAATGAATATACATCCTCCAAGCTTTCCTCTTGTATTTCTCATCCCAGTTGAGTTTCACAGCAGAGCATGTGACTAGAAAGACCAAAACATAAGCTCCAGGAGGCAAAGCTCTGATCCAAAACACCTCTTCTAGGTCCTGTCCAGCACAGACGTGTCCAGCTGCCTGTCAACCCACTGTGCCATTTGTACTTGTCCCCTGGTCTTTCTTCTCTAGCTCAAGTTCAGCCCACCTGCTCTGCCACCAACTGCCTACCAAGGATGAGTCCTTCTTGGTTATAGTGGCCCTCATCCTTGGCAAAATAGGAAAGATATCTCTGCCTACCTCTTTTCTTGCAAATGTCATAAAGGATAGGAGAGGCCTTCAGAATGGACTTCTTCCCATTTCTTCCAATTCCTGCCTCAGAGTGTCTCTCCCAGGTCCCAAACCCTTAATTCTAGCCTATCCTATTAACTATTCTCTGTCTACTGAGGGACAACACTACATGCTGCCTAAGAGGACCACTCTTCTCTTGGCTGTTTCCATGGACACTCTAAGGTAGACACTGAAGAGTGGAGGCCCTCACCATCTCACTGGCTCATAAGGGGCACTCATTCATGGATGATGTATGGGGTGATGTCTGAGACAAAAGGAGGGCCAGATCAGGCTCAAGTTCCCTCAACTTGATTTGGGTGAGGCAAGAAGTTAGGACTTCCTTCAGAGAAAAAAAAAGATGGCCAAAAAGCTTCCTGGGATTGTCCCATCTCAACCCCATCTTTCTTCTCCTCCTGCTCCTTCTGGTCCTTCATCTGCTGGTCATCTGGTCTACCTTCCTCCCCTACTCCCTGAATCTTACAGCAGAAGTCTAGATGCCACTACAACACACCCCTGACTGGTTTCTGCCATACCTCATTTCCTTCTCTAACTACTTCTTCCCATCACCCCACCTTAAAGGTAGCCCTGCCCAGCCTTCCAAGGAACCTTCCAGACATTCTACTAAGCATCCAGTTCATTTTGGTCCCCTTTCCTATTACTTCTCCATCTGTGCCCTGACTCCTCCTCCCAGCCCTTATGTCTAGCTCCCTGTTCTCTGCTCCCCACTGTGATCTGGCCATTCCCCAATCAGAATGGAAGAGTCCACATCACTGGCCACACCAGGATTTCCAGGATTGTGGGTTTCCATCCCCTTGAACTGGTGTACACAGGGAATGCAGGATGATGGAACCACCATTCAACCTGGAACATCTCTCTGGTTAGTCAAAGCATCCCTTCCCATGGCCAGATCCTGGTTCTTATTACTGTGTTTCCCTTCATCCTATATTGACAGCCCTTGTGGTGCCAGAGATACCTGTAGCAACTTCCAATGTCCAAACTCTTCCTTTCCTTTTGGGCCTGATCCAGCTTGCAGGAGCCTCAAATTCACAACTGGCTTCTCTGTAGAACTATAACCAGAGAGCAAATTTCTGTACCAGTGACAGAGATGATAGAGCAATGGGGAAAAGGGGGGTTAGGTTAAGTGAGAGCAGGAAAGACTCTGAGAACTCACTCATAGGACACATGGCTCTGTTATAAATAGATGGGTCCTCATTAGAGATATAAACCTAACTACACAGACATAAAAATCTATGATGGGGAACTAAAGAGAGACTTATCAGAAGAAGAGATTAAAATGGCAGAAAAGCATATGAGAAAATGTTCATCATCTATGGTCATAAAGGAAATGCAAATAAAAACAACCCTAAAATACCACCTTACCCCAACAAGAATGGCCAAGATTTTGAACTCAGACAATGACAGTTGCTGGTGGGGTTGTGGAGAAAAAGGAATCTTACTACACTGCTGGTGGGATTGTAAATTAGTTCAGCCACTCTGGAAAGCAGTGTAGAGGTTTCTTAAAGAACTGAAAATGGACCTTCCCTACGATCCCACCATACCACTTCTGGGCATCTACCCTAAACATCATAATCCAAAATATGATAAGGACAGCTGCTCAGCTATGTTCATCTCTGCGCTATTCATAATAGCCAGGCAATGGAAACAATCCAGATGCCCTACTGCAGATGAATGGATACAGAAAATGTGGTGTATATATAGCCAACAGACAAGATAAAATAATAGCATTTGCAGGGGAGTAGATGAATCTAGAGCGAATCATGTTGAGTGAGACAAGTCAAGACCAAAGGAACAAAAGGCGCATGGTATCCTTAATATGTGGCTATTAGATCCAAACAGTACAAGAGCGAGGACTCAATATTTGCATACCTAATGCTATAGACATGATATTGGCAATATAAACATAACTACATAGACATAAAACCTATGACTCTATAGACATAATGTTTTATTTCATAAATTAATATGTATCTATGATATACAAACCCTTAGTCTAATTTTAATTATGTTCTAAAAACTAAGTGCCAGTGATTGTACATAGAGGTTCCCTTCTTGAACACTTGTTTGTTAAACATGTCATTTGAAATATGATGTAAAAATCAGTGTTAATAAATTCTTTAATAAAAAATTTATGATGGACTATGTACTCTATAGACATAATGTTTTATTATATACATTAATATGTATCTATGACATACAAACCCTCAGCTTAATTTTAATTATGTTCTAAAATCTAAGTGCCAGTGATTATATAGAGATTCCCTTCTTGAACACTTGTTTGTTAAACATGACATTTGAAATATGTAAAAATCAATGTTAATAAATTCTTGAATACAAAAATAGATGGGTCCTCAAGGTCCTTATCTGTGTTCTATGTTATTCTGGCCTCTCTTTGACTCCATTTTTCTTCGCCCTTTGGCTCCAGAACCCAGGGACTTCCCTAAAACCAGACATGATCTTAGGAAATACCTTTGTTGGAATGGTAGGGAAAGTCCTGAAGGTTGACACTATCAGCTACCTTGAGTCCAGAACATGTAAGGCATCGGTCTGGAGGATAAAAGTGTGTGACATTGTGCCCCTCTGCTAGCATCCAATGCCCAAGTAACATTTTAACACCTTCTCTCCTTAGTCTGATACATTCAATACAACCATAACCAAAATTCTGAATATGGGGCCGGGAGTTTGGCCTAGTGGTAGAGTGCTTGCCTAGCATGTACGAAGAACCTGGTTCAATTCCTCGGTACCACATAAATAGAAAAAAGCCAGAAGTGGTGCTTGGCTCAAGTGGTAGAGCTCTAGCCTTGAGAAAACCCAAAGACAGTGCTCGGGCCCTGAGTCCAAGGCCCAGGACTGGCAAAAAATAATCTGAATATATTTGAAAAAAACTTAGAAATCTGACTAGAAGCTGACTAGAAGCCAGGTACTGGTGGCTCATGCCAGCAATCCTAGCTACTCCAGAGGCTGAGATCTGAGGAGTGCAGTTTGAAGCCAGACCAGGCAAGAAAGTCCATGAGACTCATCTCCAATTAACTACTTAGAAAAAAGTCTTGAAGTAGTGCTGTGGCTCAAGTGGTAGAATGCTAACCTTAAGCAAAAGAAGCTCAGAGACAAGTGTTCAGGCCCTAAGTTCAAGCCATAGGACAAGCACAAAATACAGAAAAAGAGAGAGAAGGAGAAGAAAAGGGAGGAGGAGTAAGTTATTGTTGACTAGAATTTGTACAAAAATGTAAAAGAATCAGCATAGACAAGAAAGTGTTCCATATCAGATATCAGGACTTAAAGCCCAAATGGTCATTTAATTAGTGTAAATTAAAATGGAAAATTCAGTGCAAAATCCAGCAATGAACCTGGTCATCTAGGAATCAATCTTCAATGGAATGCTCATTGCCCTGTGTGTGTCTACACTTGTTCTGAGCCACTGGTTTGTGCTTGTGCCAACAGCACACAATTATATTACACTAATTAAATGAAATCCTGCAATGTACACAAGGTGTTTGTGAATCCTACATATAACTGTACTGAAAAAAATATACTGTTTCTGGAAGATACTTTTATCATTCAGCTTTCAATTTTGAAAATGTACCTGCTATACATGAAATCAACACCATGAGTATTTGCTATTTGACAATATAAAAATAAGTTTTTCTATGGCTGGGGTGTGGTCTAGTGGTAGAGTGCTTGCCTAGCATGCATGTAGCCCTAGGTTTGATTCCTTGGTACTACATACAGAGAAAAAGCTGGAAGTGGTGCTGTGGCTCAAGTGGTAGAGCGCTAGCCTTGAGAAAGCCCAAGGACAATTGTCAGGTTCTGAGTTCAAGTCCCAAGACCAGCAATAATAATGATAGCAATGTTTTATGAAACATTAAGACCCTGTTTTGTCAAAAGGTAGATAGCTGTAGGTCTTTTTAAAATAGAGCAAAACCATTTCTGTTCTCACTTTTCTCCAATTCCCTCACAAAATGGGAAAGCTGTCACTTTACATACTCATCTTTTTTTTTTTTTTTTTTTGGTCCATCATGGGGCTTGAACTCTGGGGCCGGGGTGCTGTCCCTGAGCTATTCAGCTCAAGGTTACTGCTTGACCATTTTGAGCCACAGCACCACTTCCAGTTTTCCTGGTGGTTAACTGGAGATAAGAGTCTCATGGACTTTCATACCTAGGCTAGCTTTGAACTGTGATTCAATTCATCCTTTTAAAAAAGGGGGGGAGTCATCTGCTGAAACCATGCAAAATGATCTCACTTATCACTTGGCTGGGGAGGAGAAGGGTTATCAGTTACTCTGAAGCCAAGTCCGTCAAGCCAAGAGCCATGGCTCAAGCTTGTAATTCTATTTGGGAGGCAGAAATTCGGGGAAGATCTTAACTCAAGGTCTATCTAGAAAGACTTAGTGAGACCAAGATCCACCTGTACAAATATTAAACAAGATTGCAGATGGTGATATACACCTGTAATCCCAGCTATGTAGAAGCAGGAGGATCATAGTCCTGGGGCAAAAACACAAATGAGTCCCTATCCATAAAACAGCAAATAAATAAAAATTAAAATGCCAAGACATTAAAAATTGTCAAATATGTAAGAAATGAAAACAAGTGCTATAGAGTCTACAATTTGAAACAATGCAAATACTATGAATCACTGTAAGAAAAAGTACTTGCCCTCTTTCTTGCTGGATAATCTATGATGTAAAAAAGCATGTTTTTGTTATTTGTTTAAGCTAGATATTAAACTCAGGGTCCAGAGCCTTGCTAAGCAGGTACTCCATAATTGAGCTTCTTTTCAATGTCTTAGCAAATTAATAAGTCGGATTCATTTCCAATGTTTTAACACTTGGCGCTGCAAATGTCATGAAAAACAAGTCTCTTCAACAATAGTTTTGGTAGTTTCACTCCACTGGGGACATTTTTATCTCTTGCATCTCTCCTTAGTAATGTTACTAAGTTGGCCTTCCCCACATCTAGCTTCTACAATGGTAGCAATAATAGTACTCGCACATCAGCTATTTCTTCTACAGCTCCTGCTTTCTGTTCATGTCCAACCTTATCACTTTTGTTTCTGTGCTGTACATTTATCTTTGCCTGTTAGTTCCTTCAATTATCTGCTTCTTTAACATGCATGTGGATTTATTAATGAAAACGGGAGGCGATGTAACTACATATTGCTGTCCATGAATCTGTTGCTGAAATGAACACAGTAATGAGACTTTGGAAGAAATGATGCTTGACCACTAATTATTGTACATGTTAGTTACATAGTGATTAGTTCTATTTAGTAAGTCAAATGCTATTTTATTTTTTTGTTATTTTAGGACAGCCTCTGTCTCTTGCCCAAGCTGGCCTTGAACTTGGGAGTTTGTCCCCCAGAGCCTCATGTGTTATATGCTTGGGGCCCTATGTGATAGTATGAGACATGAAATAAAAAATAAAAATAAAGAGGTGGTAAGACCTTTAGGAGGTAGACCCCAGTGCCAGGTAATTAGACTCTAGGGAGTGCATGGTCCTTACCAAACATGCCTGACCCCTGAATTTGTCTGGCTTCCTGTCTAGACAAGCGCTGCTACCAGGAGGCTATCAACCATGATGCTCTCATTAGAGATTGCAGGAAAATGTTTTCACCCAACCCTGAACTATCAGCTTCCAAACCATGAGTTACAAAGTACCCATTTGTCATTGCAAATTTTAAAACAAAAATATACAACCCCACCTAAAACCCCAGTCCTAAACAAGGGTCTATGAAAGGATTACTGGGCATAGAATGATTGGATTGCACTGATTAATTCTGTGGCAGGCAATGTTCTATGTGCTTTTATTTCTTAACTCAATGTAAATAGAAAAAGTAATAAATACTATGTCTACATTTTGTTATACAGGTGATAAAACTGTCAAGTCACAGAGCACTAAAGCTGCAAAGCCAGCTTAGTGCTTCAATTCCAAGATTCCAATTTTTTTTTTTTTTGCCAGTCCTGGGACTTGAACTCAGGGCCTACACACTTTTTGCTCAAGGCTAGAGCCCTGCCACTTGAGCCACAGCGCCACTTCCAGCTTTTTTCTGAGTATGTGGTACCAAGGAATTGAACCCAAGGCTTCATGCATAC